>NW_027509220.1:45000-352500 GCF_051911475.1 Siphateles boraxobius
GAATCGGATAAAAAAAAAGTCTAACGTTGCGAAACCAAAAAAGAAACTTGTTATGAATCCGAAATAATTCGTGACAAAGTCCGAAATAAAACAAGGATCTGTATAGGAGATGCCTTTGAAAGATGGAGACGGCTGAAAATGGAGAAGAATTTCTGGACAGGTAAGATTCATCTATGTTTGGCTAACTTTTACTTGATGTAAATGGACATGTCAAATATTCATGACAGTAGAACAAAGTTATGCATGTTCGTGTAAAGTAACGTTACGTAACCTCATATGGAGGAGGTGGGTCATCGAATTGAAAAGGTAAGGAATTGTTTGGGTAATAAAAACGGCGAGTTAACTTTAGCAATGCATTATCAGAGCCCGTTTCTCTGTCATTATGCTGAGACGCTGAGGAAAACAACATTAGCACGCCCATTATTGTTTATCATGCAAGTTCTATAGCCAAAAATAATAGAATGACACTTAATCTTGGCAACTAGGGAAAGACCTGGTGACAGCTTGGAAAGACAGCTGCCAGGAGGAAAAGACCCCAACGGGCCTGCCCCAGGTTAGCTCCCTGTGGTAGGAGGGACCTGGCACTATTAGTGTACAGGTCCCACCCATCTCTGGCTACAAAAAGTTCAAGGAAGAAAACACCCCCAGAGTCAGCGAGAGCGGGGGAGGATGATGACTCACCGACAGACTACATGGTTACTGACCCAGGAACGAAACTGACAACGAGAATGATGATCAATAAGACAACTGAGATGACAACACCTACTCCAGGAATTAAGCTCCAGAGTTGTAGATGTGGCTGGACCAAGGAAACATCCTATGCAGGCCTGAGAAGACACCAAGGCTTGCTTACGTAGCAGGTTGAATAAGGCAAGTGTAGTTCAGCAGCAGGACCAAACCCAAAGTCTGCAGAACATCAATCCCCCTGTTCGAGAGGAAGAGGAGGAGCCAAGGATAGTTGTGCCCCTCAAGCCCAACTTGCCGCAGCCTACAACTGAGAATAAGATTCAGGGGCGAAAAACACAGGTCAAGTGGCCAAAATCCTGTGAGAATAAGGAGTGGGAGACGATTGACACAGACATCAGTAACCTCCTGGGACAACTGAGGGGAACTGCAGTCAAGAAGCTGGAGCGAATGGGAGACCTGATTTACAACTATGGTACACAGCGCTTTGGGATGGCAGAAAAGAGGAAAAAACCATCACCCACCCCGACGAAGTTCAGAAGACAGCAGGAGATAGAACGGTTAGTCAAGGAGAGAAGGCAGCTGAAAAAACAATGGAGAAAAGCTCCAGAGGAGGAGAAGGAGGGAATTGACCTGCTACAGGCAGAAATTAAGAACCGATTGGCAACCTTGAGGAGAGCTGAGAATCTGAGGAGGAGGCGCAAAATGAAGGAGCAAGCGAGATCAAACTTCTTCAAAGACCCTACAAGTTTGCAAAAAACCTTTTCACAAAGGAAAAAAGTGGCAAACTCAAAGCATCAAAGAAAGATCTGGAAACTTACCTAAAACAGAGCCACACTGACAGCCAGCGAGGCGGAGAGACAACTCTTCCACCCGATACATTCCCCAGAACATCAGCTGGACATCACCCCCCCCCCCCCCCCCCCCCCCCCCCAGATGGAGCGAAGTTGAGAGAATTGTACGTCGGGCAAGAGCTGCATCCTCCCCTGGGCCCAATGGAGTCCCATACCGGCTGTATAAGAACACACCAGGGGTATTGCGCTGTTTATGGAGGCTAATGAAAGTAGTGTGGCAGAAACAAGAAATTCCAACGGCATGGAGGAGGGCAGGAGGCATCCTAATCCCGAAGGAAAAGGACTCTGTGGACATCAGCCAGTTCCGCCAAATCAGCCTCCTGAACGTTGAAGGTAAAATCTTCTTCAGCGTAGTGGCTAACAGACTAACAGCCTAACTGGAAAAGAACCACTACATCGATACCATGGTGCAGAAAGCTGGAATTCCAGGCTTCTCTGGTTGCTTAGAGCATACAAACATGATATGGAATCAGATCCAAACCGCAAAAAGAATGGAAGAGATCTCCATGTTGTGTTCTTGGATCTTGCAAATGCCTTTGGGTCAATTCCTCATAATCTCCTCTGGGCTGCATTCCAGTATTTCAGCATCCCAGAAGAAATCACCCGCCTCGTTAAATCCTATTTTCAAGACCTGCAGCTATGCCTAACTACTAATGAGTATACCACAGCATGGCAACGTTTAGAAATCGGAATAATGGCAGGATGTACCATCTCACCTTTAGCATTTACGATGGCTATGGAGGTCATCATTCGCGCATCTCGGTGGGTAGTAGGAGGTCAGAAGCTCAAATCTGGTCTTCGTCTCCCTCCCATCAGAGCCTATATGGACGATATGACCATCCTCACCACAACCAAGGCTTGTGCTAGGCGTCTGCTGAACAAGCTACAGGAGAACATACAGTGGGCTCGGATGGAAATAAAGCCAGGCAAGTCCAGGAGCATTTCAGTCATCAAGGGAAAGCTGTCGGAACAGCGGTTCTATGTGGGCAAGGAGCCTATACCAACAGTGGCAGAGAAGCCAGTCAAGAGTCTTGGACGTTGGTACCACGCCACCCTCAAGGACACAGCGCAGGTAGACCAGCTTAGGCAAGATACAATGCACGGCCTTGAGAGTATCGACAAGACCATGCTCCCTGGCAGGCTAAAGCTGTGGTGTCTTCAATTTGGGCTACTACCTAGGATGATGTGGCCTCTTACCATCTATGAGGTCTCAATCTCAAAGGTAGAAAAGCTGGAGAGAGTGATCAGCTCATTTGCCAAAAAGTGGCTGGGACTGCCCAGATGCTTTACTAACATAGGACTGTATGGAGAGGCATCTTGGAGATTCCTGTTTCCAGCATGGTTGAGGAGTTCAAGTGCTCTAAAGTAAGGCTGGAAATGACACTAACAGAGTCCCGTGATCCATGCGTTTCCCAAACAGCTCCTACCCTGGTGACCGGAAGGAAATGGAGCCCAGCTGAAGCCACTCACCAGGCGAAGTCAGACCTCAGGCACAGAGACATCATTGGCAATGTGCAACAGGGGAGAGGCGGCCTCGGATCTGGAGAGAGCAGACCATCGTGGCATAGAGCAGCACCAGCTCAGCGGCGACGGCTGGTTGTCGAGGAGGTGCGACGGCACGAGCAGGCAACGAGGTGTGCAAAGGCTGTTTCACAAGCCAAGCAAGGGCAGTGGATGAGATGGGAGGGAGTTGAGAGGAGAAAGTTATCTTGGAGGGAGCTGATGAGCATGGAAGCATTTCACATCAGCTTCATCTTACGTGCAACGTACGACGTCCTGCCTTCCCCCTCAAACCTCAACCAGTGGTACGGAGAAGACCCAACGTGCCCCCTCTGTCCATCCCCCGCAAACCTCAAACACATTCTGGTTGGATGCAAGACAAGCTTGTCACAAGGCCGCTATACCTGGCGGCACAAAAATGTCCTGAAGTGCCTAGCAGCCACCTTGGAGTGCAGACGACTAAAGAACAATGCCCTGCCTCCTCCATCATCCCATCCTTCATATGCAAGGGAGTTCATTCGAGAAGGGGTAAAGACAGCCAAAGGCTATACAACAGCGGTTAGCGGCCAGCTCGGAAAGGCTCGAGACTGGAAATTGGTGGCAGATCTGAACCAAAGGCTTTACTTCCCATCTGAGATTGCCACAACGAACCTAAGACCAGACCTCGTGCTCTGGTCCCCATCACTCCACATTGTGTACATAATAGAGCTTACCGTTCCCTAGGAGGATGCTGTAGAGGAGGCATTTGAGCGCAAGAGACTTAAGTACACCGAATTGGCAGCTGATGCTGAGCAGCGCGGATGGAAATCCAAGGTTTTCCCAGTGGAAGTCGGCTGCAGAGGCTTTGTGGGCAAGTCAACCATCAGGCTGCTTAAGGAACTGGAAGTGCGAGGCCAAACCCTACGCCAAACCATCAAAGCCCTCTCAGGTGCAGCAGAAGCAGCAAGCCGATGGATATGGGTAAAAAGGGGAGACTCCAACTGGGCCCCTAATACCACCTGCGGCACGTAAGGGTTGAAAGCAGAGGAGGGCACACCTGGGACGCCAGGTGCTGCCGATTGAGCCTTCTGGAGGTGTCGTGGGCCTATCATTGAAACACCAGAGAAGGGGGGTGCCCACCTGATGACCCCAATGAAGCTTAAACACCCAGTCTTATCCCACTAAACCATTACCACAGTGAGGAAATCATTCTGATGGATGCGTTGTTACCACTACAGAGAGGAAACCACTCCGAGGAAACCACTCCGATGGATGCATCGTCACCACTCATATTTCTGAGAGGAAACCATTCCGATGGATGCATCGTCACCACTCATACCTCAGGTCTTAAAAAGGGGATTGTTTCGACTAGTCCTACATCATAATAATTTCACATCACATAATTATTTAAGCATTATGGACGTGTACTGCAGGGTAAGTTAAAAAATACAGCTGGTCGCTTTCACTTATAGCGTCAGCTAAATGAATAGCTGTATCTTTGATATCGGTTACACACAGTGACAGAGGCTTGTGCTTGTACTTACATTAATGACAGACACCTACCGTTACAAGTTAGACTAACAGCTACTGTTCTAACAATGTAGCCTACTGTCACATACGAGCGTACATATTTACGATTATATTTGGCCATTAGTATCGCCATTAGTAAATTTTTGTGATATATAATTACTTTGCAAAACATCTCTCATTTGAAGCATAAACATAATTAACAGAAAAAGCTTCTTGTAGCAGCCTACGTTCCTGCTGTATCCTGCAGCCTATCTGGCAACCTCGAGTCAGGGAGGAGGGAGAGGAGATACACCGCTCTACGGTCATTTGAAAGTTATTGCAGTACCAGTTTTGGCCACATTCTTACATACGGCTCCTTTAAGTACATTATGTACATTTGGACCACATAAATATATGGACTACAATAATGACACGGAATTTCCGCTAAAGTTTTAGGTTCTTTGCTTATTTCTCCTTGATTCATACTTTGCATACGCTATTACCTTCAACTTGTTGTCAGCCCAGATGTTTTCAGCTCCCAGTTTTACAGGTACTCTTATGAAAACTGTTAAATTTAGCTCTCTAAACTCATTCTTCACCTTTGAGACATAAACAGAAGGAGACTTATTGATACGGACAACCGATTTTGTTTCAGTACGTATATGAGGTGAAATAAAGGAAGAAGCATCTTCACCTCCAATATCTGTTTCACTGGTTTTCCAAGATTGTTTTTTCCACTCGTGAAATTTATGTAAATGCTGGAATCTGTATGTCTGTAGGAGAAACACAGAATGCAGTAGATGAGGTTATGAATAGAAATGAGAGAAAAGCAAAATGTCAAATATTAAAAACAGAACTGTAAACATACTACAGCAAAAAAAATCTAAAAAACACTGACCTCAACAAGACAACATATATTGCATGTTTTACACTGATGTTTCTCATTTTTAATAGTTCACTGGTTTCAGAGTGATTCGTATTTCCACTGGAAATGACAGAACATTTTAGTTTGTGCTACTACGCATGTCAATATAATTCAAATACACTTGACTATAAAAGTAAAAATAAACACCATACCTGGTAACAGAGCCATTGAATGTCACCTTTTGGTCAAAATGACTTTCTTTATTAATACTGTAAATAATGTGAAACAAGGCCTACAACAAGGAGGTAAGAAATAAGCATTATTAATAATGGTCAATATTCGGCATTTTTAAAATATCGGCATCGGCCGATGTGTTGGAAGCGGGAATTTAATTTTGACGGAGATCCAGACTTTTATTTTGACGGTCAGCTCTGAGAACACCAGCGTCTGAGAAGAGAACGGCAGCGCCTGATCACCATAGACAGTAAAAGAAATGGACACAGCGACCCCCTTGATTTCAACGGAGAAAACTGAAGCCCGATTAGAGCGCTTACTTCCTGATGCCTGAGCGACTGCGCAGGCTCAAACTGAGCTTGACGACAGTCTGACAGTTGTAAATCTTCTAGTAGCTGTGCCAAGACAAATCTGAATCATCTAATTCCTCAAAAACGTTGTTGAAATATTTTGTCCCGTTGCTTTTATGGACTCTCTCTATGGGCTTCTCCCTTGACTTTATGCCTCTGTCCCCCCGATTGCCTCATAGACAGTAAAAGATTGCTTGCGAGCTTCTCCTCCTGTCTATACGGTAATTTCTCTACTGTGCGACAGAGAGTCGCGTGGTTATGACACAATCGTTAATCTTGATTGATAAGACTTCAGTTTTTTGAACGTCGCCATCTTTGATATGACTTTAGAGAAAAAGCAGAGAATCTTTATTCCATTTTATGTCAACATTTGTTCAACGTTTTTCAATGTTTAAATCAGATTTTAAATCCCAAATTTGGTCTCATACTTTTAAACTTGCTGGTTGTTTGTGTGTTTGTTCACATAGATTTTAACTCACAGAAGTGTTTCCTGCGAATAGAGGGTTATTGACTCGACAGATGGTCTCCCCTGCTGAAACTCCTTGCATGCCATCTAAAGAACGGCAATCCACTCTGCCCTGCTCAAAAAAAAAGAAAAAAAAAAGTGTTTCTTGATCCTATACTGTAGCAGCCTACTGTAATATATTTGATTTAGGCTCCGGCATCCCTGTAACACTAAATTGGACAAGGAGTTTGAAAAATGGATATATATTCTTTAAAGAAAATCATGCACTTTAACTACTAAACTTGTAAAACAATGAACTTGCTGTTTTTAACCCTACATGCCATGAACATCATCCTGCCTTACCACTTGAGGCATAATTCTCCTGAAGGAAAGTCCAAAGGGGTATTTGAGGGTGAAGTGGGTGTTGTATGAGTTTTCTCCTCTGTTCTCTACAAACACTGTCACGTTGAGCTCCTGCATTATCCCAACCTCTATGCTTGTAGATCTAAATTACAGAAAAAAAGGAGACAGAGTTAAACTGCACCAATTTTAGGGCGAGACTATACGACCATCTGCCAATGGCTGGTGGGTGGAGCGTTAAAGAATTATGTTTGATGACAGTTAAATTAACTTGTGACTTCACCATTAACTTACCCATCAAAGCTGAAGTCCATTTTGAGGTTGTCAACACAAAGGTCGTCTGATCCACAGTTTAGCTCATAATTTAACTGTAATATGAGGTTAGAATAAAAATACGATAATTATTATTTTTTTTACATATATTCCCATATACACTCACCGGCCCCTTTATTAGGTACACCTGTTCATCTATTCTTTAACACATATCTAATCAGCCAATCTCATTGCAGCAACTCAATGCATTTAGGCATGTAAACATGGTCAAGACGATCTGCTGAAGTTTGAACTAAGCATCAGAATGAGGAAGAGATGTGATTTAAAAGTTACTTTAAACGTGGCATGGTTGTTGGTGAAAAATGAGCTAGTCTGAGTATTTCAGAAAATGCTGGTCTATTGGGATTTTCATGCACAACCATAGGGTTGATGCCAGAGGGGAGAGGAGAATGGCAGGACTAAGTCGAGCTGATAGAAAGGCAACAGTAACTCAAATAACCACTTGTTACATCCGAGATCTGCAGCATCTCTGAATGCACAATACGCCAAACCTTGAAGCAGATGGGCTACAGCAACAGAAGACACACACCGGTGCCACTCCTGTCAGCTGAGAACAGGAAACGGAGGCTACAATTCACACGGGCACACCAAAATTGGACAATAGAAGATTGAAAAAACATTGCCTGGTTTGATGATTCTCGATTTCTGCTGCGACATTCAGATGGTAGGGTCTGAATTTGACGTAAGCAACATGAAAGCATGGATTCATCCTGCCTTGTATCAATTGTTCAGGCTACTGGTGGTGTAATGGTGTGGGGGATATATTCTTGGCACACTTTGGGCCCCTTAATACCACTTGAGCATCGTTTAAATGCCATAGCCTGAGTATTGTTGCTGACCAAGTCCATCCATCCCTTTATGACCACAGTGGACCATTTTCTGATGGTTACTTTCAACAGGATAATGCACCATGTCACAAAGCTCAAATCCTCTCAACCTGCTTTCTTAAACATGACAGTGAATTCACAATACTCAAATGGCCTCCACAGTCCCAAGATCTAAATCCAATAGAGCAGCGTTGGGATGTGCTGGAACGGGAGATTTGCATCATGGATGTGCAGCTGACAAATCTGCAGCAACTGTGTGATGCTATCATGACAATATGAACCAAATCTCTGATTCCAGCATCTTGTTGAATCTATGCCACAAAGAGTTAAGGCGGTTTTGAATGCAAAAGAGGGTCCTAATAAAGTAGCCGGTGAGTGTACGGTTACTCACACCATTTCTCAGTAGAAACTAATGTTTCACAGTAGGTCTACTACTGATACTGACAACTAATTCTGTCTTGAATAACAGTATGATATATGTGTAATAGAAATTATAAAGTCTGAGGATATTACCGAAAAGCAACTTCATGAAGGGCTCACTTTATGACAATGTAGGTTAACTTTAAATATGTGTGCCTTACCATCCATAATGTAGTGTTCTTTATCCATGGTAAGAGAACAGGCTTTAAGTTCTCCAGACTTTGGGAGGGCAGACCCTCAAAAGTGAACATTAATTCATTAAGCAGTGGGTTGAGAGAATCATCTGTGCAAGACTGGACAAGGTGAACAATTTGTAAATTGTTACATACATACATATATGAAACTCTAGATAGCACAGGCTGCTATGAGATTGATGTATACCTATTCATGCAGCAGCAGCAAATTTTACAATCTCACTGCAGCGTGTCTGTGTATCTATTGCCATTAGCAAGTCCATAAGTGTGGCAACAGCATTAGCGTAGCAGTTTTAGTCCGCCATGATCAAATACATTAACATTGTCATATCAGCCCAGTCTCATCCCAAGACGTCATATGACTGACGCTTTTGACCATACGTCAACATCCGACGTTTTAGGGTACCCTTTAACGTCAGTTAGATGACGCTATCTAATCCTTATCGCTAAAGGTAAAGCGTCAGTTAGATGACGCCCTAGCATCGTCATCTAACTGACGTTAAAGGGTACCCTAAAACGTCGGATGTTGACGTATGGTCAAAAGCGTCAGTCATATGACGTCTTGGGATGAGACTGTGTTAGTCATATCCATAAATCCATTAACATGCTGAAACTATTCAAAGTTGTATGTATATTAGAATTAGAAATGGCTTGTTTGCTGCTACAAAAGGACTAATACATGACTTACCTCTATAAGGAAAGGATGGTCTTTGCACACCTCCTCTAGTGTAACATTTACAACATTACTGAGGACACGATTTTTGGGTAAGAAGTATGCTCTGTGGTTATATCTCTTGGCATCCAGCTCTAACGTATAGCTAATATTTGCAGCCAATTCTGGAAATGGCATTAAATAACATTTTATGATATTTGTATTCAAATTATTTATTAAAAATAACAAAGTCTGCCACAATTTTTTACGGAACCTGTTATAGCATGTTTGTATCCACTCATTTTGAAGCACACTCTCAAGGTGTTTTCCAGTGGCCTAGTGCAGTTTGCTTCAATGGTTGAAATTTTGGATGGGCTGTAGGTTACTTTCACATCCACAGACACTATTGGTCTGGACCTGGATATTGTAGGGAAATACACATTTGCGAAACATAACGAATGAATGGATCAGAGTGGGCCATGAGCTCTGTATGTTACTGTTTGTGAATTTATTGGATGTTTAATCAGTTAATTCTATTAGATTGGAGTGTGTGTAAATACACATTTAAAAATAAAGATTCTTTATTTGCATTGATGGTTCCATGTATTTCTTAGAGTGTAAACTGAAGTTACAGGAAGTACTATACCTAAGAAGTAAAACGGCTCCTTTTGATCCAACAGCAATGTCTGGTAGACTGTCTCCACTGTGATCTAGGGAGGACTGACTAAGAGCAAGTCCAAAAAACTGTAAACCTGGGCGCACAGCTGATCCAGTAATTCTCTAACATGACACAAAGTATAAGAGAAAGGGGAACTGTTTTAGGGAAAAAGCAAGCCAAAGGTCATAAAGAAGTGGTATAGAAGTGGCAGTCCACAAAAGGTTACAATGCTAGATACTAATATTGGCAGACCTGTGAATATTTGGGATTTATCTTATCTATTTCGCCATTGAAGATGTAGATGCTGCCCTGTCCATCTTCCTCTAAAGGAGCTCCAATCAGCACATCCATGAAACCATCACCATTCAGATCTGCTGGACTGGCAAGAGAAGAGCCAAACCGACCTCTCTGACCTGCCATGCCCTCCAGCAACACAGAAAAAGTGAAGTATGGCTGCAAAACCAGAATAAGCACAAAACTTTTAAAAGACAGTCTAAAGGAATCTGGAATTTAGAATCTGAAATTGAACCTACCTGCCAAGAATAAAAGTACACAAAAACTCTGCCTTCAGAATGGTAGTCTATATATGTTGGTGCAGATATTAATAGAAGATCTGTTTTTGAGTCAGAGTTCAGATCAACCACACAGACCTCAGCCCCAAAGTACGAACCAATCTGAGACTGTGAAAGAAGAAAAAAGAAAAGGTCTCTTCAGAATCAAATCCTATGCCCAATATAAGAACACCTGATAATAGTACAACAAAATGCAATGGCCAATACATTGCAAGATAGACAAAACTGAGTTAAGATTCAAGTACCTTGCACTTTTTATCAAACAAATGAAACAAATATGACATTGACGAAATATTCACATGTACCTTGGGTGATACCACCAGCAGGTTTGTTTTGTTAACTCCAATTATTGAAATGCTCACTTGTCCTTTATGCTTGTATCTTGGTGCTCCCAGAATCACAAACTTTTTTTTAGACCGTGTTGCTACTGTCATTGAATAACCTTTAAAAAACATTAGATAATCAAATCTTTAAAGAAATAGTGCACTAAAAAAAAAGATAGCCATCATTTACTCACCATCAGACAACCACTGGTCACAACATGTTTTCATTATATGGAAAAAGCAACTCAGTTATTCCTTATAGTGCAGCAGATTAGTAAAAAAAACCGTTCACTTTGGTATAGAAGCATGAAATTTGGCACAGATACTCTCTAAGGGCCACTATTTTGGAAAAAGGCGTTGGCCACTCAAAATTTCAATGTGGCGGCCAATTTTCAAGATGGCCGCCATTGCCAAAGGCAAAGCCCCAACTTTTGTCCCAAACCCGCATCTCCTCCCGCAGCTTTTGTCACAGACCCACGAATGAGGCATCAAATCGTTCGGATTATTCGGAAATGGTGTGCTTTGACTTTTATAAGTGATCGGGGGTACGATGTTCGCCCCAGGGGCGAAAAAGCGTCCGGAAAAAATCCCATAGACTTAACATTGCGACAAACTTTGACGATTCATAGCTCCGAGCGAGGATTTCGCAGAAACGTGTGGTTTACCACATTTGAAGAGGCTGGCAGGCTCTGTAAGAACATACCTCACAACGGGGTAAAAGTTGCCCCATTGACATACTATGGTGTAGGACAGCCCATGAAATTGTCACGTGATGAGGAAAATAAGGAAGACGAGGATTCAAGTGCAGGAAGGTAAGTTTAATTAAATGACTACAAAACAACATGAAAACTGAAAACGTCTCAGGTTACTATTGTAACCATAGTTCCCTGAGAACAGGGAACGAGACGATGCGTCCATCGACGCCATGGGAACGCCCCCAGCGTGACTGCGTCTGAAGCATCTATGTCAACTAGTCCAATGGAAAGAATGAGCGTCACGGGCGGGTGACGTCATGACCAGGAATTGATAAAAGCACATCCGGTGCAAACCGGCATTAGCTTCGAAAATTGCCGAAGCAAGCCGATCACAGGGATGCAGGAAGTATGGCAGGGTGACGCATCGTCTCGTTCCCTGTTCTCAGGGAACTATGGTTACAATAGTAACCTGAGACGTTCCCTTACGAAGGGAACTCAACGATGCGTCCATCGACGCCATGGGAACGAGAATACCCAAAGCGCCAGAATTCCAAGTACCTGAGTGTCAGTCTGTTGTAACTAAGCACTAAGCACCTGAGAACCTGGGGCAGCATCCAGGTCCAAACTGTAAAACCTGACGAATGTGAGCGGTGAGGACCAGCCTGCCGCATCACAAACGTCTTGGAGGGAAACCCCAAATAACAAGGCTTTAGAGGCCGCCATACCCCTCGTTGAGTGAGCTCTGACCACCAAGGGACACGGATGGTCAGAGTACTCGTATGCAAGTGAAATAGCCTCGACTATCCACTTGCTAACCGTCTGTTTAGAAGCAGGAAGACCCTTCTTAGGTGATCCAAAGCAAATAAATAACTGGTCGGACTTCCTCATAGAAGATGTCCGATGAACATAAGTATCCAGTGCTCGCACTGGACACAAGAGGTTCAGCCTTTCCTGGTCCGCAGATGTAAAAGGAGGAGGACAGAAAGCCTGCAGCACGATAGGCCTCGGAATCAAGGTCGGCACCTTAGGGACGTATCCCTGTTTTGGATATAAGAATGCCTTGACCATCCCCGGTGCAAACTCAAGGCAAGTGGGGGAAACCGAAAGGGCCTGAAGGTCTCCAACTCTCTTAAGGGACGAAATAGCTAGCAGAAAGATAGTCTTAAGGGTAAGAAATTTCTCTGAAACCGAATCTAAGGGCTCGAATGGAGCCCTAGACAGGCCTTCTAGTACTAATGCCAAATCCCAAGCTGGCACCCTAGTGCGAGTTGCAGGCCTCAGCCTCAGTGTGCCACGAAGGAAACGTGTAATCAGGGGGTCTCGACCCAACGATGTACCCCCAACCAGGGCGTGGTAAGCCGCAATGGCCGCCACGTAAACCTTAAGTGTGGAAGGACATAAACCTGACGTAAAGCGCTCCTGCAAGAACTCGAGTACTGTGTTCACAGAACAGTTAACCGGATCCCACTGATGTCGGTGACACCATACAGAAAAAACTTTCCATTTCAGCGCATATAGTTTCCTAGTAGCTGGAGCTCTGGAGCTTAGGATGGTCTCAGCAGCCTCAGCTGAGAGACCACTCTCTATGAGTTGGGCCCCCTCAGAGGCCAAACCCACAGGTTCCAAATCTCTGGCCGAGGGTGAAATATTGTGCCCCCGGCCTGAGACAGAAGGTCTCTCCTGATCGGGATCTCCAAGGGAGGACCGTCTAAGAGATGGATCAGGTCCGCAAACCAGATCCGACTCGGCCAGCGTGGTGCTACAAACTGTAGGCTTATTCCGTACTGGCGGACTCGTTTCCAGAACTCCTGGGAGCAGAGCAACAGGGGGAAATGCGTACAGACGTAGCCTCGGCCACGTCTGCACCATAGCATCCAGCCCCAGGGGGGCTGGGTGAGTAAGGGAGAACCAAAGTGGACAGTGCGTCGTGTGCTGAGACGCAAACAGATCCACCTCTGCTTGGCCGTAAAACTCCCAAATTTTCTCCACCGCCTCGGGGTGGAGTCTCCAATCCCCTGGCCTCAGCTCCTGCCTCGACAGGATGTTTGCCCCCACATTCTGGTCCCCAGGAATATACACTGCCCTCAGGGAGAGTACCTTCCCCAGAGACCACAGGAGGATCTGGTGCGCCAGTTTGCAGAGCGGACGCGACCGCAGACCCCCCTGACGGTTCAGATAAGAGACCACTGATGTGTTGTCTGTTCGTACAAGCACATGATGGCCCCTCAGGTCTGGGAGAAACTGTCTCAACGCATTGAAGACAGCCATCATCTCCAGGCAATTGATGTGCCACGAAAGATGATGACTTTTCCACAGACCCTGAACCGAGCGGCCTTCCATTACCGCTCCCCAGCCGGTGAGGGAAGCATCTGTCGAGATCGTAACACGATGGCAAAGAGCTCCCAATACCGGACCCTGGGTTAAGAACCAATGTTTCCTCCATATAATTAAGGCACGAAGGCACCGCCGCGTGACCTTGATCATACGAAGTGGGTTTCCCCTCGGGGAGAACCCTCTGGTCCTTAGCCACCACTGTAAAGGTCTCATGTACAGCAGGCCAAAAGGAATCACGTTGGACGCTGCCGCCAAGAGACCCAACAGTCTCTCGAACTGTTTCACAGTGCGTGACTGGCCTAGCTTTAGCTCTTTGGTGGCTGTCAGGATAGCAGCTACACGAACGGGCGATAGAGTGGCCCGCATCGTCACTGAATCCCATACCACACCAAGGAAAGTGGTTCTCTGTACTGGAGAAAGAACACTCTTCTTGGCGTTGAGCCTCAACCCCAACATCTGCATATGAGCGAGAACGACACCTCGGTGCCGAACCGCCGACTGCTCTGATTCCGCCAGAACCAGCCAGTCGTCGATGTAGTTCAGAATACGTATGCCCTGAAGCCTGAGAGGGGCTAGAGCTGCATCCACGCATTTCGTGAACGTGCGGGGTGATAAAGCTAGACCGAAAGGAAGAACCCGATATTGGTATTCTTTGCCCCCGAAAGAAAACCTTAGGAACTTCCTGTGCTGAGGGAGGATGGAGATATGGAAGTAGGCGTCCTTCAGATCTATCGTGACAAACCAGTCCTCGGATCTGATTTGAGTCGCGATCTGTTTGAGTGTCAGCATCTTGAACTTGAGTTTCTGTACTGAACGATTCAACAGACGAAGATCTAAAATGGGACGCAACCCCCCATCCTTTTTTGGAACAATGAAATAACGGCTGTAAAAACCCGACTCTCTGTCGGGTGAGTACACCTGTTCTATAGCTTCCTTTGCTAACAGTGCCTTTACCTCTTGCTCCATTACCAGAGCCTGCTCGGGATGCACCACTGTGGGCAGCACCCCGTTGTAACGAGGAGGACGAGAACCAAACTGGATTCTGTATCCTTTCTCTACAATCTGCAGGACCCAATGAGAAATATTCGGCAGAAGCTTCCACGCTGCCAGAAAATTTACTAAGGGAACCAGCCTCTCGAGGCTGGTCTCTGGTGTTATCGAGACAGCCAATTCCGGAGCCTGAAACATAATGGCAGGAACTACCTGAACTGGCCGCTCTAAGGCCCCCCTCAGAGGGCGCGAAACCGATGCTGTGCCGCAGCATAGCATCAGCGACTCGCTGGAGACCGCTGCGCCCTGAAGCACCGAGGGTGGCAGGGTTGGCAGAACGGTCTCGTGAGGACCCCGAAATGGAACGGGCACCGTAAAATGAGGTGTACACCGCTCCACTTCGGTCGGGGCTGTCCTCACAGGCCTGATGCGTGAACATCAGGACCTTTTTTTTGAACCGAAGTCTTCTTCGCCTGAAGAACGGTCCTCAGATCCGGCTTCGACTTAGAAGACTTCGGTTGAGAGGGTTGCGTCTGTCTCCAGTCTCTACGTGGAGGTGCACGAGATGCAACACTCTCTTTCTGATGCACACGATATGATGAGCTCGACGGCTGGGGCTGCTCACGCCCAGCAGCCCCAGGGGGCTGGACACGGCGAGGGATAAACTTTTTAAAAGCGTCAGCTTGTTTTTTAGACTCCTGAAATCTCTCGACGACCGCGTGGACTGCGTCGCCGAAGAGACCAGAAGGTTCAAGCGGAGCATCTAATAAAAAAGCTCGATCTTTTTCTTTAATCTCTGACAGATTTAACCATAAATGTCTCTCAGTAGCTACCAAGGCTGCCATAGACCGCCCAATTGCTCTGGCGGTCTCCTTAGTAGCCCTGAGAGAAAGATCGGTAGCCCGACGAAGTTCTCGAATATCGTCATGAGAAATTCCCTCACTACTATCCAGATCCCCCAGCAGGTCAGCTTGATAAGCCTGAAGCACTGCCATTGTGTGCAGACATGCTCCAGCTTGACCTGCTGCCGTATAAGCTTTGCCCACTAAAACCGAGGTGGCTTTAAGCGGTCTAGTGGGCAAAGCTGAGGCTTTCAGGGACGATGCGGGACCAGGCGAAAGATAGCTGGCTAAATTCTGTTCCGCCTGGGGCATCGCCTCATAACCATACTCTTTTAGCCCTCTTATTCTCGAATAAGTGTTAACTTGAGGGCTAAAAAGTCGTGAAGAGTAAGGTTTATTCCACGATTTCGATATTTCATTATGAAGATCGGGAAAAAAGGGAAGCCCTCGTGGTGGAGATAATGTCGTGGAAGATAAAAAGCGCTCATCTAATTTACTTTTAGGACGAGCGCCTTTATTCTCAGATGGCCATTCAATATTTAATTTCTCTACAGCCCGTGACATAACATCCACCAGCTCACCATATGCTGGGGAAATAAATTGTGAATCTCTTTCCCCCATGTGTGTGCTTTCACTCTCCATACTCATAACATCGACCTCCTCGGAGGAAGAGCATTGAAGTAATGGAGGGCTCTCTCCCCGGGCGGAAGAAACCGCAGTGCGTGCTTCCGACACCGGGGGGAGAGCGCTGGATCTTCCGGGTAAGGAAGGAGAAAAGGCCCGCGGACCCGTCTCCAACCCCTCCGAAAGATCCTTTTGCGATCCCCAGGAATGCATTCTCCGCGCCGCCTCGGCAGACGCGGGTCCTGATCCCTGAGGATCGCGAGCCTGCCCACTCTTTACATCAAAGAGTGACAGGCGAGAGCGGAGCATGCGGAGCGGTAGCATTTCACAGTGTTGACACTCAGCCCCCTCGAAGGCTGAGACCGCATGCTCCACTCCCAAACAAATGACACAAAGCTCGTGTGTGTCCCCACCCGTTAAATAACGCCGGCAGGGAGGAACACACTGCTTGTACACTTGTTTCGCCATAACGTTTCCGAATAAATTGCAACAGACAACAATAAATAGACAGAGACAGTATAACACAGATCGCTTGCTGAGGCAACAGAAGCTAATGCCGGTTTGCACCGGATGTGCTTTTATCAATTCCTGGTCATGACGTCACCCGCCCGTGACGCTCATTCTTTCCATTGGACTAGTTGACATAGATGCTTCAGACGCAGTCACGCTGGGGGCGTTCCCATGGCGTAGATGGACGCATCGTTGAGTTCCCTTCGTAAGGGAACCAAAACTGCCCCGTAGGGGAAAACCAGAGAGCTACCAGGCAAACACAGGAAACACAAGGGAAACAGATAATAACGAACCAACACAGGACTGCAAACACAAGGAGACTAAATAGGGAACAAATGACAGAAGGTAAACAGCAAGACACGTGAGGGAGATAATACAATTAACAGGTAACAAGATGGGAGGGGCTGACAATAGACAGGAGAGCACATGGCACAAAGGAAACACATGACAAGCCATGTGCTCACAATAATCAGAACTAGAACACAAGAACATGACAAACCGGGAATGTCAGACCTCTGTCACCAATTAAGATAAGACCAGACAGAAGTGACAGAATCCTGACATTACCCCCTCTCTAAAGGGATGCCACGTGGCGTCCCTAAAGACAGACATAAAACCGAGACGAGAACAAAAACATACACAACCCAACACCACAATAGACAAGTCAGATACACCAAAAACAGAGACCAAGAAGGGGGAAAAGGGGAGCCAAAACAGAACCAAAAATGAAAGTCAATCAAGTCCCAAGCATTGACCAGGGAGGGACGGGAGGGTTGAGCCAGGGACGGGCGGGAGGGTTGAGCCAGGGAGGTTTAGGCCTATCAGGAGTCCTGGCTGAGGTCCAGGGTGGTGCAGGCTGTGTAGGTTACCAGAGCGGAGCAGGCCCTTCGGGCGGCCATGGCAAAGCAGATAGTCCATTGGGTCGCCAGGGCGAAGCAGACGACCTATCAGGCAGCCAGGGCGAAGCAGACGACCCATTGGGCGGCCAGGGCGGAGAAACAGTCCATCGGGCGGCCAGAACGGAGACGACAGTCCATCGGGCTGCCAGGACGGAGACGACAGTTCATCTGGCTGCCAGGGCGGAGACGACAGTCCATCGGGCGGCCAGGGCGGAGACGACAGTCCATCGGGCGGCCAGGGTGGAGACTTATCCTCGGGCGGCCATGGCGGAGGAACAGGAACAGACCCTGGCTCAGGCACAGGAAAAGACACCGGCTCAGGCACAGGAACAGACACAGACACCGGCTCAGGAACAGACACCGGCTCAGGCACAGGAACAGACACCGGCTCAGGCACTGGAACAGACACAAGCTCGGTGGCGGCCATCTTGTTCGGAGACACTGGATCGGCAGACGTGACGTGAACGGTCCCTGGATCGGCAGACGTGACGTGAACGGTCCCTGGATCGGCAGACGTGACTTGAACAGTACCTGGATCGGCAGACGTGACGTGAGCAGTCTCTGGATCGGCAGACGTGACGTGAACAGTCTCTGGATCGGCAGACGTGACGTGAGAAGTCTCTGGATCGGCAGACGTGACGTGAACAGTCTCTGGATCGGCAGATGTGACGTGAACGGTCCCTGGATCGGCAGACGTGACGTGAACGGTCCCTGGATCGGCAGACGTGACTTGAACAGTACCTGGATCGGCAGACGTGACGTGAGCAGTCTCTGGATCGGCAGACGTGACGTGAGCAGTCTCTGGATCGGCAGACGTGACGTGAACAGTCTCTGGATCGGCAGACGTGACGTGAGCAGTCTCTGGATCGGCAGACGATACGTGAGCAGTCTCTGGATTGGCAGACGTGACGTGAGCAGTCTCTTGCATTTGCACGGCAGCATATCTCTGCATCAGAACATCGTATAGAGATGGGGGTTGGCTCTTTTGACTCATGCTAGCAAACAGGAGTTCCAACATGCTACACATGCTAGCTGTGAACAGCTACATTCTAATAGCGATTAGGTAAATGCTAAATCATAATAGCGATTAGGTAAATGCTAAATCATGCTAAATCAGGTAAATGCTAAAAATGCTAAGAACTCCAATAGTGACCATCTGTGACAACTACTAACCACCTAGCAACACCATAGCAACCACCCAAAATAACCTAGCAACCACCTACCAACACCATAGCAACGACCCAGAACACTCTAGCAATCACCTAGCAACCACCTGAACACATGAATAAGCCATATTTCGGCACCAGAACATCGTACAGACATGTTTGTTGGCTCGTATGCAATCATGTACCACACCCTAGCAACCGAGTGGCGAGTTTTGCCACTGCAAGCACCCACTCACATTTTCTTCTGGCAATGTACATTCTATGGCCATCTTGAAAATGGTCGCCATCTTGAATTTTTGAGTGGCACACACCTTTTTCCATGATAATGTTCCTTGAAGAATATTTGTACCAAATTTCATGATAGCATCACCATTTGAAAAAAAATATGTAAGGATTCAAGAAAAATGGCGGCCATCTTGAAAAATGGTTGCCATCTTGAATTTTTGAGGGACAAGCACTGTTTTCCAAAAAAACATTCTGAAGAGAGTATTTTCACAAAATGTTATGCCTACATGATATTACTGTTTGAACGATTGACATGATGAGCATTTGACAGAAATAGCCATGTTGAATTTTTGGGTGGCCAACGCCTTTTTCCCAAAAAATGACCCTTGGAGAGTATCTGTACCAAATTTCATGCTTCTATACCAATTTGAACGATTCTCTTGAAATATGCCATTAATGTGCTGCACTATTAGAATATTCTTGTTTGTATTGGCTTGGAATTAAGTACATTGTTTTTGGGTGAACTACAGTATAATTTTATTTAGATTGTAGATGACCTCAATAAATGTAGGCCAATTTTATGTATTTTTAGTCAGTGTTTACAGTAAGCAAGGTCTTACCCAAGTAACTATCTTGCTCACTTCCCACATAGAAGTCTGATGATTGGTCATTGTGATACTGTTCTTGATATCCGCCCTTCCCTTGGAAAGCTCCCACAGAACTCATGATCAGGCTTATCTAAATAAAGAGGTTTGTGTTTGTATTTGTATTTTTTTCCCTATACACCACTTTTCTATTTTGGTATTTTCATTAATAATTTTGCTATTGTCTATTATTAACTAATAAGAAATGTTTCTTGAGCACTAAATCAGCATATTAGAATGATTTCTGAAGCATCATGTGACACTGAAGACTGAAGTAATGATGCTGAAAATTCAATAAATTGTATTTTAAAATATATTAAAATATAAAACAATTCTTTTAGATTGTAATAATATTTCAAAATGTTATAGTTTTACTATATCTTGATCAAATAAGTGCAGCCTTGGTAAGCAGAAGAGATTTCTTTCAAAAATATTTTTTAAATCTTAATTATTTTAAACTATTGTTGACCTATCCAATAACATTGAACTATTATATGCAATCTATATGTATATGTAAAATAATCTTCACTCTTGAATCTCAGGAGAGTGATACTTAGTATCCATTGCATTGTTGGCAGCCTAAATTATTGCTTAAATAAAAAATGGTTTTCAAAACAAAGCCTTGAAGTATTTAGTTACATTCGATGTAAAAACTGCACTAAATCCATCTTGTGCAAACTCCATTGTAGCAGAATCACCAGTGGACTGGTCTCCTGAAAGAAAATACATTATTACATAAAAAAAAAAATAATAAGAGAAGAAGTAGTAGTGATATCACAATGCTTTTATAATGAATTTCAGCTTGGCTGTAATTTGGTCATTGCAAATAGAAGCTTAGCAAGTTTATTTTGTTCAGCACTCTTGTAACACTACTTTTCCAATTAAATTTCCTTATTCCTCTCATCTACAATTTTCTCAATGTTTTTGCTCTTATCAGTGAACACACCTTCGATTGCAATGTTCTCTTCCAGTTGTTCACGGATACTGTCCAATGCGTCGAAGTCAGTCACGTTAAACACATGTTCAGCAACAGGAGCAGATGCAATAATTTCTAACTGTTGCTTTGTGCTGGGATCATCAAAAGCTTCACCGATCTTTGATAATTGAAAAGAAAAGACAGGCATGTTTGGGCCATTTAAACATTTAATCGTATTATATCTTGTTTGTTGCAAAGATAAAGGTTAAAAAAATGTAAAATCATCTGAAGATTAAACTTTCTTGACTGATTAGTTCACCCAAAAACTTTGTCATCATTTACTCTGACATTGTGAAAGCTGTAACTGTTTATGAATGTAGACTAGAGTTTCCAGCTTACAATATAATTAAATTAACCAAGTTTTGGTAATGCTTTACAATAAATATAGTAACGAGTATATTCTGTTTTGGTTTGGTTCTTTTCTGTTTCTGTTCCATGCTTGTGTATGTTGACCTAGCTTTGTGTGTGCCAGTTAGGCAAATTAATTTAACTTGTTATTCATTTAATTGTATCCAGCTGCACACTGGATGTGCTATATAAATGCCTCATTCATTAATTCATTCAATTGATTGGTTTGGTATGTCTATTTACAGTAAGCTCTTTGTTTACTTCAGTTTTTTTTCAGTTCTCGTTCGTTATGCTTGGTTGTTCTTTTCATGTTTTCTAGTCCCCTGAGTTCTTAGTTTTAATAAAATTTAATATCCTTTACCCCTCATTTACTCCAACCCAACTGTGACAGAAGAAATGACCTCAAACAGCAGCGAAAAGAATCATCCTCCTTTCGCAGGGGAGCCGGTCCCTAGAGAGGCATACACTGGCATTTCTGGACCTTTGCTATTGCGTCCCATATGATTACAACTGCCAGTGTGTCCTTTTCCGGACAAGCCTCATTGTGGAGATGACAGCATGCTTGCCTGGAAACTATCCTCTAGGGACTTTCAAGGACCATGTGGAGTGGGTACTCCTCCCCAACGGTTCCACATTCACAATCTGAGAGAGTGAGGATGAAAACAGTGTGCTAGACACTGCCACCACCCCAGCGACGGACAAGCCTGAGCCTACCACAGACGTGGAGTCCAAGCCTGCCGCGATACCAGTGCCAGAGCGGATGCCTGAGTGAGAAATCGTCCTGGAGCCTGAGCCCGAATAAACATCTGACCAGGTGTGTGAGCCGGTCACATCGTCAGCCCCTGAAGGTATTTTGGTGGAGGGGATTGAGAAGGCCCTACCCTCTCTCCTGCGGCAGAGGAAGAGTTGCTAATTGACTTTGCAAGTGAGTGTGCAACACCCATTTCCCTGTGCACTGAGCCTGTGTTGTCACCCAGCACCATGTTATTGATGTCAGTGTTCTCACCCTGCCTCCCACTCCCACCTTCTCTGAATGTTTCGAGTCTGCCTTATAAGAATTGTATGCCTGTTCTGTGTTTGTCAAGAGGGTTGTTCAGAAGATACCTTCCTGTTCTGTGTCAGCCAAGAGTGTCATTCACGAGAGATTTGTCTAATCTGTGTCTTCCTAAGGAGTTAATTGTGAAATTCCTGTCTCCACTTCCCAGTCTTCCAGTCCTGCCTGCATTGTCTTCTCTGCACTGCCCTTCAGCTTTAACATTGTGTTAGCCGGTACAGCCCTGGAGTGTCGACCACAGCTCTGCCCAGAACCTCCGGGCCTGTAACTCCACCTCGGCCTGTCGAGCAGTCCGTGCCACCTTGGCTTCTCGCCTTTTTCGGCTCCACCCGGGATCTTTGTCCACTCCAGTGGGGTTCTTCGTCTCTCTGTCTCCGCCTTGGTCAGTTGTCGCTCTACCATCACCATGGACTTCCGAGCCTTTGGCTGCACCTCATCCCTCCACCCTTATGGCTCTTGCGGGCTCCTCCTTCCCTCCAGCTCCTCCTTGGTCCTAGGTCGCTCCGCTTTCGCCTCAGTCCTCCAGAGCCCTGGCTCTGCCCCAGTTGCTCATTGCTGCGGCTCTGCCCTGCCATCCAGGACCTTCGATGTCGCCGGTCCCATCAACTCTTCAGCTTCACCCCGGGTCTCCACTACCATCGGATCCATCAGTCGCTCGTCACCCTGGGTTCACCTGTCAAGCCTCCTCCATGACTCCCTGTTGTTCTGTTCATGTTTTCTAGTGCCCTAAGTTCTTTGGTCAACATTTACTAATACTACATTTACAAACTTAAAAGTTGTGTGTTAATATTATTTAATGGAACTGAGCTATAATGAACTAACATGAACAAAGATTAATAAATAATGTAACAAATGTATTGCTCATTGTTATAATGTTAGGTGAACCGTTAATGTTAAGTATATTTGGACCTTCTTGTAATACAGAAGTATTTTGTACTGGATCAAAAGATTCATTGAAAAGACCTGACTTAAAAGAGTAATTGTTGAAAAAATGTATACTCTCTTTGGGGGACAATTTAATTATACTTTTTGTGTGCATTTGCATCCTTTTTTGATGCATGGATCTTACCCCAACTGCAAATCGGATGATATTCTTCTTTTCTGCCTTTTCAACAGCACCTCTGAGATGAGGTTCATCATTTGATCTACCATCAGTGATAACAATTAACATTTTAATTGCTGATTGCCTCACCCCTCCTTCAGTTATGAAGAGCTCATCCCTGTACATTGAAAATAAGAAAAGCATTTGAAGATGACAAATCAGGATTGCTATAAGTTACATATGCATATACACAAAGTTGTAAATAAAACAGATTGCTACGGTTCTTATAAGAAAATCATTCTACTTCAAAATTTCACATTTAATTCAATGTATTACTTGCTGTTTCTTTGTAATTATTTGTAAAATTTACTAGCAATTTATAGTTGAAAATTGTTTCTACACCAAATGTTTTTTTTTTCAGTGAGCAAAGGTACAGTTGCTTATGCACTATACTGTATTTTTATAGGTATTGTCGTTTCAAACTCAGAAACGCAATACTGTTTTTCTCTCCAAACCACCCAAATATCCCCTTAATGTGCTTATATTTGAACACAGAAAAGAACTACATTTGTAATCAAAATTAAGAAAGTCATTAAAAGTTGCATTTTTGCGGAAACCACTTGAAACATTTGTTGTGTTGAGCTATTTCTATTACTTTTGTTTGATTTGTTCATTGCAAACAGCTGAAAGTCTGTCAATTTTGCCATGCAATAAACCTGATTTGCAATGGGGGTAGAATCATTTCGATTACAACTGTAAATGTTAGATTTGAAAATTAACTTTGCACTAATACTTTTTGAAGAGGCACTTTGAGATACTAGAATGTTGATAACATTAGGGGTGTCATACATAAGTTTATTTATAGCCTTCGCAGTGTAGGTCCATCCTTTTTGCTGTTTTATCTCTCCTATTCTTGTCCTCCATGAATGAATGTCTTTAACTGTTTCAAACTTGGAGTGAATTTCACAACCAGTGGAGAACTGTGCAACTGCAAACTAAAAGACAAGAAAACATTCACACATGAAAATCTGTGCATGTCAGTCCTGTTTCTGTCTAAACTGGTGGTGGGTTGCAATGTTAACAACACTTTATGAGTCTCTAAAGGTAAAATTATCTTTCTGGAATCCTAAAAACATTTAATCATACCTGAGAATTGCACTTGGAAAAACTCTGGATTATGGTTATAACAAAAGTTTTCATTTTAATGAAATCTGGGTCTTCTACACTGTCAGAGCCGTCCATTAGAAAAGCAATATCTATTTCTAGAGGGCAGCCTGTGAATGAGGAGTTTAGCATATGATTAGATTATCAAAAAAGCAATAGAAAAGGACAGGGATTTAGGTACTTCTTCATTTGACTTACTTCTCAACGCACTTGGTATTGGTGCACTCACTACATTGTTTCCACTGATATTAAAGCACATACCATTGAGGGTAGTAATTATTTTGCAGTCCTTAGGAATGGTTGGACCACAAACCTGGGAGAGTGAGAGTTTTATCGATAAGTACATCAAACACTCTAGTATTTATGAAGCCAGTTTCCCTGTTCTGCGAAGAGCAATATATAAAAGGGGCTATATGTAAGAATTTTCATTTAATAATCACTTTTTTATTGCTAATGTGTAAAGAGCTTGTAACGAAATGCTTCTCAGGCAGCTATTTCAGTCATGCAAGTACAGCTTCAGTGCTTAGCATAAGTGAACACACCCATGCTAAAGTTGACTAAAAAGAGGAATAAAGAGGAATTTGATCTTAATGCCTTAATTAAAACCTTTAAGGACACCAATTTTCTTTGTGAATGAATAATGTATCGTAAATAAATAAATGTTCTTAATTTAAAATACAGGGTGCATAAGTCTAGGACACCCCTATGTTAAATTCCCATAGAGGCAGGCAGATTTTTATTTTTAAATGCCAGTTATTTCATGGATCCAGGATAATATGCATCCTGATAAAGTTCCCTTGGCCTTTGGAATTAAAAAAGCCCCACATCATCACATTCCCTTCACCATACCTAGAGATTGGCATGGGGCACTTTCATCTCTCAATGCAAATCAAAACTTTATCAGGATGCATATCTGCCTGCCTCTATGGGAATTTAACATAGGGGTGTCCTGACTTATGCACCTTGTATTTTCAGGAAGAATTAAGAATTTTTTTAATTAAGGCGTTAAGATCAATTTCCAAAAGAGGATTTTTTATTCCTCTTTTTAGTCAACTTTAGCATGGGTCTGTTCACTTATGCTAAGCGCTGTATATCTTAAAATGGGGAAACATCAAATTCTCCAAAGCTGTTTACCAAGCTTACGATTAAATTTTATATTTAAAATCACCAATGAAATCTTACAACAACTTTCTCATAAATGTTGTTCATTATGCTCAAATAGCGTTAAGCCTTATTTTTCAGGCTCGACCAGCCAATGCGCATGTGCAATCCTAAGCACGTGACTCATAACAATGACTTTTTCTATACCAAACAGAGCTTCTAGCGGTAGCTGCAGTAACAAAATGACTTTATCAATCTGCAATCGGGTCTTTTATTTATATTGCGTGTTGCACTTTCTCCAAATTATTAGTAATATGAGTGCACCATCTTTGTATATCTAAAAACTTTGCTTCAGTTCAGCTTAACGCTAATAACAAGGGTTTATGTGTTGTTGTTTTTTCATGTTAGGATGAGCATACTGTATAACTTACCACTGAATTAGAAGATTGTGTATCCTTAGTCATAAAAAGCCCAAGAGACATGTTAACAGCTTCAGGAGGCACTTTCATTGCATAGATAAAATCGGTTAGATTGTACATGTCAAATCAGACTTATTATGTGTAAAATGTGTAATATGAAAAGTTAAATACCATTAATTGTCACTGGCAGGCAAGTTTCCTGTGAAATGGCACAACTATAAACTTGTCCTCTTGCATCGCTGCTGTATTGTACTAAAGGATCACTCACAAGCAAACTATGGAAAAGTAAAGAAAAACATGCGTTAGGTTTCAAATATATTTAATGTTTAAGTTGCATTGGGTTGATTTAAATCAATTCAACAATTAAACCTCCCAAGCTATATATATATATATATATATATATATATATATATATATATATATATATATATTGGTTGCAATGGGACAATCTGTGTTTCTCTCTCACCTAGATGTATCTCTCTGTATGACTCTGTAGCCAAAGCCAACATCATTATTTCTTGTGAAGTATTTCCAGGTCACATGGTCAATGTTGAACATCAGCACTGACTGAAATGCTAAATGATGCAAATTAAGACCAACACATACATAAATGTATGTTCATTTTTAGGGTCAGTCAGCTTAGACTGCCAATCTTTTGAAAAACAAAAACATACGATTATTTAGAAAACATCTTATTTGGTCTCCTTGTCTTGTTTTTCAGTTATATCTAAACGTTTTTAAACGCAAAAAAATCATTGGCTGTGAAAAGGGCAGAAGCTGTAGATGAGAGACGCCAGCAGGCTGCATTTCAGTAGAGCTTTCTGGCACTTTTTGCAAAGCGTGTGGAGGGGAAACAACCCCCTGCCCAACCTATACTATATTGTATTTTTTCCCTATGTGTGTGTTCCAAATTATTATATCAGTAGGATGTCAGTAAAATAAACATTCAGAATTTAGATTTTCAAAAAAAAAAAAAAAAGGTTTGTTTGTTCCCATATCTAGATAACTGATATCAATCTGACAGATCTTAAATAGTTGTGCATTTCAAACACCCCAAACCAAAGCTCACAAAATTGACATTTACAGTGGGTTTAGAAATACAAGACGAATTTTTAAATCGTTTTATTCACTGATGAATGCCGTACTACAATGGATGGTCTAGATAGATGGATTTCTGGATGGTTGGTGAATGGCCACCCTGTTCCAAGCTGACTGTGCTCTAAATCATTCGCAAATATTCTGACAGTTCGATCATCTCTATTCAGTTTTCCCAAAATATTAGCTGTTTTCATGCATTTTGAAAGCTATTGCACTATGCTTTTCATTTACAGAAATATCCTTCTTCCTCCCCATATTGCATGAGAACTGTGACTTGCTTAATAATGCAGAACAACCTCTTTAAATATAGGTTCCCTTTTAAATGGGAACTTGAGCTGCGTCTGATGCAGTGTCTCGTTAGCCTTCTCTCAGGTTACAGTTGTAACCCAAAATGTTATAGAAATGAAATATACAAACAAACACTTTCTTTGGAAAACTAAAATCTGAATATTTATTTTACTAAAATCCTAGTGATATATCACTGCATTATATTTGGAACATATTATATATATATATGTTCCATATATATAAATGTATGGTAAAACTTTAGAATACGGTTCCTTCGTTAATGAATAACTACACAAGAACCAATGAGTAACACAATATTAACAATCTAGTAACTATTATTAACTAACAAGAAACTCTGATTAAGGAACTAGTAAGTAATAGCGCACAGATGAAAGTGGTAGTTCACTATTAACTAATCAATAACATCTATTTTTTTAATGCTTCCCAGAGAACTACTGAAAAAGTTTATTAACAATCTAGTAACTACTATTAACTAAAAAGAAACTATGATTAACGAATTAGGAAGTAATAGTGCACATATGAAAGTGGTACTTCATACTTCTATGGGAATTACTAATTATTCTGATCCGTATTCTAAAGTGAAGATCATGGGATCTAACTAGTAATGACTCAAGTGTTGCTACATGATCGAGTCATGATTTGTGAAACCAAACACAAAAGTCATTTCAAGCGTTTGAGATTTTTGGTGAACTTTAGTATACTTTTAGAAAATTTCTTTAGAAGTACAGTAACACTTGAGTCATTACTAGTTAGTTACCATGATCTTCAGTTTAGAATACGGATCCAAATAATAAGTAATTCCCATAGAACTATGTAGTAACACTTGAGTCATTACTAGTTTGTTCCCATGATTCTTACAGTAGTTACTAATGAAAAGCCAATAAAGTGTAGAATCTTGTCACTCACAAGACACACACACACACACACACACACACACACACACACACACACACACACACACACACACACACACACATATATATATATATTATATATATATATATATATATATATATATATATATATATATATATATATATATATATATTATGCTAGGAGACATACATAAAAACAAATTTTTTTGTGAGGTAAGTTAAATAATAAATTCAATCTATATGGTACTTGGATGGCTGATGACTCAATATGTTCCAGTCGTCACCGTGACTCTAGTGATTCAATGCCAGTCCAAAGGAATGCCAGAAAATTGGCCACAGGACAAGTAAGGTCCCGAGTCCCGACAACTGCATTTAAAAATCCATTTCTTTAAAATTATTCAGTTGATAAATAGACAGCATAGGCCAATTATTAACAGCTTACACATTGATAATGTAAACAACCTTGTGTATTCGTTTACAGTAGCAGTTCAAATGTTAATGTAGTGCTAGTCATTTATCCTGCATTGGTTATTGATTAGTTTTGTATGAATTAGGAAAATTTTCAGTTCTCTGGGAAGCATAAAAGAATATAGTAGTTATTGAAGTACCACTTTCATCTGTGCACTATTACTTCCTGATTCGTTAATCAGAGTTTTTTTTTAGTTAATAGTAGTTACTAGATTGTTAATAAACTTTTTCAGTAGTTCTCTGGGAAGCATTAAAAAAATAGTAGTTATTGATTAGTTAATAGTGAACTACCACTTTCATCTGTGCGCTATTACTTACTAGTTCCTTAATCAGAGTTTCTTGTTAGTTAATAATAGTTACTAGATTGTTAATATTGTGTTACTCATTGGTTCTTGTGTAGTTATTCATTAACGAAGGAACCGTATTCTAAAGTGTTACCAAATGTATTTTATATATGTATAAAGTGTTTGTTTGTTTTTTGTTTTTGTTTATGTTTGTTATTTGTCATATCTTTTTAGAAAGACAACATTTTGTTTGATTAACTGACATTGGAAACAAACAGAAAAATACTGTTTGACTTCTCAGATGACAGAATGAAAGAGAGGAGAAGAGGAAGACTGGTAACTCAGATAAGGAAGTTGCCAAACCGATACTGTGAAATAATAGTTTCTACTCTAGCAACTGAGGCTTATTTTTTACTGAGAATGTTTTAAGTATGCTATTCATGCTATTCAGATACTTAATCATGATTTTCCGACTGTGAATACAACAAGCATGTGTATTGACAAGCATTTGGCTGCTCTAAAAGCACTATACAGTGCTGCCATCTTGGAATGATCAACTAAGGAGGGAGTTTGAATGAAAGTCAATAGAGAGGATGCATCAGCGCACTGAACAAACTAATTGTCAGGGTGCTAATCTTTAACAAGCGGGGAAGGGCTGATAGCTGTGGGATGTATGCAGTGAATAAACAAATAAATAATTGGATTTAAATCTACAACAAAATTGAATCTGGCTAAAATCGGATGGAAAAAACTGTTGGTGCCTGTTGCAAATTTTGGCAGAGACCGTTGGTAAATGTCCGCTACAGAGTTCAATGCAGCTCCATGTAGATCTGCAGCCACTGCATCAGACATCGACAACTTGTGCTGGTGATCAACCATCTACTGTTTAGTCTATCACCACTTTTACAACTACAAAAGTCTTTTGGCTTCATTGTCGGAGCCAATGGCTTCTTGTCACTGTTTTCAGTCTGAAGCCCTTCAAAAGGGGCAGGAAGAACTACAGAGTTGTAGACATAAAAACAGGATCCCTAGAATTATCAGAGACACCTAAGGATCCACACAGTCATAAAACAAGCACAGAAGTGGTCAGCACTTTTTGTCCCTGTTTATGGGTGTTTTTCTTTGTCATAGGAAGGGACTAAATTGCAAGCCCACATCTTCATTATTAATAAAGAGCTCACTCGCACACCCTGCTCTACACATCACCAAATTTGAAGCAGTTTTTCACTTAATTTTTAACAAATAAATTTTATCAAAACTACATTCAACCCCTTACATTTTTTGACAGAAACACATACAAATAAATTAACAGGTGCCTGTAACATAAACAACCAAAACAAGCAAAATCAGCTAAAATTATAAACACAAAATCATTAGAATTTTAGCGACACATTATACATTTTTATTATTAATATTTCCACAACAGATGCTACCATATACTGCGCAGTTTTATGACAATTTGAAAAACCTTGATGAACATCAAAACAGGAATACAGTTTCACTGTTTGATCTTACCACAGAACAGGCACAAACAGGTGCAGAAATCCCAGTCCATGGTCATATCAAGGTCAAGAGACTGGGATGGTATGAATGCTGCCAACTCCCTGAAATATGAAAAACAAACATAGCACAATAATATTTATTGAGAAAGATGAAAAAGGCAGTGCATATGACTAAGGAGGGACAGCGAATAACATAGAGGATGTGGACATATTGTATCTGAACAAAGTAAAAATGATGTCCTGGTAGATAAAAGATTGCATTGAACCAGGAAATGACATTGAACTTCAAGAAATAGTATATTAACGCAATACCACTCGAGCAGGAGTGTTGATGTTTTGAATATGTTCGCGTCGCCTTGTGACGATATTCAACAACTTGGCTGCGACTCTGTAATGTTGTTTTTTATTCAACAGTGTAATAAAAACATTGTAAATACACTTAATTGCTCCAAATGGGACCAAAGAAAAGTAAAACTTTGCGGATATCGGAGCAACTCACAGCAGAAGTGTTCCATTCCTGAATGGCTCTGTTTAAATGAATCAGTGGAATGAATGTGTGGTGAGGGGGGCGTGGTTCTCGCGGCGTCTGTAGTGAGAGACGAGACAATGAGCTGTGCGGTGAGTAAGTAGGTCAAGTGCAGATGATGAACACCTGTGTCTGATTGCAGTGATTGGCGTGGGGAGACCGATAAAAGCCACACAGTGGGAGAATGCTGGAGAGAGAGAAGGGACTGGAACTCGTGCGAGAGCTGTTCAAGAGAGAAGCTGATCGATACCGACGTGGAGAGAGTTTTGTGGACTGAGTTGTGCTGTAGTCACGCTACGGTGAATGCACTGTGTGCGCGCCTTTTTGTTTTGTATGTTTCTGAGTAATAAAAGCCGTACGAGTTCCAGTTTCGCCGACCCCGTCTTCCTCTTCCCACCACACTACTCTGAACCTTATTACACTGATGCCGAAAACCCGGGAAGAAGGAGACTGCCGCCGCCATGCAGAACCCGTCAGCATCGCCATTTGCGGAGATCATCCAATCACTCGCGGCTCTTCAAAGGGAACAACATCAAGCTCTGCTGAGCGTAAAGGACGAGCACGAGCAGCGCTTTCGGATGCTGCTCCAAGGCCAGCAGGAAGACCGCGAGTTGTTCCAGAGCTGTTTAGACCAGGAGATTCCAGCCACCCCCTCTCACGAGTCGGCCTCGGCCCCGCCGCTCACACTGGGGAAGATGGGTCCACAAGACGAACCGGAGGCGTTCCTGGACCTGTTTGAAAGGTCGGCCGAGGCCCGGGGGTGGCCCAAAGGAGACTGGCCCCTGCGTCTCATCCCGCTGCTATCCGGTGAGGCGCAGATTGCAGCCCACCAACTGCCAGTCTCGAATCTCCTGGTCTATCAAGATCTACGGCGCGCCATTCTTCAGTGGGTCGGCCGGACCCCTGAACAGCACCGGCAACGCTTCAGGTCCTTGACCCTAGAGGAGTCCGGCCGGCCCTTCGTGATGGCGCAACAGCTCCGGGACTCCTGCCGCAGATGGCTGATGGCCATGGCTGTCTCTCTCTCTCTCCCTCTCTATCTCCGTCCTCTCTCTCTTCCCCCTCTGCCAAACCTGTTCCCCTTCCCAGGTCTCGAGGAGGTCTGGCGCCCAGACCAGACCGAGGTGGAGGTCCGGATGGTCAGGGGATACCAGTTACCCCGGGAGGGCCGCTCCGAGGGGGATGCCTGCTGGGGATTTTTCCACCCTGGCTCCGGTGGTGCCGCTCTCCCCACGTCAATCCCTTGGCCAGCTTCCCGCCGCTGGGACAGCGCTAAAGCCTGGGCCGGCCTGTTGGCGCTGTGGAGACCCCGGACATTTTATTGACCGGTATCCAGTGATGGAGGTGGGGACACTGGTTCGGGTCCCTGACGCGCCACGGGCCGCCCCCGATCAAGCTGGCCTGTACCAGATACCTGTGAGTGTCAAGGGGGGTACTTATCAGGCTTTGGTGGATTCAGGGTGTAACAAACCTCCATTCATCAAAGCCTGATTCAGTCTGGGGCATTGGATAAAAGCCGCATGGTTAGGTTCGGTGTGTTCACGGGGTGGTGGTGAGTTATCCTTTAATGTCGGTGGCGATTCTATTTAGGGGACAAAAACATAATGTAGAGGTAGCAGTTAACCCGCACCTCCGGCATCCGATAATTCTGGGAACTGATTGGCCAGGCTTTGGGAAGTTATTGGGGGTTTTATGCGCGGATGCCTCTTGGGGAAAGAAGCAGAAGGGAAAGACAGCGGTGGTTCAGGTGGGAGATACTGTACCGGGGCCTCTGGGTACTGCTGTAGGGGAAGAGAGCTCTCTAGAGAGATCTATTCTCTCTGAGCGCGATGATTTTCCCCTAGAGCAGTCCCAGGATGAGACGCTAAAACATGCATTTGATAAGGTCCGTTCTATCGACGGTCAGGTACTCCACCCGAATCAACCGCTCTCTTACCCCTATTTTTGCGTGATTAAAGACAGGTTGTATCGGGTGAGCCAAGACGCCCAGTCAAAAGAAGATACAACACAGTTGTTAGTTCCTAAGAGCCGCCGGGAAATGCTTTTTCAGGTGGCTCATTGTAATCCAATGTCCGGACATTTAGGGCAAACGGCGACACTAAACCGTCTCATGGCCCGATTCTTTTGGCCGGGCATTCACGAGAATGTGCGCAGGTGGTGCGCGTCTTGTCGTGAATGTCAGTTGGTTAATCCACCGGCCAACCCAAAAGCACCTTTGTGCCCCCTTCCGCTGATGCAGGTCCCCTTCGAACAAATTGGCATGGACCTTATCAGGCCGTTAGAACGGTCGGCACGACGGCATCGTTTTGCGTTAGTCTTAGTGGATTACGCAACACGATACCCGGAAGCAGTCCCGCTTCGCAATATCTCGGCTAAGAGTGTGGCGAGCGCGCTGTTTTCATTAATCTCCCGGGTGGGGATCCCTAAGGAGATCCTCACCGATCAAGGCACGGCGTTTATGTCACAAACAGTTCGCGAACTTTATGAGTTACTGGGCATTAAATCGATTCGCACCAGCGTCTATCACCCACAAACGGACGGACTGGTGGAACGGTTTAATCGTACTTTAAAAGCCATGATTCGTAAGTTCGTTCATGAAGACGCCAAAAATTGGGATAAATGGCTAGATCCCCTGTTGTTTGCTGTACGCGAGGTCCCCCAAGCCTCCACGGGGTTTTCCCCCTTCGAGCTTCTCTTCGGTCGTCAGCCTCGCGGGGTGTTAGACGTACTGAGGGACACTTGGGAGGACGGACCGTTCGCTAGTAAAAATGAAATTCAGTATGTCCTGGACCTGAGAACAAAACTCCACACATTGGGGCGGCTATCCTTGGAGGATTTGTTACAGGCCCAGGACAGACAGAGACAGCAGTATAATAGGGGGGCTAGACTTCATCAATTCTCACCGGGAGATAAGGTACTTGTATTACTCCCCACGTCCAGCTCGAAATTACTCGCAAAGTGGCAAGGGCCCTTTGAGGTCACACGGCGGGTTGGTGATCTCAACTATGAGGTAATTCGAACAGATCGGGGCGGGGGACGTCAGATTTATCACATCAAGCTTCTTAAAAAATGGGTTGAGGCTGAAGCAGTGATGCTGGGGACGGTCGTGAGGAGAGAGGAGGATCTCGGGCCAGAAGCGAATATAAAACCTCAATCACTCGCTCTGGCTCCTGCTGGAGATCACCTCTCACCCTCCCAGCTCACTGACATTAAGAAGTTACAAGCAGAATTTGCAGATGTTTTCTCGCCCCTGCCTGGTCGAACGAATCTCATTCAGCACCACGTTGAGACGGATCCGGGGGTCGTTGTGCGTTGCCGCCCATATCGTTTACCTGAACACAAAAAGAAAACGGTTCAGACCGAATTAGAGACAATGCTCGACATGGGGGTAATAGAAGAGTCCAACAGTGACTGGGCGAGCCCGATAGTTTTAGTTCCTAAACCTGACGGCTCGATTCGTTTCTGTGTGGACTATAGGAAGGTGAACGCGGTGTCTAAATTCGATGCTTATCCAATGCCGAGGATTGACGAATTGCTTGATCGGCTTGGTTCTGCTCGCTTTTATTCGACACTGGACTTAAGGAAGGGGTATTGGCAGATCCCCTTATCTCCAATGTCCAAAGAAAAAACAGCTTTCACCACGCCGCTCGTATTACACCAGTTCGTCACTCTTCCTTTCGGTTTGTTCGGGGCACCTGCGACTTTTCGGCGTCTGATGGACAGAATTCTCCGGCCGCATGCTGCATATGCAGCTGCTTATCTGGATGACATTATCATCTATAGCAATGATTGGCAGAGGCATATTCAGTATTTGCATGAAAGATACCAATGCGCGGATCACCCGTTGGTATCTCGCTTTACAACCTTTTAAGTTTCAGGTGGTCCACAGGCCGCGCAGATGGCGGTGGCCGACTTCCTCTCCAGGAGGGGTGGCTGCAGGCGGACGGCTCCCCGGCCTGAGTCGGGCGGTGGGGGTATGTGGTGAGGGGGGCGTGGTTCTCGCGGCGTCTGTAGTGAGAGACGAGTCAATGAGCTGTGCGGTGAGTAAGTAGGTCAAGTGCAGATGATGAACACCTGTGTCTGATTGCAGTGATTGGCGTGGGGAGACCGATAAAAGCCACACAGTGGGAGACTGGTGAGAGAGAGAAGGGACTGGAACTCGTGCGAGAGCTGTTCAAGAGAGAAGCTGATCGATACCGACGTGGAGAGAGTTTTGTGGACTGAGTTGTGCTGTAGTCACGCTACGGTGAATGCGCTGTGTGCGCGCCTTTTTGTTTTGTATGTTTCTGAGTAATAAAAGCCGTACGAGTTCCAGTTTCGCCGACCCCGTCTTCTTCTTCCCACCACACTACTCTGAACCTTATTACAGAATGACTCAATGATTCACTCATAAAGACAGTCTCTTGTTACCACCTACATGTTACAATGTAACCTGCACTAAAAGTCACTAAGAATTCCAAAAAACATTAAGTTGGTTTCATGTGGAGTGGTCTAAGGTTATAATTAAACAAAATGTGTTGTTGATCAATGAGCACGTTTACAGTAGCCCAAAGAAGTGGTATTAACATTAAATGGCATAGTATGCACAGAAGACACTGGCACATCCAGTTGTGATAGGTATGTGCCACTAAAACTTGAAGTGCAGATTGCATCATGTGCCACTGACATTGTTGCAGAGCATGTTGCCGTATGTTGTGACAACAGTGACACATGCCACTGTCTGCCGAAGCATTATGTATATGGTGTAACATACTCACTTAACAGCAAAGCGACATTTAATTAATAATACGTTGCATTCAGACATATTAAACTGTATGTATTATAATGTGCCTACTGTCACAAGTACACAATCCTTCCTTGTTGCTGCACTCCCTCGCTCACACTCTAAACTACAATTTTGTGGTAGGGGGTGACTTTACTCAGGGCCCTCAATATGGAAAACCCACCCCTGACTGGGATTTTGTTTATTAAGCAGACAGTGCATGAGGTCATGTAAACCCGTTTTCCTTTATCGGAGTAGTCGTAAACGGCTTAAGGATAAAAGCACCCTTCTCCCGCATCCCGACATGTAAACACATTAACCTGCATTCTGTGGGCTTATTGAAGTGGGTATGTGTGATATGTGACGGTGGCTGTGTCCAAAATCGCATACTGAGTAGGTTTCTTATTTTGAATAAGTAATTTCTTCACAACCGCTAAAAAAGAATATTCTATATATTTGGAATGTGTGTAGTATGAATGTAATCGGGACGTACTACATTCAATATTATCATGTGACCTAGTCAGTTACTTCGCTTCACTGCCATTCATAAATCCTCTCCTGTAGCCTCGTAAGATAGTAAAGTGTCCATCACATGCACACTTTGGAATCTCGCCGGAAGTAGAATCCAGGTTCTTTTTGCCTACTCATTTATGAGTACTGTGAATTCAGACATACTTCTTTTTTCACATACTGTTTTTCGCCTACTTCATAGTAGGATAGGCTATGTGATTTTGGATGTATAGCAGCCTCACAGGAAAGCTGCCTTACTAAATATATCACAAACTCTGACTCTTTCTTGACCCAAGAAATTATAAAAATCTGTGCTCATCTCATGCAGAAGAGGTACAGTCAAAATTCTGCATCGGTATGAGAATATAGTATATGAGTTTGTACATTTCCTGCTGACATGTTGGAATACTCTTTGATTTTTAGGCCTGTTTGTACAGACAGGGCTTTGATAAAACCAGGATTAGGCCTTAGTTCAATTAGAATATTTAAGTAGCTTTTTTAAACGTGCCTTAGAAAAATAAATTATTGGTGTGCATCTTGAAACAGAACAATGGATATCTTAAAATATGTCAGTGCAATATGTCAGTGCAAGTTGCTTTCAGTTTAAACAGCTCAAACATGTATTTTAGTCTGGGACCATAGGCTTACGCCTTGTCTGTGAAACATGGGGTTAATGTTTTATTCTAAATTACAACTGACATTATGTTTTCATCTCACTACCAGGAAATAACCAGATTTATTAATAAAGACTTACATTATACACTAGTCATAATGACAAAGCTGTTTTGATGTGAGAGATGCAAGATACATTCACACACTCCTTAAAAGTCTTATCAGATTAAATTCTTAAATTGAATGTTGCTTAAAAACGTTTATCAAACTCTGTAAATGTTTAATGTGCATAAAATGAACATTAATGACATGTCATTGAGTTAAGATTTTTCTCTCTCATTATTATTATAATGATAATAATGTTAATAAGAACTACAAGGCCACTTCCTCTATCTGTGTATTTTCATTTCTAGTTCCTTAATTATTATACATCGTTTACCCACATTTTTGGATTGCCTTTTAGATGTGTATACATTAAAAAGTGTCCTTTTGACATAAATATTTATTTCCCATTACATTAGAATTTATTAATTTATTAATTATGATTTCGGCTCTCAACGCTTTTCAACTTCCTGTGGGTTCATGACAGCATTCAAACAATCTCAAACTGCCCATGTCACTCCTTAACATTTCTCAGTGAAGCCTTTTGTCCTATGACATTAGTCATAACTATTAATAATGAATTTGTGCTTAAGACATAGAAAAAGTAAATGTTGTGTAGGACATACAAATGATTGCATTGTCTTTGGGGATGAGATACAGGACCAAAGCAAAGTGGAAACTCTTTGGTGGTTAACCGAAATTGCCATGTGTACTTAGTCAGACCATCTGCAAAGATGAGAGAAAAAGCAAATGCCTCTCTTTGATCAGTGGAAAGTTTCATGATGAAAATATAAATGTCACTGACACTCACATAGCAAGAGTTTATTGATCTTCGCAGCTTAAAAGATATTACCGTAGAAGAGATGCTCTATTTTCTGTCATACCATGGATGTGTAAATATATTAAATGAGGTGTTGCAATTTTTAATCTTGCAAACACAGCAGCAGTGAATTTCTCTTTCACATTTTGTCTTGACATGTCTTCCTGTCTAATGGCCTACCCGACTGTTTTTTTTTCTTTCTTTCTTTTTTGTGCCCACTGCATTGTTCACATTTTGATCTCATACACAAACACTCGCAGCTTGAAAATCTTTTACATATATGAAGTGTGAATAAAATACATGCAACCCACGCACATACTCTTTTAGGCTTACGGAAATTCCAAAAACCTTATAATAATAACTTTATACACCTTCACAAAAAAAATGGGCACTTTGAATTCTAGAGAAAAGTATTGTATACAATGAAATAGTAGCATTAATTGGTTGAAAATACAGCTAAAAACCAAATCTATTCCTCAAAATACAGATGAATAAGGCTCAGCATGGAGAGGTTACTCTTAACGTCTGAAAGTCTTTCTCAGTACTGTCTATTACAAATACTTAGCAACTGAAGGCTTATTTGTTATTAGGTAAAACCGCATGTTGTAAGGGATATTTCGTCATGCTCCCCTTTTGTAGGCAATACCTTACCTAAATATAAAATATAGCTTCAATAAGTGAGCAAGACTAGTGGGTAAATTTCCTAATATTTAGCTTTGTGAAACATTGTTTAAAAAATCCCTTTATCAATAAATTTGATAAATGCATGTCACTTTACAGTTAAAATGTCCCTTACTGACACCTATATATTAACTCTTTCCCCATCATTGACAGAATTTTCCATTTTTATGACACAAAGCTTCCTCACCATTAACGAAAATTTCTGGCAATTCATGTTTTCACCGTAATACGTTAGGGGGGCACTATTACACATCTCCTGAAAGAGAACAAAATCTCCAGATCAAAACACAGGTGAAAAAGAAGCAGAAATGAAGGATGGGCGAATTCCAAACACCAATTGTTGCTCCCTTGAAGGGCAATTCGGGAAGGGGACGCCATTTGTAGGAGCATTCCAAACTAAAGTGATTAACTGAACCCGTTTATGAAGGGCCCTTCCACAAGTCCATAATCGCAGGGAACATGTGATGGTCACTTTACTGATGGTCACGGGTGACAGAACACGAAGCCCTCAAAAGAGTATGAACTCACCAGCAATACCTTGCCTCTGCGACCCAGAGTCCAGCCGGCTGCCTCTTTCGGACAAAACGCCTTAGCCCACCACAGACAGTAAGCCGAAGCCTGCCGCGATGCACAAGCCTATGCTGGAGAATAGAGCGTAGCGAGCATGAGCCCTGGAGTCTGAGCCTCGCAAGCTGTCTGACCAGGTGTGTGAGCCGGCAACAAAGTGAGAATGCTCTTGGTGTTCGAGGGTATGGATTGCAGCCCCGCCCACAATCCCGCCATGAGTGTGAGATGCCTCTTGCATCTGTGTTGTTTTTGTTGGAAGAGAATGTTACCATGTCTCTCCTGTCCCCGGAGTGGAGACAGTTCCAGTTCTCTTGCATCTACGCCGGTCCTGCCCAGCTCCAAGTCTTCGGCATCCTGCCTCCTCCCACCTCCTCTTCAAGCTTCAGCCAGTTCCTCTGTCTAGTTTCCACTCTGTGGTGTGGATCCACCTCGGGCCCTTCCAGCATCCAGCTCCACCTGGACCCCTATCCCCCTCCTTAGGTGTCCCCTGGCTCCACCTCCAGGTGTTCTGGTGCATGCGTTAGCTGCGACGGCACTGTCGGTGCGTTTGTCTGTATGTGTTTGAGTTTATTTTTTTGTTAATTCTGAGAGTGTACTACGGCAAAAACATCATGGGAAATTGGACAAGTTGGCTTTGGACTATCCTTATAATTATATGGATTGTAACTGACTCCGTGGTATGGACTATTCAATTAGATGATGTCGGAGCAGGGCATGGACTCACCTATTCCCGGGATGAACTTCTCTGCGCAACTCTATCCACTGCCAACTGATTCCATGCAGACTTAGAAAACGTCCTTTTAAACTTCTGCTACCTTCATTAATTCTCTCAAATGTTCGTTCATTGAGAAATAAAATGGACATGCTAAATGTCTCACGGATGCATCGTTCAGGGAGGCATGTGTTTTTGCTTTGACTGAGTCTTGGCTAGATGAGTCTGTCCCGGACACTGAGGTTAACCTGGATGGCTTTGAGATCTTTCGGGCAGACAGAAACAGTAACTCCGGGAAAGAGCGTGGAGGTGGGGTGTGTATGTACATCAACTCACGCTGGTGCACTAACATCAAAGTACACAAGAAGATCTGTAATCCAAACCTGGAGCTGCTCACCCTGTCCGCTCGTGCTTTCTATCTCCCTAGGGAATTCCCGACTGTTGTGCTTAGTTGTGTATATGTTCCACCAAGCGCTAATGTCAAGGCAGCGGCTGAGCAGATAGCGCAAAATACACAGGCTATGCTCAGCAAATACCCGGATGCTCCAGTGCTACTTCTTGGCGACTTTAACAGCTGTCGGCTTGACTACTCATTGCCAGCCTTCAATCAACATGTGGATGTACCAACGAGATTCAATAAAACTGTAGATTTGTGTTACAGTAACATTTCGGAAGCTTTTAAAGCCAGAGCTCTCCCACCGCTAGGGCTAGCGGATCACAATGTTATTCATTTACTTCCTGTTTACAAACAACGGCTGAAACAACGTAAACCGGTAATACGCAGCATCCCCCAGTGGTCGGAAGATGCTATTGCATGCCTTCAAGGATGTTTCGCATGTACAGACTGTGAAGTCTTTGAGGGAGACCTGGATGAACAGGTTTCAGTTATTACAGATTACATTAAATTCTGTATGGATCTCTGTATACCGGTAAAGATTATCAGAGCATATTCCAACTCAAAACCATGGATTAATCCACAGATAAAATGTCTTTTCAAGAAGAGGAAACTTGCCTTTAGGCAAAAGGACTCCGCTGGTCTCAAAAAAATAAATCAGGATATCAAAAATGACATCTTTAAAGCGAAATATAATTATAAAAACAAACTGGAGCAGGACTTTGCAAATATGAACACCAAGCAGGCATTCCAGCGTGTTAGGACTCTTACTGGACAGGCCTTTAAACAGACTACTTTTGTATCAGATCCCAACACCTTTGCAAGTAATCTTAATAAGTTTTATGCCCGTTTTGATACATCTGACTTTTCAGCAGAGTGTGATAGCCTTTTGGATTCTTTGCCCTTTCAAGAGTTGAACTATGAGTCCCTTCTAACCAGGCAGGATGTCTATTCCCAGCTCATTAAGTGCAAGTCGAATAAGGCTCCTGGGCCGGATGGCATTCCGGGCCGGGTCTTGAAAATCTGTGCCCTGGAATTAACCCCTATTCTCCATTCACTCTTCCTCCGTTCACTCTGTACTTCATCAATACCTGTCAAATGGAAATCATCAATTGTTATTCCTGTTCCAAAAAACACGCATCCATCTGAGTTAAATCACTACAGGCCTGTATCATTAACCTCTATTATAATGAAATGTTTTGAGAAAATCATCAAAAACATTATGCTTCCATATGTTACACCATCTCTAGATTGTCTACAATTTGCATATAAGCAGAAGAGAGGCACAGATGATGCAGTGGCCTGTCTCTTACATTGTCTACTTCAACACCTGGACATTTCTGGGAATTATGCCAGACTTCTCTTTATTGACTTTAGTTCCGCTTTTAATTCGATTCAGCGTCACCAGGTGATAAAGAAACTACAGAGAATGCAAGTCCCATCATCCCTAATATATTGGATCCATAATTTTCTTTCCAATAGACCCCAAGTGGTTAAGGTGGGCAGTGCATCATCACCAACCATTGTCCTTAACACCGGCACCCCTCAGGGGTGTGTAGCCCATTCCTTTTTATTCTCTACACAAATGACTGTCAGAGTCCTTTTACAATGACTCATTATTTTAAATATGCAGATGATACAGCCATTCTTGCTCTGCTTAATGAGGACAATGACTCTTTTTTGGACTATCAACGTTCTACAACACATTTTAGAAAGTGGTGTGAGGATAACTTTCTGCACCTCCATATTTTAAAGACTAATGAATTGGTCTTTAGCACCTCAAAAACACAGATCCATGCTTCTAGCATTATCATTGATGGAGAGATAGTTGAGAGAGTAGAGCATTTCAAATATCTTGGCATTATTTTGGATCAAAATCTCAATTTTAACCAGCATACTGTAGGGGTTCACAAACGCTGTCAACAAAGACTGACAGCTATTCGTAAACTTAGGCACTTGTCTGTTCAGCCACGTCTTCTTCTGCTTCTGTATCGCAGTATTATTGAGCCGGTCCTTACTTATGGGGCCATTTGTTTTTTTCATATGCTTACAGTTACTAACAAGAACAAATTCTTAAAGATAACTCATTTAGCAAGTAAAATTATTGGTATCCCTACCCCCAATTTATCGGAAAGTGTCTCGACATTCACGTTGTGAAAGGCACAAAAAATCTTAAATGACTCAGAACACCCACTTTACAAGTATTTTATCCTTCTGCCTTCTGGCCGCAGGTATAGGTTACCGATGTGTAGGAAGGCCAAGTTTAGTAAGAGTTTTGTTCCTGTATCTATACGAGCTCTAAATACATAGAAAATCAGCCTTTGATACGTCAGGTATGCTCTCTAGTTTTTTTTTTGTTTGTTTTTTGTAGATGTTTATATGTTGACGTTCTTAATATGTTATACATGTGTGTTTGTTTTGTGTACGCACCTATGGTGGAAACAAATTTTCTCTTGAGGACAAATAAATCATCATCATCATCATCAAAGGTCATCTGCTGCGCTCCATATCTCCCCACCTATGGCTCCATCTTGCTCAACCCTCCCTGCGGCTCCACCTCAGCCATCAGTCACTCCGGATCCACATCAGCCCTCAGTCACTGCGGCTCCATCGTGGCCTCCAGGATCAGCGGTGTCGCTCACGGTTCCATCTGTTCGCAGTCTGCGTCCAGGGCTCCACCACCTTTGGCTCCGTCTCCATAGTCCGTGCCCATGGGATCATTGTGGGCTTCTCCATAATGGCTTCTCCTTCCCTTTATGCCACCATGGACTTCCTTTCTGGCTGAACTCCTGGTTCCTCCCACCATCTTTGCCACCTTGGTCTTTCCCTCTATCCTCATCCCTGGCTCCCTATCCTATGCCTGCTCTGCGTCCTCCCCCAGAGCACCCACCCTGCCTCCTCAGTTGGACTGTTACGGCGCAAGGACACACCTTTCCAGGGGGGTGTAATGCTACATGTAAGTCAATTTTGGTTTTGTGTTCAGTTCCTGTTTGCCTGTGTTTCCCATGCTGATTTCTCTCCATGGCCATTGATTTTTTTTTCAATGGTCATTGAAGTTATGCAAGTGTTTCTTGTTAAGTTAACAATCTTTGTGTGTGTATTTAAGCCCTCATTTCATTCTGTTATTTGTTTCGTGTCGTCAATGTTTGTGCTAAGTGGTCGTTACGCTAATTATCCTGTGTGTTCTCTTTGATTATTAAAAGACTGTTTCAGTTTGACTACTCCGTCATGCGTTTTTGTTGATACAGTCACATGCATGATAAGTGACAAGTCACTTGCAATTCATTTTAAATCTAGATATAGCAGGAGAGTTGGAGTTAATATGTGCTTTATTAGACAAATTTTTGCCATAAATTTCAAATAAAGTTTAAAAAGTTAATGCTTTATGTGTTTAATGCTTATAAATTTAAGAGTAGATCAGGAACACACACACACACACACACACAGATAAAGAATATTTTAAAGGGGTGGTTGATTATGATTTCACTTTTTTAACTTTTGTTAGTTTGTAATGTTGCTGTTTGAGCATAAACACCATCTGCAAAGTTATGAAGCTCAAAGTTCAAAGCAAAGGGAGATATTTTCTTAGAAAATGCTTTTTAAGGACTACAACAAACAGCTGGTAGGGACTACATGACATTCCTCCCGGGTTAGTGACATCACTAACCCTAAAATTTACATAAGCTCCGCCCCGCCCCGAACACATTGAAAGATTATCAAGACAGAATATGCTAATCAATAACAAAAAGATACACATAACATAACATGACACATAAGCTACATAAATTCATCAACTCAGATATGTTGTCTACATGTTGTCACTTCTCTTGAGTCTCTCAATCTTTGTCCGACTCCAGTTTTAACATAAAAGGCTAAAAGTTTTTACAATTTTCAGTGCATGTCTGTGTGAGGTAATCGAAGCTGTTAAGAAGGAGCTGTAAAAGCTCTGCCCTCTGTACCGGGAGCAGCAGCTCATTTGCATTTAAAGCATTTTGCTCACCCTTAAAGTTAAAAACCTGAGGCCGGTTGCGTGATTGCCACACTGTTGTTGCTGCCTAGCTTTGTCATGGTAACATTTCATGTGAAGCGGATGAGGAAGTGACATCAACTTTTATTTGCATCATTCACCAAGTGCGGTCCAAATGACACACAAGTTACCTCCACCCAAGGGCTCTGTCCTTCAGAGTAATAGGGATTTTCACTTCTGATTGGAATTTGCCCTAAATAAGCATTGCTTTATGCACATGTAAAATAACATGATCATCAAACATTAAACAGTATATATATCAAAACTGCCTAATGTTACCACATGAAATGTTGACCCAGGAAGAGGTATAGGACTATGGAAACTTTGTTGATGGACACAATCTACTTGATCATTGTAGTATTTGACAAAAACACGATTTTTCTCAGCTTTTTGTTCAAAATGTTGCTTTTTTAATGATACTTACCCACAGTTCGAGTGTTGATTAAAAAAATGTATGAAGCTAGATTAATGTTTTGTTGTTGTTGTTATTGTTGTTGTTTAAAAGCAGAGGCTCTGATCTTTCTTACGATGTTCAGATATTCAATCAACAAAATATTCTGGGGGCCATGAAAGTTTTATGAAAATGATTTGTGCTGGCAGTGGCTGCCAAAAAAAAAAAAAAACGCTTATGTGGAAAGAGTTAGTTTTAATACCAACACTGGAAGAACATGTCTGTGGCAACTGGCAACATTTTACAAAATTATATTGCGTTGCTTCTTCCACGATTCGTGTCTTCTTGACACTTTCAAAGTGAACTGTCCAATAAGTGCCACTAAAATGTTAATGCTCTATCACATTTGAAAATAACGTAGCACCTACACACAAAAAAAAAATTTCATTACAAAAAAAAAAATCAGCCAGGGTCAATCTCCACTGCTCCGACCCGCAGCTGTTCAAAAGCCACTGAAAGATCAAGGGTCGCCATGCTGCTATTGTCAGATTAAGTTTCTAACAAAAGTGCATGCTGTAGATTCTGACACTTGTTTGTATTACCCAACTTCTTCATATCTCTCCCTCTTTAGATGTCTCCCTGCAGCCTCTAACTTTTTTCCACAAGAACACACTCAACTTTAAGTATTTTGACCCTACACACACTTCATTCCCCTCTCTTTTATCTGTCTCCCTCGCTTTCTTTCATGCTTGGGAATGTTGCCACTCTTCTCCAGTGTCAGGATGGAGCTATTTTTAGCAGGACAGCTGAATGTGAGGGGTCATAATGCTGGATAAATACAGTCCCAGTTGGTTGGTCGTGGTCTGAGCCAGGTCTTTTTTCTTCACCTCTCGCTTTCTCTCTCCCTCGCTTCAAGGGCCGCTCCATTTTGTCTGTTCTCCTTTCAGCAAGAGAGGTAAGAATATTATTTTAAAACACATCTAAACTCTGTCTTGAGAAGACATTGAGATTAAAGTCTATTACAGTTCTAATTAGCATAATTAAGAGAACAATAACAATAGGACACTGTGGCGGCGTTATCAGTTTATTATCAGTATAAACACATGTAAGAGGTGGAGGAAGCAAGAGTTATATTTATTTCCTTCCTGATTGCAAAACGTTTTCTTTGAAAACAGACAGAACCATTTTAGTAACACTTTATTTTGATGGTCTACATTCTACTAACTAAAAGCTGCTTTGCAACTACATGTCAACTAGCAGTCATTAAAGTATTAGGAGACTGTCTGCTTAATATCTGCTAATATCTGTAGCTTTGCAAGACCATCAACTTATTCCACTAACTTGAACCCTATCGGTCTTCCAACAGTCTACTGAAACTCTAGTTGAAGTTAGTTGACATGTATTTGCAAAGTTACTTATAGCAAGTAGAATGTCTAAAGTGTCATCATAACTGCAACAAAGCATCTAACCAGATCAACTATAATAAATGTTATCACGCACTAGTGCTAAATATTGCAAAAGGCTGACTACATATCTAAAGGCTTTTTATGTGTGACTTGGTGCAAGATCTACTTAACACTGGTTTAAAGCAATTAAACTATTGATTTTTCAAATATGTTTAGGAATACATCATTTTTTTAGTTGGAAAATATGTACAATTTGAATCTCCTAGCAATATGGTCAGTACCTATAATGAATGTTTTAGATCAAATATGATCCACGTTTAATGACAAAAATGGCAATATTCCTAATATATAAATTGAATATTGCCATATATATATATATATATATATATATATATATATATATATATATATACATACATCTAAATATGGGATTTTAATTTTAATATAGATTTTAAATAGACATAATTAGATTTTTAAATATATTTAATGTTATTCAGAGTTATTCAAAATAGTCTAAAGGTCAATGCAACTATACTGTAGGCTTTTAAATATGCAATTTAAGGTATTCTACAAAAGCCCAAAATAAACGCGTTAACTCATGCTATTCATTTTTTTTTTTTTTTTTAAAGATTAACGCAATTAACACAGCATTTTTTTTTCCCGTCATGCTTTGGTTGTGCTATAAGACACACAAAAAAAGAGCTTGAATCTGTACTGGCACACTGTCTGTGAATCTCCAGTCTGTGTGACAGACACACACAGGACTCATGCACGCAGAAAACCACTTCAGACAGCACGCCAGCCGTATTGAGTTCTCTTTCACGCTTGAACGGACAAAAATGCACAAAAGTATGCCAAAATGCCCGCTTTATCGAGTATTCTCTTAAATTTGTTAAATAAAGTCTCAAATGACTGTTAAGAGTTGTGAGGACATCGGAAGTGTGTCAGATCCATGTCATGTGCTTCAGTTCGTAATGTGACAGAAGCCTAATAAACCTGCAGCTGTGATGTCTGCCATTAATGTTAATCAAACAACGAAAGACAAAGAAAATTTCACTCACTGCTCTTGACTGAATAACTTTTGTAGATTTAATAAAGATTAATCCATATTTAAATTACCATTTATCCAGTTAAGTCTATAAGTGTTTGATAACTTTATTTTTTTTATATATATTTCCTTTCTGTTAGATCAAATATGTAAAATATACTGTATTTACGTTGTTTTTATAAATACAGTTGAAACATGTTGTTTCTACATTAATTTGTAGATTAACTGTGAAATTATTACAATTTAAAAATATATTAAAAACTTTAATGATAGGTGTGATTACTTAATTAGAGAACTAATAGCGATTAATTACAGAACATTTTACAATTGATTCGTTATTTTCTTTAATCGATTGACAGCACTAGTAGGAATAGATTTAATTTAATATGCAATATCATTTTACATTGTGTTATATTAACCATTTAAAAATAGAATAACATATAATCGATATCAATGTTTGGGTCTCTGATGGTTACTTGCAAATAATCAATTACTCAATTGGTTGCATGCAGTATTCTTTGTTTGTTTGTTTGTTTGTTTTTTGTTTGTTTGTTTGTTTGTTTGTTTGTTTGTTTGTTTTGGTAATCTGGTTTTAATGAACTCCAGTCTCAAATAAAACAAAAGACAACAAATTGTGTTATATACTTTTTTTTTTAATCTTATTTTATGCAATCACCCTCATGCAAGAGTAGCTGGTCAGCACCAGTTCAGCTGGTAGTTTGCTAGTTTATATATAGCCTGACTATGAACTGTTAGGCAGTAGTGTCAAAAAGGGCAGAGATATGATGGAGGGGGTGACAGGAAAAGAGCGTGTCTCACATACTTCACATAACGGTCGACAAAGAGAGTAGGCCTCCTCAAGCAAGGCTTTACACTTATATAACACTCCTTGAGGGAGACAGAAAGAGAACGCAAGTGACAGTCTTTGCATGTGAGGAAAGAAAAGGAAGATGGAGTAGAGCATATTGTCACAGTAAACTTCCCTGTACATCAAAAAAGAAAAGCAGAAGTCTTATAAAAGAAATAACGGAAAGCAACTCTGACAATAGCATAGATTATTTTAAATATGTGTGACAAAAAAAATCCCCTGTATTTAGTTTGAAATAAAGTTCAACTTCCTCATCACAACATCCCTATGAGTCATTAGTACCCAGCCAACATGTCCATGTCCATGGGCCACACATGGGTTTTATCTAGGCTACGTCATCTGGGCACGGGGTCAGAGTGGGCACTTTAATGGGCTGAATGTGGAGCTTGGTTAAAGTTTGTGAAGTTTGTTTAACTTTAACTTTTTACTTCTGGTGACTGTATTTAGGCTTCAAACATGTGTGCATTTGTGCAGATTATCCTGATGAACAAATGTAATAATCATAAACTTTTATTTGTCATGGAGTTTATTTTCTGTGATAACCCAAAAGCCAATGGAAAAATCTGTTCGTTTTTTGTCGCTAACTTCAAGGTTGGCCTACAAAAATACATCATGACTCATGAGGTCTATAAATAGGCTATTTTTCTAGCCCAACATTGACTCTAATAAAGTGAATCTTGTGTGAAATTATCTGTTTGAACAACCATTGGCAGATGTTCATGAAACCTGTTTGAAAACAACCATCCATTTGATAACGCAGAAATTAGTATTTTACTTTTAAAGTTCCACAACATTACCGACTTGATTCCATCTGTGTAGTACAGTCCTAACACAGCACTTTTTATTTGGCTATGAACTTTGTATCTGATTTCACCTTCCCCCTTTCAGTAAAGATGCCTCACGCGTATCCATTCCTGAGCCCTGATCAGAAGAAAGAGCTGAGCGATATTGCTCAGAGGATCGTTGCTCCAGGCAAGGGAATTCTTGCAGCTGATGAGTCCACAGGTACACTTTAGACTCAATATGATTCCAAAATGATAGTTTACCCAAATGAGGAATTCTTACTATATTTCGCGGCTTTCTTTTTCTAGGCAGCGTTGCAAAGCGCTTCCAGAGCATCAACGCTGAGAACACTGAGGAGAACAGAAGGTTGTACCGTCAATTGCTCTTCACTGCTGACGACCGCATCAAGCCCTGCATCGGTGGAGTCATCCTTTTCCATGAGACTCTCTATCAGAAGACTGATGATGGCAAGCTTTTCTCAGAGTTGATTAAAGAGAGAGGAATGGTGGTAGGAATCAAAGTTGACAAGGGTGTTGTACCTCTGGCCGGCACCAACGGAGAGACAACCACACAGGGTAACCTCTTTTTTTAACTTTAATTTATTAATTTTATTCTCTCTCTTTGCTAATGTTCACACTTTATTATTAATGTCCATCTCAGGTCTGGATGGGCTGTATGAGCGTTGCGCGCAGTATAAAAAAGACGGTGCTGACTTTGCTAAATGGCGCTGTGTGTTGAAGATCACTCCCACTACTCCCTCCCGTCTTGCCATTATTGAGAATGCCAATGTGCTCGCCCGCTATGCCAGCATCTGCCAGATGGTAAGACACTTTACAACCACTTTTGCTTTGAACATCAAGTAGCGACACCACACAATTCATAGTTTTAAGTCCCATAACTAGAGCACAAAATATTCAAAGAGCTGCAGCACTGTCAATTTTCCTTCTGTTTCAATCCACCACTCAAAAGAGGAAAAACAAAGATATGTGAACAAACTGCAAGCACTGTTTTTCCATATACAGGGTTACCGCAGTATTTCCATTACTAAAAACAGCGGGACATCCTAAAACACTATTTGAAAAGCACTTAATGTGAATTTGATAATGATATTAAAAGATCAAATAAAATATACACCTTATTGATGAAACATATACATTACTATATACACGCAAGTAGATGAGCCCAATTGTGCTAAATGTGCTAAATTTTGTGTTAGGCATTTTTTTTCAATTGTTTTTTTATTGGAAAACAAACACTTAACATGAAAATGTATGTGTTGCTTTCATAATCTGGGTTTATCAGCTTGCATGTACAGAGTATGTTTTATTAATAAGGTGTATACTGAATTTGGTCCATTAAGCATTTTCTTTATAATGGTTTTCCAGACAACATAGTATCGGCCCAGATCCAGTTGCAGTAGGCCACTGGAATACAGTATTTGTGTATAAAAATAGCCCTTGTGTTTCATTGTTCAGTTGTCTAGCTTTGTTCTATGTAACTGCTGTTGGTGAGTTTGTTTAGTTCATGTTTCACACCATATAAAATTAAAATTTATTTTATAGAAAACTATTATGAGAAGCCTTTATCTCATGTGAGTAATATAACATTCAGATGACTGCAAGCAGAAAAAAACAGATTTTAATTATCACCAAACTACTGAATGCACCTTTTGTTGATGTAAACAATCAATACAATACGGTCCTTTATTTATTTATTTTTCACAACTATATTTATTTGATTTTATCTCATTGCGATTGTAATAAAAAAAATCCCTTCTGTCTGTGAATCTTAAAAATTGCAAAATAAGTATTCACATGCACAAGGTATCTCACGATTTGCTGTTGTCTCTGCCAGCATGGTATTGTGCCCATTGTGGAGCCTGAGATCCTGCCTGATGGTGACCACGACTTGAAGAGATGCCAGTATGTGACAGAGAAGGTTCTGGCGGCAATGTACAAGGCTCTGTCAGACCACCACGTGTACCTGGAGGGAACCCTGCTAAAACCCAACATGGTGACCGCTGGTCACTCTTGCTCTCACAAGTACGCCCCTCAGGAAATTGCCATGGCAACCGTCACCGCCCTGCGTCGCACTGTTCCCCCTGCAGTTCCCGGTGAGTCGAACACCACCACAAACACACACTGATACAGCTCATCGTCTTATTAAAAGATACACTACGGACGCTATCATACACCCGGTGCAATGCAGCACCAGGTGCAACGCAAGTATTTTTTTTGCTAGTTTCAGCCTGACGCAGTTTTCATTTTCACTTCCTGCGCCACGTTGTTTAAATAGCAAATGCAATCGGGCCCATTTGTGCGCCCATGGGCTGCTGGTCTGAAAACGAGGCTTGTTCAGGCGCATTGTTGGCGCTGTTGCTATTTTGAGGCATCTGAAATAGACTGCGCCATTGATCAACTGAAACCTGGTCTAAAGTCAATGGCACAGTATTTTTTTGTTATTTAAAGAGCGCGTTAGTAGCTAGTGTGCGCCTATAGGCGGGTCCACAACGCGCTTACACTCTGCTTATTACACACACAGGGACGCGCAGCAGCACACAAACCAGCCAAATATTAAAAATAAAAGGATTACAATGTAAAAGATTAATATTGTGTACATAAAGATATGGTGGAATCCGGCTTATCCCGTACATGGTCTGCTCGCGCGCTTTAACCTCGCGCACGAGCAGATTCGTTTGCGCTCTGGAGACACATTCAGTTTTTACGTTTGCAAAATTTCGTCATGTAAATGGTGAATCCGCCATGGCACGAGCGCGACTGGCTTTTAAAGGGAATGGGGGATGAGACTCTGGTCGGTTTATTGCACGTTACACCCAAACACACCCATTACTCATTAAGAGAATATGAACAACCCTTTTAGACCATGCGCCGGGTGCGGCAACCATTTTTCCCGTCGTTAAACTGGCAAAAGAGCACACTTGCGCTGTGCGCTTTAGCCCTATATCTTAATTTATGTGTGTTACTCCCACAATGTAGGAATTCACCCTCATGTACTATACATTGAATGCAAATTGAATTAAATGTGACTATATTAGGGGTGTAAATTGGACATGTTCTGACACTGATTCTCTTAGCCAGCGATACGATATTTGCAGATACCTCAAAACATGCCACAATTCGATTACTAATTAATTCATTACTATCTGAAGTATCCATTTGTTGCAAAACAAAGAGGCACAACACAAACCTTTATTATCTTCTTCCCCGAAAGGCATCACCTTCCTGTCCGGAGGCCAGAGTGAGGAGGAGGCCTCAATCAATCTGAGCGCCATGAACCAGTGTCCCCTGAACAAACCCTGGGCCCTCACTTTCTCTTACGGCCGTGCCCTGCAAGCCTCCGCACTCAAAGCCTGGGGGGGCAAAAAGGAGAATGGCAAGGCCTGCCAGGAGGAATTTATCAAAAGAGCCTTAGTGCGTAAACAACCTTACAATTACACTTAACAGTTATTATCAGTGTTGCAGTTCCTCTTATTATAAATGGTTTGGGGTTTGTGCATGTTTAGGCTCCATAGCATAATGACAGTCCACTAATAGCAGCTGTCAAATATCCCCACCTACAGTTTGAACCACACTCTACATACACTCTACACACACTCTACACTGTCATGTCACAATACACAATACATGTCAGTATTAATCACCGTACACTCTAAAAAATGCAGAGTTGTTTTGTTGTTTGGTTCAAATATAGACAAACCCAACCGTTTGGTTTAAAAATCCCACTGTACATACATAGCTGTAAAGAGAGTGAGACAGGTCCTTTTCCCCATTCATTTTTCTCATAGGCATTTTAAGCCTTCTTGAGAGAGTGAAGACATGAACAAAACCAACCAGTTACGAGTTGAATCACAACATTACAAACTTTGATTAGAAGCAAAAACGAATGGAGTATGAAGCATTATAAATAAAAAGAACTATTGAGAAATATAAAGCTATTTATTTAAAGATGTTGATTATCTATAGATGCCCTACATTTCAAAAAGTTGATTCACTCGGATATTCTGTACGTCCCAATATGGAAGAAAATATTACCGCAACTTCCATTTAATGCATGGATTTAAGTAAATTGAGAGCATAGGGAGACTAACTTCATTAATTCTGAGTGCTTCATGGTTGTACATCGGCACTACAGTGTTCTTTTGCCATGATTTGTTGGCGATTTCGATTGGAGGAGATTTTGCAGAATCATGGGTAATGTAGTTTTTCATCAGGAATTCCACTGTTAAACACGATTATTTACATTTACATTTTACATTTACATTTATTCATTTAGCTGACGCTTTTATCCAAAGCGACTTACAATTGCTATATATATCTCAGAGATCGCACGCCTCTGGAGCAACTAGGGGTTAAGTTTCTTGCTCAGGGACACATCGAACACGGGTCTCTCACACCAAAGGCATGTGTCTTATCCACTGCCCCATCACCACCCCACTATTTACCTAATTAATTGAAAAAATGTGGTTTGATGGCTTCAACGAAAACATATATCAATTAACAACTTTGTAGGTCACAGTAGGTTGGTTTTTAAAGAGCCCCTATTATGTCTTTTCAGATATTACCTTAATTTATTGTGTAATATAGCTCTTTTTGAAGTTAAAAGCTCTGCAAAGTCTCAAAGATCAAAGTGCATGATAACTGGATTAACTGTCTCACAAAAGAAAGATAAACTGCCTGAAACCAATCGTCAGTAATTCCAGTCTTAATTTCTGCACAAACCTACATAATGGAATTGAAGTTCTGATATGTTTTTTTTTCCCGACACGCTGTAAGCATTAGAACAATCACAACTGACTGGGCCGTCTGACCAATCAGAGCAGAGTAGGCTCTCGGAAAGGAGGGGTTAAGAGAAACGTAATCCTTAATCGAACCGTTCCAGACACTGTGAGAAAAGAGGTGATGCTGCAATGTATAGTATGAGAAAATTAAAGGGTTTTTTGACCTTGGATGAATGTTAAGCTATTGTAGGAGACCTGCAAAACAAAATTAGGAGCCTTTAAAATAGCCTAATAGGGGCAGTTATAAGTTATTGTTAATAATCGAATCCCCTTTGGAAAAACTGAATGGGATTTTTACTTCTGGAACCTGACTGTTACACTCTATCAAACATCAAATATATTTAGATTGGCTGTTATTTAGTTGAGTCACATAGAATTTTGTGAACGATATGACATTATTTGCAAACATTTCTGACATGCAGCTCACTGTTCCTGTATTTTACTAAACTCATGTGTTGATTTCCTCTACAGAACAACAGTGCAGCTTCCATCGGTAAATACGTCCCCAAAGGAGACACCGGAGCTGCAGCGGGAGAGTCTCTGTTTGTGGCCAACCACGCTTATTAAATAAACACTTCCACTGGATCATCTGTCTGTTCTGTCACGTACACAGTGTGATCAATCATTTCTGTGGCACGCTGTTATACCTGTAGTCATTTTTACACTGTAATTTGACAATGATGTTAAAGATAATAAGTATCATTGTAACTGACTAAGCAGATAAAATCCTCCAGACCGCCCCCATTTAATGCTGTCATTCTTCTCTGTCCTGTTTCTGTTGCTGCAACCCTGGCAGATTTGCATCTGTTGTTTTCTTTTTCACTATATATTTTCTTTATTTGGCAAAAGAATAAAGAACCAACCTACCAACACATAGTGTTTGATTGCCTTCACAAGTTTGTAATCTCTACATCAGCTACTTTGAATGTTGCAATTTGTATTAGTTTATATATTAAATGTATTTTATTAAATATTTAATTAAGTTCTGTATTTGAGCTGTTTCAGATCACAGACTGACTAATTTAATGATTATAAACCTGCCCAGAACATAACAACGTATTCAGTAGTTTTACCTAGCTGGAGAAATCAGGTTATATCTAGACAGTTATGCTTCATCAAAACCTTGCTTTTCAGGTTGGTTGAATTCAGTTATAATCAGTCATCTTAAATCGTTTATTTCACTTCAACAAACCCATTGTAGATGTTACCACATGAAGTACATTTTCAAGCTGAACTGACTAAACTTTTTTTTTTTTCAGTTGTGGCAAAAATTTATTATCAAACCATCATCACTGCATAAGAGACACTCTGAAAACAAACTGTCTTTTAAAATAATTTATTCTTGCAAGAAGCACCCTGTCACCACACAAAAGTTACGGTGTAGAGTGAGTGACGCAACACCAGGAAGGACTGAGCAGGTTTTATAATATTTTCAAGGTTACATGCACTCTGTGTCTTTTTTGAGGCAGGTTGCCAAATAAGGAATACACTGTTGCATATGCTTCTCTTTGTCACTAACTGACACAGGACCATTGAATTTAGCTACATCCTGCCCCCCCTAGGGTCAATGGTCTCGCTCAGCTGTTCCTAGGGTGTTTCACTCGTTCACAATACACAAAAATACCCAGTCCGCTACAATTACTAGGTATCAATGAAAATCAAAATTTTCCACTACAGACAACAGATAGGAAAACGTATGTCCAATGTATGTGAAAAACCTAGAAAATTTTGTTCCAGAAACTTTGTAATTTTTTAGAATTTTATGCCTTTTTTCCCAAGTCATTCAGAATTTCACTGTGTATTTTCTCCGTCACACATTCATTTTCCCCTTAATTTGTTAGTTCAGAGCTGCATGCATGTCTGAGTCAGTTGTAAGTGACTAATGCATGTGTGAGGAAGTTTGAGATGAGTGCAGTGAAGAGAATGATAAAACTAGAGTAGAGTGAGAAGTGAAGTGTGGCTGAGCATGTGAAGCTGCCATCTGTGCCGTTGGATGTAAAGGCCACAAAGTCAATGGTGGCTCCCTCCACATTGTCTGTGACCCAAGTGTTGAACTCGGAGACACGTGAAAATACCTCTGGAAAATCTTTTATGGCACAGCCCAGGCTCGTCCCAAAACTTGTTATCCCAGCCTGGACCCACACAGAACCCTGTTTGCACTGTATCGGACCTCCAGAATCTCCCTGCAGAGGGAAGCAGAGAGCAGACAGAGAATCAACACCAGTTAACATGCAACAGCAGGGTTGTTTAAAGTCACAATGAAATCTGTCTTTTTTATTAAATATAGCAGTAGTTATTATAAATTAATTTTCCATGCACATCATGCACATAATTCTGTGTACAACATCCCTTGTCTAGTCGTTAGTCTTGTGTATTTAAGTCCTCATGTTTGCCCTGTCTCCGTCTAGTATTGATTGTTGTAACCACTGTCTGGGAGCCCTGTCCATGTTCCTGTTTTAGTATCAAGTTTTTATGCCTTGCCATGCCTTTGTTTTATGTTTAATCACGTTTTGGAAAAAAAGCTGCATTTTGGTTTTCTTCAAATTGCCTCCAGTGGATTTGTTACAGTTTTGGTCTGTTCCTAACAATCATATGGCTTCAGAACACTTTTAATTTACTACATAACTTTACAACTTGTAATGAATGTAGTATGGACTTCTTTAAGATTCTTATGGTGTTTCTCTCATTTTGGAGCTTGACAGCCCCAGTCCTTGATTACCATTTTAAAAAATATATGAATATATTAAAAGAGAGTCCACAATATTCTTAGAAAATTTAATGACAGAATTGTCCTTTTTTGTTTGACTCACCTGACAGGTTCCTTTGCTTGTTCTCCCAGCACAAATCATCTGTGGTGTGATTGTAATACCACCGACATTCTTATACTGGCAGCTGCATTGTGAGTTTCCCACGACTGGGATTTCCACCTCCTGCAGTGTCTGAGGAAATGGCAAAGCCTCTGTCATACACGGAGACAGTGTTTGTGTGTGAATTACATGTTTACCCATGCTGAAAAAACGTCTCAGGTTACGTATGTAACCCTGGTTCCCTGAGAGGGAACGAGACGCTGCGTTGAGACGCGGTGGGAACGCTCTGCGTGATTGCGTCGTGAAGCACGTGTATAATCAGTCCAATGGAAGAACGAGACGTCATAGGCGGTGACGTCATAGACCAGGAAGCTATAAAGCACACCAGAAATCAGACCGCGACAGCTTCTGAAAAGGCCTGAAGCAAGTCGATCAGGGCATGCAGGAAGTATGGCAGGAGAACGCAGCGTCTCGTTCCCTCTCAGGGAACCAGGGTTACATACGTAACCTGAGACGTTCCCTTTCAAGGGAACTCGAGCTGCGTTGAGACGCGGTGGGAACCCCATGTCCACTACGCCATAATGAGAAATGCCCGTTCTGTGTGGAGTCCTTGCGCACACTAAGAAACAAGCAGCCTAGCCCCGGGAGTGGAGAGGTCTAGGTTGTAGAATCTGACAAATGTATGCGTCGAGGACCAGCCTGCCGCATTACAAACGTCCTGAAGGGAAACCCCTGAAATTAAAGCCTCAGAGGCAGCCATACTCCTAGTAGAATGGGCGCGGACAGCCATAGGTGAGAGCTGTCCGGCCGCTTCATAAGCAAGTGAGATAGCCTCAACTACCCACTTGCTCATTACCTGTCTAGATGCAGGGCAACCTTTCTTGGTTGAACCGAAGCAGACAAATAACTGCTCTGATCTACGCCACAGGGCAGCTCTGTGAACGTAGGCATCCAAAGCCCTAACGCGACATAACAGATTGAGACCTTCCTGATCTGGGGTAACGAAAGGTGGAGGGCAAAAAGCCTGCAGCACAATAGGGCCCGCCACATTAGTGGGGACCTTAGGAATGTAACCCGGCCTAGGGTGTAAAAATGCTTTCACCATACCAGGTGCAAATTCCAAACATGAAGGAGCCACCGACAGGGCTTGCAGATCTCCAATTCTCTTGATAGAAGAAATAGGGAGAAGAAATAGAGTTTTTAGTGTAAGGAACTTCTCTGAAACCTCTTCAATAGGCTCGAAGGGAGCCAGGGCCAGACCCTCAAGTACAATGGCCAAATCCCAAGCCGGCGTTCTAGAGTGCAATGCAGGCCTCAGCCTCAGTGTACCACGGAGAAAACGAGTAATAAGAGGATCTCTCCCAAGAGAAGAAGCCCCCAAAGGAGAGCGATAAGCAGATATAGCCGCTACGTACACCTTTAAGGTGGAGGGAGATAATCCAGCAGAGAAACGGTCTTGTAGGAAATCGAGAACTGTACCAACCGGGCAGTTAGCAGGATTTAAAAAACGTTCTCCACACCATGTAGAGAACAATTTCCATTTCAATGAATATAGTTTTCTCGTGGAAGGAGCTCTGGATTGAAGGATGGTCTCAACGACCTCAGTCGAGAGACCGGATTCTAAGAGCTGGGCCCCCTCAGAGGCCAAGCCCACAGTTTCCACAACTCCGGGCGAGGGTGAAATATCGTGCCCCCTGCTTGAGATAACAAGTCCCCCCTGACAGGAATCTCCATGGGAGAGCCGTGCAGAAGGGACACTAGGTCCGAGAACCACACTCGGGTCGGCCAGTGCGGGGCTACTAATAATGGATGAGCCCCCTCCCGGCGAACCCTCTCCAGAACTCCCGGAAGCAATGATATCGGGGGGAATGCGTACAGGTGCAGCCTCGGCCACTCCTGTACCATAGCGTCCAGTCCGAGAGGAGCTGGATATGTGAGGGAGAACCAAAGCGGACAATGGGTTGTATCGTAAGATGCGAAAAGATCTATCTGAGCTTGACCATAGTTCTCCCATAGGAGCTCCACCACCTCGGGGTGAAGTCTCCTCTCCCCGGGCCTCAGCCCCTGTCTTGACAGGATATCTGCTCCCACATTCAAATACCCTGGAATATAAACTGCCCTGAGTGACAGTAATTTCCCCTGGGCCCATAGGAAGATCTGATGAGCCAGTTTGCATAATAATAGGGACCTCAGACCCCCCTGATGGTTGATGTAAGAGACCACCGATGTGTTGTCTGTGCGGACGAGCACATGATGGCCTCTCAGGTCTGGCAGGAAGTATTTGAGAGCCTGAAATACCGCCATCATCTCTAGTCGGTTTATATGCCACGAAAGCTGATGGTCCTGCCAGACACCTGTCGCCGAGCGGCCACTCATGACCTCCCCCCAGCCAGTGAGGGAAGCATCCGTCGATAGCGTTACGCGTCGACAAGAAGCCCCCAATACTGGGCCTTGGGCGAGGAACCAAGGTTTCTTCCACATGACCAAGGCACGTAGGCATAGCCGCGTGACCTTGATCGTGCGAAACGGATTTCCCCTCGGAGAAAACCCCTTGGTCCTGAGCCACCACTGCAGGGGTCTCATGTGCAGAAGGCCAAAAGTAATTACGTTGGACGCAGCTGCCATGAGACCCACCAGTCTCTGGAACTGTTTCACAGTGAGTGACTGGCCTAGTTTTACCATATTTACGGCTGTGAGAATCGCAGAAATACGAGCTGGAGACAATCGTGCTTGCATAGTTGTCGAATCCCACATCACCCCTAAAAAAGTGGTCCTCTGGGCTGGGAGGAGCACACTCTTCTTGGTGTTTAGCCGCAACCCCAACCTCTTTAAGTGAGACAGAAGGACATCTCGATGCCGAACTGCCAACTGCTCGGAACGAGCCAGGATCAACCAGTCGTCGATATAGTTTAATACGCGAATGCCCTGGAGTCTCAGAGGAGCCAGCGCTGCATCCACGCATTTCGTAAAGGTGCGGGGTGATAAACCTAGGCCGAATGGAAGGACCCGATATTGGTATGCTTCGCCCCCGAAAGCAAACCTCAGGAACTTCCTGTGATGAGGATGAATGGATACATGAAAGTAAGCGTCCTTCAAGTCTATTGTGACAAACCAGTCCTCGGACTGAATCTGTGATACAATCTGTTTGAGTGTAAGCATCTAGAACTTGTCTAGAAGTTTCTGAACTCTGCTGTTTAACTGACGCAGATCTAGAATAGGACGCAACCCCCCCATCCTTCTTGGGAACAATGAAGTAACGGCTGTAAAACCCTGACTCTCTGCTGGGAGGAGAAACCCTTTCTATAGCCCCTTTTTGCAGAAGCGTCAGTACTTCTAGTTCCATGACCCGAGCCTGCCTTGGGTCCACCACTGTGGGAAGGACCCCTTGAAATCTGGGCGGACGAGAAGCGAACTGAATTCTGTAACCCTTTTCTATTATATGCAGGACCCACTGAGAAATATTTGGCAGTAGTTTCCACGCTGCCAGAAATTCTACTAAGGGGACCAGTCTCTCGAGACTGGCCTCGGGATTCGGTTGTACGGACATTTCGGTGCCCTGAAGCGGCGAACCGGCAGGGAACAACCGAACTGACCGTTCTACGACCCTCCTCGGAGAATCGTATGGGGACGCTGACACCTCGGCGCCCTGAAGCGGCGAACCGGCAGGGAACAACCGATGTGGCAGCGCTGCAACTCTCCTCAGAGAATCGCCCCCCAGAGGGTGCCGAGGATGAACGATTTCTCGAAATCGTCCCTCCTCGGAGGGGACCACCCTCAGAAGCCTGACGCCTTGGGCGTCAGGACTTCTTCTTAGCCCAAGCCTTCTTAGAGATGACAGTCCTCAGATCTTGCCTACCCCTAGCTGGCCTGGACTGCGACCGCCACCCAGATTCCCCAGATTGTGGAGGAGCCCGAGTGGCGACGCTCTGTTTTTGATGCACTCTGTGCTGTGAGGAGCTTGTACTCGGATGAGACTGCTCGGATTTAATAATCATTTTTCACCCAGCAGTCTCGGGGATGTTGAAACGTCGAGGAAGAAACCTCTGGAACGCAGCCGATTTTTTTTTCGTTTCTTGAAACCTATCGACGACACAGTTGATAGCGCCGCCGAACAAACTTGAAGGTGACAGTGGCGTGTCCAGAAGAACAGACCTATCTTTATCCTTTATATCAGACAGATATAACCAAAGATGCCGCTCCGGGGCTGCCATAGAACGGCCCACTGATTTGGCCGTCTCCTTGGTGGCCCGGAGAGACAGGTCTGTTGCGCGACGCAATTCTCGAATTGCGTCAGCGCTGACTTCCTCACGTTCATCGATATCCTTCAGCAGATCAGCCTGGTATGCCTGCAGTATAGACATAGTGTGCAGACATGACGCAGCCTGACCTGCTGCCGAATAAGCTTTACCCACCAGCGAAGATGTAGATTTTAATGGCTTGGTGGGTAACGTCGGGGTTTTTAATGATGACGATGACTTGGGAGAGAGATAGCTCGCGAGCGTCTCTTCAGCCCGAGGCACCTTAACATAACCATAATCAGATGCACCCAGAACATTACTGTAACAGGAAGTTTGTGGGTTAAATACTCTGAATGACGCCGGTTTATTCCACGATCTCGAAACCTCATTGTGGAGATCGGGAAAAAACGGGAGTCCCCGACGTGGAGGCTGTGTTTTAGATGGTAAAAATCTTTCATCTAATAAACTTTTTCTAGTAACACTCAGAGAATCATCGGCTGGCCATTCAATATTTAATCTAGCTACAGCACGAGATAAAACCTCCATAAGCTCCTCATCATAATTGGAGGCATGAGCTGGCGAAAACTCAACACCCCCCCCCCCGACGACATCCAGATCCTCAGAACTGGATAGCCGCAACAATGGTGCCCCAACCTGGGAAGGAGAAGCCGCAGCGCAGGCTCCTTCCTGGGCAGAGGCACCGGATCCAGCAGGTAAGGGTTGAGAAAGGGCTGGGCCCGTCTCAAGCCCCGCTACTAGATCCATATTGTCACAATGTTGGATTTGTGTTCCCCAGATGTCCACTAGATGTCCTCCTTCCCCACGGTGTCATCCACTTTATGAACTGCATTTCCCACAATCCTTGTCTGTACCCATCACTGCATCATTGCTCTCAGCTGTTCCCCATCATCATTGCACTCAGCTGTTCCCCATTATCATTGTTAGTTCTGTGTTATATATACCCTGCCTGTTTAGTGTTTGTTACGGAGTCCTTGTTATGTCTGACACTTCCTGGTCTGTTCCTGATTGTTCTTTGTGTTTTGTTATTTTTGTATTTGGATTGTTTAATGGGTAATCCGTAAAGCGTAAATCCAGTCCAGGCAAAGGTCAAATACCGTGTAAACAATCCAAATACAAAAATAACAAAACACAAAGAACAATCAGGAACAGACCAGGAAGTGTCAGACATAACAAGGACTCCGTAACAAACACTAAACAGGCAGGGTATATATAACACAGAACTAACAATGATAATGGGGAACAGCTGAGTGCAATGATGATGGGGAACAGCTGAGAGCAATGATGCAGTGATGGGCACAGACAAGGATTGTGGGAAATGCAGTTCATAAAGTGGATGACACCGTGGGGAAGGAGGACATCTAGTGGACATCTGGGGAACACAAACCCAACATTGTGACACATATGCGAACCCCAAGATGAAAGCCTTTGCTATGCCTCGACAGCAGCAGGACCCGCACCTCGGGGAGCGCGAACCGAACCGTCCTCCTCAAAGAAAGCCCGGCGAGAGCGGAGCGTCCTCACGGACAGCTTCTCGCAATGCTCACAGTCAGCTCCCTCGAGAACTGACTGGGCATGCTTCACTCCCAGACAAGCAACACAAAGCTGATGTGTGTCCCCACCCGTGATGAAACGAGGGCAAGGGACAACACAACGCTTGAATTCTTGTTTCGCCATAATATATATATATATATATATATATAGATAGATAATGTGCTTGTGACAGACAACAATAAATAGACAAGAACAGTATACAGAGAGCGCTTGCTGAAGGCAACAGAAGCTGTCGCGGTCTGATTTCTGGTGTGCTTTATAGCTTCCTGGTCTATGACGTCACCGCCTATGACGTCTCGTTCTTCCATTGGACTGATTATACAATTGCTTCACGACGCAATCACGCAGAGCGTTCCCACCGCGTCTCAACGCAGCTCGAGTTCCCTTGAAAGGGAAACCTGAATATCCAGCCTAAGCTTGTTGGCTGTACATCATTACATCCTGTTAATTGTCTATTTTTTTTGTGGGTACTCACAATAAAAACAAAGTGTTGTGCTTTTCGTCAAATAAAGAAAAATAAACATGATGCGCGTTTTACCTTCTCTCGTCAGTGAGGTCCATTCTGAAACGCGTCCGAAAAATGAACTGTAACTCTGTCAATACTTGTCACAGAGATACGAGAGATTTATCTTTATGAAGCTGAAATTCTCTTCTTTTAAATGAAGTAATTTATATAAAAAAACAAATATTCTCAGTTTATGTAATCTGTATGAAAAGAGAGAGATGTCAGTATTTTTCTTTCCAGCTCATTATACCTCATTACGCGTTACGTGTCACACAGACACGCAATTCATATGTAAACAGTCTTTTTGCGGTTTATAGACTCTATTCAATATCGTGATTAGAACAAAGCACTTAAGAATAAATGATTTTCAGATCATTTTGAAGCAAAAACTCTAGGCAACAATGCCCATTAGTCAAAAGTCTTGTAGACACATATTTAGTATGTGTTTTGTGGCCTTATTTCAGACACTTTGAGTTTTAGTTTTTTCAATAACCATGCATAAACAATATTCTCTCAAAAATACAAACATGTACATACATTTTGCTCAGATATTACGGTAGCCCCGTTTGTGCTATATAGAGTGAATTTACACCTTTGCCATTAACATGTTTATAAATAACTGAAAAAAGCACAAATGTCAGAGCACCTCAGAACACCTCCAGGACCCAGAAAACCCCTCAGACCCCTTTGATTTTGCCATCAACTCTTTTGCGCTTCACACCGCTCGTTCCGCTAATCCATTAGATTGCGGATATTCTGGGCTGGTTGTAACATGTATGAAATCCCAGGAACTTGCAACGTTTTTAAATTGTTGACTGGAAAATTGTGTCCCGTTGTCTGTGATCACTTTTTGGGTACAGCCATACTGAAAAGTGTCTCTATAATTTTGTAATCACAGTGTCGATGTCAGACTGCGAAGAATATCTGTCTCGAACCAACTTGAATATGAGTCCACCAGAAAAAGATAATGTTGGCCGTTCCATTCAAATAGATCAGTTCCAACAATTGACCAGGGAAGTTCTGGAGTATAATGTAGTAACAGTTGTTCCTTTTGTTGGTGCTGTTTCATACCATTGCAGACAGAACATGAAGCACATTCCTTTTCAATGTCCTTGTTCATTGAAGGCCAAAACACCACACCCCGTGCTCTGCGTTTTGTTGATTCTACTCTGGGATGCCCTCTATGAAGAATAGTGATGTATTCTTTCTGCAGTGATTTGGGGATCACAGCTTTTGGGCCTTTCATCACGACCCCATCCTTCACTGTCAGCTCATCTCGGTATGGAAAGTACTGGTGGAGTTCAAGTGAAAGTTTTGTCTGTCGGTCTGGCCAGCCCTGTTGTATTGTCCTGGAAAGCTGTTGCAAAGTTGGATCTATGGCTGTGTGCTCTTCCAACTCGATGAACCTTGATGGCGAGATGTACTCAACAAACATTACTTCAAAATCGGCCTTCTCACTGCTTAACACCTCTGTGTTTTTCATGGGGGCACGTGAAAGAGTGTCGGCCAGAAACATATTTTTTCCTCTTTTACAGCTTATCACGAAGTCATACTTCTGGGGCCTCAACATCATGCGTTGTAATCGTCCTGGAGCCATGTGCAGTGGCTTGTTGAGTATTGTCACTAATAGCTGATGGTCTGTTTCAATGTAGATTTTCTTCCTGTATATGTAGTCGTGAAACTTACCACATGCAAACACCACTGCAAGAAGCTCCTTCTCGATTTTAGTATATTGTCTCTCGGTTTGTGTGAGGGTACGTGAAGCATATGCTATCGGAGCATTTTGTTGAAGGCATGCCGCACCAAGTCCATACTGTGAAGCGTCACATGTCAGTGTAACCGGTTTTTGGACGTTATAATATCTCAGTGTTGGTGGGCTTGTGATGACCTCTTTTAGCTTGTTGAATGCATCTTGATGTTGTTTAAGCCAGCACCATTCAATATCTTTGTGAGTCAGCTCTCGTAAGGGTGCTGAGAGGTCCCTGAAACCTGGAATGAATTTTCCAAGATAGTTAACCATCCCTAGAAAGCGTTGTAGAGCTGTGACTCTCTGGGACTTCCATCTCTGTGATGGCTTTGATCTTTGAAGGGTCTGGTTTCAATCCATCACTTGTGAACACATGTCCTACATAGCATACTTCTGACAGACGAAACTTACATTTGAGAGGGTTAAGTTTAAGGTTGAACTTTTGTACAAGATCCAGCTATTTTTTATGATTTTCGTCATGTTCTTCCACATCCTTTCCTCCCACAAGGATGTCATCCACTATTATAGCACATGGATAACCTGAAAATATTTGTTCCATGGTCCTTTGGAACACCTCACTTGCTGTGCTGATTCCGAATGGCATGCATAGAAATCGGCATCTCCCAAATGGGGAGTTGAACGTTGTCAGCATTGATGATTTTTCATCAAGAGAATTTTGCCAGAAGGGACTTTTTGCATTCAAGATGGAAAAAACAGAGGAATTCGGCATTTTAGATGCGACCTCTTCTACAGTACGCATGGGGTTGTGCGGACGTAGGACTGCCTTATTAAGGTCTTTTGGCTCAATGTATAGTCTTATCTCCTCTGAATTCTTTTTGTGGGTTGCCACCATTGATGATACCCATTCGGTGGGCTGCGAGACTGGGGTAAGAACACCCATATTGAACATTCTTCGTTATTCTGCTTCGACCCTGCCCTGCATGGCTGCTGGGATCTTGCGTTCAGGTTTTACAACTGGGTGCACTGCTGGGTTCAGTCTCATTGAATATGTTACTGGAGGTTTACGAATCTCATCCTTGAAAAGGTCTGAATATTCTGAATGAATTTTGTTTGCAAAGCTTGAAACTTCATCTGCTGTCCCATTTCTTTGTTGAACGAGACAGGTTTCATTTGTAAGCAGTCTGGCAGACTTATCAATGGTTGCACGTTTCTTTTTATCACGTAGTACAAGAGGTTATATGGCCTTTGTGATGAGTGGCAGGTGAAAGTAGCAAAGCCTGCTGTGGATATCTCCTCACCTCCATAGGCTATTAGCTTGGTCTGCTTTTTTTTTTTTCATGAACAAAGTCTCAGAAATGACATTACATTTGGCCCCTGTGTCTACTTTAAGATCAACTGAATGTCCGTGATGTACACAGTGCAAATTAGCTCAGTCTTTTGAGGGGTTTTCTTTTCCACTGTTCGTACAGCAGCCTTTTCAAGTGAAAACTCCATCCACATAGTAGGATTCATCTGCATTTATCTGTAGAAGTTTCTGTTGGTTTGAGCTGGTCTACAGCTCTTCCCCGTCTATTTGGCATGTGCTTTGGTGTAGTTTAACAGCACTTTTGGAAATGATTCTATTTTTTACATTTGTGGCACTGCTGACCATAAGCTAAGCATTTTTCCTTTTTTGCTTCATGCTTGCCTCCACAACTATTACACACAATTTACTATGATCTGAGAGGTTGTGCGATCAGAGTTGGATCTTTGTTTAAATCCTTGTGTAATTTTAGTCTTCGTAACACGGCTGGTGCATACACAAACGCGCGCTCCCGCTCGATGGCTTCTGAGCCGGCCAAATTAAGGAGAATAAATGCCTGCGACTTGGCATCTTTGTCTGAGTGAGCAGCTGCTATAAATATATTGTATTCTTGCTCGAATACGCGCCAGTTCTCACTAATGTTATCATCAAACACTAGCCGTTCAGGTCTTCGTAGGCCTTCTGCCATTCTGACGATATCAAGTCTTTTTGAAACTTAACATTCTTCAAAGGCGTTCTCTTTTCCACTAACCATCTTTTGACACCATGTGTAATGATGGACATGTAACTCAGTTTGGTATAACGTTGATTCTTTACTGGAGAACTGGAAACCCTAATCACATGTAGTTTTAGACCAACTATCACTGACTGTATATGTTCCACGTTCTAACTACGGATTCCCCAAAAGTACAATTGCGATTCTGATATAACTAAGAACATATAATCAATGTTCTACAGCTGCTCATGTGTTCTTCTAGCTTTAACACCGTGTCCTAACTACATGCAACGCGACGAGCTATAAAAGGTATCTTTTCCATGTTAATCAGAGTTTTAAACAGAGTAAAACACGCAACGATTCTATTTTAGAAAAGGTTTCTGTTTTTCTGCGACGTTGCGCTGGAACGACAAACACTGCAGCTGTGTCCCAATGTGAAGGTTGCATCCTTCGAAGGACGCACCATATAGCCTTCGTAGGATTTCTTAATTGCGCAACCAGGTGTTACTGATTACCGCTCCTGGCGCCAAGCAACAGTTCGAGAGTACAGCTGCCATCCAGAAAATTCATTTGATATAATTGAGTAAACAGCTATGGAGCCAAAATTGGCTATTGTCATTTTTATGTTTTATATTTTACTGGAGGACATGGTGAGGATGTTTCACCCCCGGCACCGCCGGGTCATGTATTTTTGGCTTAGCCAAGGCCATGGCCATGGCCAGAACTGGTTTGCTGGTTTGGTTGCTGCCAATTCAGAGGCTGCATCCTGACTCCTGAATTGCCGGATTACACTTTAAACTGTTCAAGTACTGGGTGTTAACTTGCGTAAATAATGTAATAAAATATGAAAAGAACAGAAAACATACATAGGCATCAGTGATGCGCGGGTTGATCCAAAATGAGCGGGTGCCTCGGTGGATAGGCCGTTTTGCGCTGCGTTCCAGTCCAAAATTGACATGCCCTTCACTCGCTAACTTCCCTCCGTCTCGTTCACTCGGATGTGCGTCATTGCTTACGTTGCACGAGTGCCCACTACTGGCGGAAACTGAACTGGAACGTCCTAAGCGCTTGATCACTTGGAATCAGCTATAGAGTTGATTTATTATTTCCAAATTTTTTTCCCTTTAAGAATTTGTTTAATGCAGCATCCAAATGTATGTAGACGTGTTTGGGTTGTTTTATATTAAAAAAAATTCTAATTAATATTTACTGTAATAGAGCTGTGGTGATTAGACGATATCTGCGGTGACGTCATAATCTTGTTGCATTGTGGTATATGAAGCTGCTTGAAGTGTACATATGAAGTAGACTCACTCCCTCGGTCAAAATCGATGGAGCGAGAGTCTGTCCATATAAACTTCCCTCGTCCACTTCAAGAAGTGGAACGCATTTCAAAATGGCAGCAGGGATTCCCCCGAGGGGAAGTGCTTAGGGAAGTTCGCAAGTGCGTGTTTAAAAGTGGACTGGAACGCAGCCCATAGAAACTTCCCTTGTCCACTTCACGAAGTGGAACGCACTTCAAAATGGCGGCAGGGATTCCCCCGAGGGGAAGTGCTTAGGGAAGTTCGCAAGTGCGTGTCTAAAAGTGGACTGGAACGCAGCCAAGGATCCATTTATGTATCCTTTCTTTCACTGGGAGATGAAGGGTGTATTTGGCATCACTTTTGAATCAGGATGGCCTTCGTTGTGCCGCGATGACGCAACCGGCCTTCGAATACGGCCTTCAAAGGGTAAAGAATTGAATTGGGACAGCCTTCATCGCGCCGCGGTGATCCAATCGTCCTTAAAAATGCGGCCTTCGAAGATGCAGCCTTTGAATTGGGACATCCTTCGTCGCGTCGCTGTGACGTAATCGGCCTTCAAATACGGCCTTCGGAGTATGCACCCTTCACACTGGGACACAGCTTGCATGTGGCAATGATAATCTCAGGTACTGTTTATGTGCTTTATTTAATGTTCAAAACATGTCATGTGACTTTGAATATCATTTAGCGCTCCCAGCTTAGTAGCTGTAAACAACAATGTATTGTAGCAACAATGGATAGTTCACCTCAGATCTTGGAATTAAACAAATGGAAACAAGTGTATTCTTTGACAAAGATTTTTTTTAGTAACTCAGTAGCCTATGTATTTTTAATAAAAACCCCAACCCTTACTGGGAGCCTGTGAGTGGAAAAACCGCACTTGCAACTTTGGGCTGGCGGGCCGCGTCAGGAAGTATCGCGTGATATCAGCTCTCGCGATGTAACAAATTGCTTTACGACACTGCACACATACACGCATACATGCATCCCCCATCCAGGATCCAGCTAGCTATAAGAAAAACTATCGTGATGGCTAAACCGGCATATAAGAAGCAGAAAGCTAGGAAAGCATTGTCGGAGGAACAGAGAAAGAGGAAACGGCAGACTGACCGAGCGAGGAGTAAGACACGAGTAAACATCGGACCTGCGTTTTCAGAATGGCGAAAAAAATTAAGAAAGCGTGGTCGGAAGAGTCTAGAAAAAGGTAACGAGAATCTGACCGGATAAGAGTCCCAATCAGTCAGGCTTTCACTGTTAAAGTTGATTCCTGCGATTATCATGTGAACAGTTGTCAATATCTCACATAATTATCAGGACATAAATAAGCCTACACGTTGTAAATAGTGTAAATGAGCGCAATTTGCAAACTATTATGATAAATTGCAATAACCATGTCTAACAACATCATAACGGACATTGTTACGAAATAATGCGACGTACATGTAACTTTATTGATGTCATCTGATATTTAGGCTCAGGTAAGCCTAACGCGGTAGGCTACTTTATTATAAAGTACAGAGGCTGTGAGTGCAGATACGCTCTGCAAGTACAACTTTAAATACAAGTTCTCTACAGCGACTCTAGGGGTCACTGTTTGACAAAAATGGAAATCCTGCATAGTGCCGCTTTAAATGGGGTAAAATAAATCCTAAAATGATTTATAAATACTTTCTATTTATATTACAGTAATGAAAATGGTTCTGAATAAATGGTTTTCTTATCGACCTTGAATAAAAGGCCTTATCGACACGACAGCCATCGGCACCAATCCTCAACAAACTCGTCTCCATACCGGCGTGATGACTCTGACTTCCAACTTGAAATTGATAAATATTCTGACTGTTCTGATCCAATCTGACTTCTGGCCTGTAATGCTGCATGAATCATAATCATACACTGTTTGTTCGTTGGCCAGAGGAGAACTGAGCGACTGAGTCTGGTTTCTCCCAAGGTTTTTTTTCTCCATTCTGTCACTGATGGAGTTTTGGTTCCTTGCCACTGTCACCTTGGCTTTTGGGTTGCTTAGTTGGGGACATTTAATACTCAACAATATTATTGATCTGCCTTACTTAAGGTGGACGATGATGCAATTTTCTTCTTGAAACAAACTTTGTTGTATTATTTTAATGTTATTGAAGCTGCTTTGATACAATCTGCATTGTAAAAAGCGCTATATAAATAAAGGTGACTTGACTTGACTTCAAATTCTACTTCTTCAATTTTCATCTGGGGTGAAATTTGCCCTGGGTAAATTCCTAAGCTTTGTGAGATTCACTGGTGTTCTCAGGCTGTCATATAATTTAAAATCTTCATATGGATATTAAAATATGAAATCTATAGGGATGCAGGGTAAATAATTAAAGCAGAGTTGTTGTTTTTACATGTTAGAACTTGTAAAAGTCCTGCATCAAACTACACACAAACCGAAAACTAAAAACATTTCTGTAACACTTTACAATAAGGCTCATTAGTTAACATTAGTTAACTACATTACTTAGCATGAACTAATAATGAACTGCACTAATACAGCATTTACTAATCTTTGTTAATGTTAATTTCAACATTTACTAATACTTTATTAAAATCTTGTTAACATAAGTTAATGCACTGCGAACATGAACAAACAATGAACAGCTTTATTTTTATTAACTAGCATTAACAAAGATTAACAAATACAGTAACAAATGTATTCATCATGGTTGGTTCATGTTAGTTAATACATGAACTAATGTAAACTAATGAACCTCATTGTAAAGTGTTACCAACATTTCAGTTAATTACAATAATTTACAAGCTAAAAAAAATATTTGTTGAAAAACTTTTTTAAAAATTTGAAATGTTGACTTTTAAGTTTAAATTAAAGCTCTAAAATTATTAACTGGAAAGAAAAAAAAACATGCAATTAACTAAAACTAAAGCAGAAATAAAAATAAATTAAAGTAAATAGTATAATTTAAAATAAAATAAAAAATTTGAACAAAAATGGCCACATATACCTATAATAACTACTATAAATAATAATTTTAAAAAAAACACTGCATAAAATACATATCTTAAAGTTGTGTATTATAGTTTTGGGACACTCACGGTTTTTGCCAATGTTTCCCCAACCTGTAGCCCAGCAAGTTGTGCCGTTGGGAAAGACACTTCCTTTAGATGCCAGGCAGATCGGACGGATGTATGGAGTGAAGGTCACAGGTTGACTCAGTTTCATCAGGGAGATGTCATTATGGATATTGTTGCTGTTGTAATTTGGATGGACGATGATGGACTGAACATTAACTCTCACTTCATTTGTGTTGACACCAGACGTGCTCTGTGTTTCTCTTCCCAAGTACAAACTCCAGCTGTTGATTTTAGTCCTGTTACAATAGACAGCTGGAAATAAACATTTGCTTTGCACTACAGAGAAGCTTCAGTACATTTGTAAGCAGGTTTATAAGAAACAGAAACAGTGAAAAAGTTAAGTTAAGAAATATAAAAGAATCATGCGATCCTTCTTACGATTCGGTGCAGTGAGCAGCTGTCATCACCCACTGGTTGTGGATCAGGGTTCCCCCACAGATGTGTCTGCCATTGTAATGCATACTGACCTGCCAGGGCCAGTTACCCGCAGGGGCGTTAGTGCCGCCCACTATGCGTGTGTTTAGGAGAGCTACACCACAATCTGCAGACAATAAATTATAGATCACAAATTAGAGCTGCACAACTATGGAACCGAAAACGTGATATGGATTAGTGCGATTATCAAATCGCAAAAACTGCTATTTAAATATTTGTGTAGAATAGATTGCATGTTTCAGAGAAAAGCCTGGAATTCAGATGGCCAAATATATTAGTATTGCAATATTACAGGTGTAATGTAAAATAAAATTTAAATAATACTTATTATTAGGCTATCATTATTTTTATTATAGGCTATTATTTTATTTTACAGTGAAATGATGCAGTAGTCATATTTCTTAGTTTGTTTTTTTCAGTAATTTTTATATTTTAATCTAATAATTACGGTGGCCGAGAGGTGCAAAACAAATCACAATTATAAGAACAAAATAACAATTCAGAAAACACAACGACAATTCAGAAAGCAAAATAACAATTCAGAAAACACAATAACAATTCAGAAAACACAATAACAATTCAGAAAACACAATAACAATTCAGAAAACACAACGACATTTCAAAGAAAACGGAAAAGGTAGGTACATTTTGAGAATGGCAAACTTGTCGCTGATTGGACGAGACACCTGTCAATCAAGCTTTACAGGAAGTAAGAAATTTGTGATCAACTTTGTTTTGCTAAATGCGAAAATGGAACACATTAACCATTACTTTGAAGAAGGACATTCATGTGCCGTGATTGTGGACATGCTGGCGACATACCCCGATATTAAAACTATTTACAAGACTACTAAAAAATATTTACATGCGCTTCGTGAGGCGCACACACACGCAAGGTCTCTCGCTCTCTGTCTCTACCTCTCTGCCGTGTGCTACACGGTTTGGAGCTCGCAAGCTCTAGATTCTCTAGAGCTCCGAGTTTTTAACTAATTTGCGGGCATCAGGGAGCCGCTATCAATATGTGGGGAACTTCCGGGAGACTTGGGATGTCTGCATATCACTCCATGGGACCGAACTATCTTTGGCATGTTGATGGGTGCGATAAACTTAAGCCATTTGAGCACAAGCTCATTTTAATGTCGTGGTATGTCGCCAGCATGTCCACAATCACGGCATATGAATGTCCTTCTTCAAAGTAACGTTTAAATTTCTTACTTCCTGTAAAGCTTGATTGACAGGTGTCTCGTCCAATCAGCGACAAGTTTGCCATTCTCAAAATGTACCTACCTTTTCCGTTTTCTGTCGTTGTGTTTTCTGAATTGTTATTGTGTTTTCTGAAATGTCGTTGTGTTTTCTGAATTGTTGTTGTGTTTTCTGAATTGTTATTGTGTTTTCTGAATTGTTATTGTGTTTTCTGAAATGTCGTTGTGTTTTCTGAATTGTTATTTTGTTTTTATAATTGTTATTTTGTTTTTATAATTGTGATTTGTTTTGCACCTCTCGGCCACCGTAATACGATAATAACTTAATTATTAATTGAATTATCGGGGCCAAGCACAAAAATCATAAGTTATGCAGGCAACGCTGGGAGCTTCTGAGAAACTGCAACAATGAGTATATTAAAGGCATTTTAGATAATTTTAGTCAAAATTGCTAAAAAAAAAATCATAAATACGATAACTTGTAATAGCCTATGATAAAATTGCTTATCACTTCTGACTAATAGATGGTGCTTTAACCAAATTGATGTGTGTTCAGTGTGAGGAGACAATATCTGAATTCGAAATCGCTCCCTAAACCCTCATTCACTATTCACTACGTTAGTCCACTAATACTGTTCACTTGAAGGCGTAAATGAAAAACGAGTGAGCAAATTCGGACAGCAGTTGTGCGTACATCGGTTGTACACTTGTTATTGCAGTGCAATGTTGGATTGGATAAGTGCACTCAATAATGATGGTTATGGTTATCAATAATGCATTTGTGAAGGTTATCAATAATGATGGAACACTATGGTTTCGGATACTACAAATGGATGTCCCAAATAGCGCCCTATTTGCGGCTATAGGAGGTATACAGAGTTTAGTGTCAATATGCCAAAGCGTTGCAGAGTTACAGCCTCAGAATCAACTTGCCACCATGCCATCAATTTCATTGATGGGTTAATTGAGAACGGTTTCTTCTATCAAAAAGCTTTAAATACATTTTTGCAAGCATGGTCTGTAAATGATCTCTGCCGATTTCTGTGAAAATCGGGCCAACAGTGTAGGAGTTTGAAAAAGTAGGTTTTCAATGAAATTTAAAATGGTGTTGGCCTATAGCAAGTTCAACTGAATATGGCATAACTGGTTTCATTGTTCTTGGTATGACTCAAGTAATAAATCAAGACCAGTTTCGTTAAAATAGCCTAAATAAATCAAAGAGATATCCAGCTGCAGACCCGCAGCACCACCAGTTTCAGAACCCCAGTGCCAGAACCGGAAGTGAGGGAGGGGCGGAATTATTGACAGTGAGACAAGCATGCCGGAGAGCACGTTGAGTTGTCTAACGTATTTGACATCATGTGGTGAAAAATTATTGCATATATTACGTTCTGCATTTATCTGCTAAACATTTAACTTGTGCTTAACTTTATCGACAAGGAAAAGGCCCTCAACAATCTCAGTGAATAATCAGAAGCTTCCAGAGAGCCCTTTCTATTTCATTTTGTGTTCAGGGATGACATGTTTTTGCAAGAATGTAAGGACAAAATGGGCCTAAGAGTGAGTTCCTCATTTGATACATTGTAAGTTAAATTTATAAATTTATACAGGATTGTCATGATAAAATGGGCCTGGGGTGAATTGGTCATTGGTATACATGTTTATTGTTTCTTTTAAAACAATGCCGAATTTTCTCTCTCTTTTTTAGATTTTTGACATTATTTTACATAAAGAAAAATGCATGCTGCACATGTTCTTGTGAAATAAAGTATATTTTATATAAAATGCCCATAAGTTTCAAGCATTATTTTTCACCATTATGATCAGGAAGTAACTCTCATAATACAATGAAACGGATAACTATATACAATTATATTACACAAAATCAATGTTTTAAAATGCTTATTGTACTGTACCTTAATGTATCATTATAACATATGTATAAAGTATGACGTTTCGTGTGTAATAAAAGCATGCCGTTTCCTGTCAAAGCAAATCACGCTCCAAAACGTTAGGTGGCGTTACTCGGTTTAGAACGTAAGCTCCACCCCTCACTTCCGGTCCTGGCGCTGGTGTTAGAACGTAAGCAAAGGCCCAGTCCCAATTCGCCTACTTATACTACGACCTAAAAGTATGTACTCTTTTTGTGAAGAAAAAGTACATACTTTTGAGTGTGTAGCAAAAGAGTAGGCAAGCTTTGGGACATACTATCACGTCACCTTTAAAGGACAGCTCTGTCGCGTGTACGTTCCTGTCACCGTAAACTGCCCTGTCAATCATCTTGCAACAGTTAAAATCCTCCATTCAATCTAATTCTGCCAGTCGTGGGTCTTTCATGCGGAGACTCCCCTCATGCGTTTGCAATTTGAATATAATGATGCATTTAAAAGGTAATGGCTAAACGTATTTTTCAAAAGTTCACAATGCTGCTGCAGATGCAATATAATGTAGACAACGTTGAATAAATACCTTTTCGTCAGGTTAGATACTGATAATTAATCACTCAAACCCCTTTATCTAAATCTCTCTACATAACCGCCGGACTCGCGCGTCCTCCATGTCTGTAGTTTTTTAACACTTTTCACTCGTGTTTGTAGTTCTAACCGAATCCTCGTCCTACGCGCGATGGATTGTGGGCAATAGGCCTATTAACGCGGAGTAGGGATACAGAACTTCCGGTCAACAGTATTTCTCAATAAGGATTTAGATTATCAGCCATAATGTCTAAACCATCCGAGGTAGACTGACCACGAGCACAAAGGTTTTTGCTCCTGTAGAAGCTATAAGTTCGTATGAAATCAACCTTGTTTTAAGAAAAACGTGTTTTATCCGCGATCTTATGAAAAAAAAACTACACTACCCCCAATCCTAAGCGTAGCAGCAACGTGTGCTGATTGGTCCAACTCGCTGTTACTATAGAAACGTTTACTCTTCTGGCGAACGCCAGGCTACAACCGCAGCTGTCGTTGTAGTGAACCGGGTTGCTCTGCATCAGGACGTAGACAGCCATACTTCAGCTTTCACGCTTTCCCTCTTGAGAGTTTTCATTTACCATCCGAACCACATCGCCATATGTGACTTCAGGCAGGTTGCGGAGAGATGTATTCCAGCGGACAACGCCATTGTAAAACGCTAACCCGAAGAGCCGTATCCCCACTAAAAGACCAACTTCCGGTCTTCAATTTTTTCGTGACATAGGCCTATTTTAGCCGTTAGAGTGTGCATCGATCTGCACTTCGGATTCTGACCGGAAATAGTAGACCAACCGGGTATCTTTGGAGCACTCATTTCAACATACTACGATTTGGGACGTACTAATTCTATTTTCGAATACTATTTAGGACGGATAGTATGCGAATTGGGACTGGGCCAAAGAGTATAGCTCCGCCCCTTACTTCCGGTTCTGGCTCTGGGGTTCTGAAACTGGTGGTGCTGCGGGTCTGCAGTAGCCTGACTACGTCAGACTTCCTACTTCCGCTAATTTCATTTCGCTCCTGTAGTCAGTCTGAGATAGCAGCCTATCTTTCTGTTTTCCACCGGCCTGAAAACAGCCTGGCCAATCAACGAACAGAGGGCGGGCTGAAAGCCGTGACGTAGTCGTTAAGCGCCGTGTTTAAGATTAGGTCAGGGAAATCGAAAACGACCGCTGATATGGAGACGCGGATGCAATTCGCTCTGTTGTGGAGAATATTCCCGGCATTAGCAAACTGAAGCCCGAACACGAAGAGTGTGTATTAAACATTTTGAATGGAGGTGATGTTGTGGCCCTACTCCCTTTGGGAAAAGTTTAATTTATCAACTATTACCGATCGTCAGCGAGAGACTGGGGAGCCTTTTGACAGGTCAGTGTCTCTTTTCTTTTCCAGGTCTTAAATACCGTAAAACTTCAAATAATAGCCCGGGCTTTTATTTGCCCAAATCGTCGAACTGCACCGGCTTGTACTTGAGATAGGCGTCTAACTTATATGAGACAGGCCTTTATAGTTGAGATGTTGTTCATTGAGATGTTGTTCCTAGAGTCTATAATCTCTAAAAATCTCCAAATGCTCCACGTGAAACCGCGGTCTTCCGACCTCTTACTATCTTGTCGATTGATTTTTATGAATATGCGCGAGGGAGAGAGAGCAAGACAGCGCTCGTGTTGTTTGTAGACGTGGGAGTGCGCGCGCGCGGCCGGGGCTCTCTCTCTCTCTCTCTGCTCGTTTGTGCCCTGTCAAGCGCAGCAGTCATTCTATTACATCACTCACAGATCAAAAAAGTCGTTTACAGCCATGTTCACTCGGGTATTTCGCTCGCATCATCAAGTGTTTACAGTGGAAGTTCGATCATAGATTTGAGTTCGATGCATGATGTCTGTGGTTCGATGCGGCTGTGTCGGCGCATAACATGCGTCATAAACAAACTTATCTGATTGGCTTACGGGTAACCAATGATTTTAAACTTCAGTACGCGCCCCCTAGCGAGAGAGAAAACACTTCTCTATTATGCTATCCCAGACTCTGTGTACGAAGCAAAGTGAAGTAGCAGAGTCTGGTATTACCAGGCTAGGTCTGCAGCTGGATACTACTGGAATCAAAAGCTATAAGCGTTTATTTTTTTTTTGTAGTTTCATTATGAATTTTGACCAGAGGGTGGCACTGTTCTAAAACATTATTGAGTACCTTCAGGGCAGTGTTTCTCAACCTTGTTCCTGAAGTTTAATTGAAATTTTCTAATTGTGATTGTGATTATGATTATGATTTCAAATGTGATATGGCTAAAATAGGTTTGCTGTGTTTATTTGTATAATTTAGCCATACTTTTTGTAAGATTGTTGCGCTAATTTCCTTAGCTGCTTTAAAAAAAAGAATATCTGACATGCTGATGGACATATACACTTAATTCAATTAATGGTAGGTAGATCTCGACTTTTAGTTTTTAATTGGTTTGTTTATACATTTTAAACTCATTGTATTTTTTTTTTCTGTGTGGATATTTTGTAAACTTTGTGTAAATCTGTATTGTATTTTAATTTACGTAATGTATTGGTTAAAAAAAAAACACTGCTCACTGCCTGATTAAAATTAATGAGCAGGTGATAAAAAGAGTGCATTCCACTAAATTTCTGGGGGTCCTCATTGACGACTCTCTTAACTTTAAATGTCGTACCATTCATACCATTGATCAGCTCTACCAAACTAGGATGTCTTTTTTTCCAGTAATAAACAAACATTGTTAAGTTGTTTTGATTGATACTGTGAAGCAGCTTTGATACAATCTGTATTGTGAAAAGCGCTATATGAATATATTTGACTTGACTTGACTTGACATATTGACCATCTTGTAAACAAACTATCAAAGTATGTTGGCTTGTTCTATAAGATCTGACATTTTCTACCTTTGTCTGCCCTCCTCATGTTGTTCAAAACTCTCTTTGAACCACATCTTAACTACTGTAATGTGATATGGTGCAACACCTTCACAAGTCATCTAAAAAAACTTGTATCCCTGCAAAAGAAAGCCATACGGGCTCTGTCCTGGCCAGAGATAAATTCCCCAATCCGTCCTCTATTCTATCGCTTTGAGTTATTGAGACTAGCTGAGCTAAATGAATATCATAATGCCTGCCTTATGTTTCAAATTGTAAATAGGCTGAACTCTAGATTGAGTAGTCTTGTTCCTATCTCCAGCACCCAGCACACATACCAAACAAGAATCAAACCACTTATATTAGATAAATGTCACAGACGTGCGCGCCAGTATGAGTGTTGTCTGTAGGGGGCCCCACATCTAAAACGGGATTGATGATAGCCTCAAGGTGTTGCCCTCTATCTCCAACTTCAAAACACAACTAAAAAATAATTTCATATTAACCTATATCTAATATAAAACTGTTTTCTCATGGATTACTGGGATGTATGTGTATGATTGTATGTGTATGTAGGCCTATTGTATGTTCTGGTGCACTTTGCGTGCATTTACTCATCCGGTTACAGTGTATACCTTGTCTTGTTGGGGAATCTCCTGTGTTGGGGAATCTCCTCTGTCTCATGTACAAGTTCAAATGATGTAATGCCAAGTAGAAAAACTAGGTCACAGGGCATGTAAGGACAGGGCATATGAGGACAAGGATATGAGAATGGAAAAGTACACAAAAACACTGGTAGAAGAGATGCAGGTGTTGGGAAGCGCTGGAAAAGAAACATATTATATACAATGTAAGATATCCCACCAATATGAGAAGGTTTAGGGGAGATGTTTTTAATGGTGGCGAGAATACGAGGAAGAAAACAGATAATAATACAGATGCCCATTTTGTAATAGGAGACTAATACAGATGCCCATTGTGTAAAAGGATAATAATACAGATGCTCATTGGGTACCAACGATAAAAAAAGGTATAAGACTTGAAGGTCGACCACTGTAAAATCAGATGACCAGCTGGCATCTCACTTTGTTGAATTGCTCAATAAAGTTACTTCTTCTGAGACCTGGAACTTCGACTCTGAAAGATTTTCTTTGAAAACTGAATTAGAGAACTTTGAAATCTGCAGACCAGAAGCAGAGCCCTTAAATTTGCCACAACATAATTGGCGAGGTCCAGCCAGGAGCATCTTGGGGTCAAGAGGTCGCTGCGGCGTGGGTGGTGACAGAGGCTTCACAAAACAAAACGGCCGGCCAAAGAAAATAAGGTAAGCAGTTTTTGCTTATATTTTGTTTTGTGAATCGCCCCTGGTAAGTTAACACGCTTGGTGACTATTTTTAATTATAAACCTCATTGCAAAAGAACCTAGGAACAAGTAAGAAATAAATTAAAGATAAATTAGAGAGAAGAGAAAGTCGAATTTCCGGGTCCAGGGAAGCTGCTATTTGTTTGTCTGTCTTAAAACGTGAGAAGCGCGTAGCGTGAGAAGCACGCCCCAGTGTGAGAAGCACACTGTTTATTTATTAACGCGAGAAGCGCGTAGCGTGAGAAGCATGCCCCAGTGTGAGAAGCACACTGTTTATTAACGTGAGAAGCGCGTAGCGTGAGAAGCATGCTCCCAGTGCTAGAAGCCCACTGTTTATTTCTTCCCCAGTGTAAGAAGTACACTGTTTATTTGTTTGTTTGTCTTAAAGGAGAAGAGTGTGCACAAATTAGAGGGAAAGGGGTAAAGCATGAATAGAGAGCATATTATTTAAAAAGACGCATTAGTAGAGATTTTTATATAAAAGAGATAAAATAATAATATGGTTAAAATATTGATGATTAGAAAATAGACTTATACTGTAGAGAAGGAAAGGATGGAGACACAGAGGGAAGAGGTGTCCTCTGGCTGTACTGGGCATTCTGCCCAAAATATACAGATGGCTACAAATTAGCGATGTGCTGGGCAGCGAGTGACATCTGAGCCAAATAGTGAAAGAGACTGTGCTAAGATTTGAAAAAGACTAAAACAAGAAAAATAAGAAAAAGTATTACAAGAAAATTATAAAAATGGAAAAGTAAATTATCACATTTTAATGAACAAGATAAAGCAGACTAGAAAAGAAAAAGACAGAAGTTGTATTTACCAGAAAACAAAGAATATTCCGAGAAATCGGTTTTGCCGACTGTTTGGCCATTTTCCAGACTGCAGATACTGCGATCCAGATAGAGAGACACAGCGCTTGTTGGATGAGAAATTGAACTAAGCATTGTTTCTATTTATATTATTTGGCAATGAGTGAAAGTGTGTGAAAGAAATCCCGGGTGTATGAATGAGACGAAGTGTATGAATCAAAGAAGTAAAGTGATAAAAAGAGAAAATAAGTAAAAATATATAGATGGTAAAAGAACGTTTGTATAAGTAAAAGAAGGTAATCGTATGTGAATAAGAAGGGAAAAAGAAGAGAAGACATACAGGTGGTAAAGAACGTTTAATGAATAAGTGCAAGAAAGTTTGAAGTAAAGAAAGAACAAATGTGGGAGGGACTCAGTGAATATGAGAAAGGAGGAGATACATGAGAAGATACAGGGAAGAAGAAAAGTTCAAGAAGGCTTTAGAACAGACTAATGGGATTAAAAATCATTTTTGGCTGGAAAAAGAACTTGTGAATGAGGAAGGGCAGCGACAGGAATTAACAGACCAAAAGACAGATGAACTTTTGAGGCAATTGACAAAAATTAAAAAATCTTGATCAGCTTGAAAAAGAGTGGCCTCTGCTAGATTGGATTGATATAGTTAAAGACCAGACAACCTTTGAAGTCTTGAGACCACAGTTGAATAAGTTCAGCCTACCTAAAGCCATCCTTTTAGAATCAGCACTGACTGCATCAGAAATTAAAATAAATCCAGTGTATGTGCCATACTTGCACAAAAAACGCCACACACTGTTGGCCCCAGGGAATGGGAGGGGCAACAATTTTGAACAACCTTTATATGACAGTGGGTTCATGCATCAGGGAAGTGAAGTGGGAAAGTGACATAATTTTTAAAGCAGGGAGAGCAGGGGAGGTCAGGCCAGCACAAGTGAAAAATTGGACGCTGGAAAGATTAGTGGTGATGGTGGTTTTCAGAAACAATCCACACAGCATTCGTCATATGTGGGTAGAGATCCGACGAAACAAAGAGGAGTTAGAAGAACAGCCAGTTACAAACGAAGATGTTGCAGCTCTGGACGAATAGGAGGGGTGAAAGGGGCAATGGGGGGAGAAAGGTTCCAAACAAAAAAGAGAGAAAAATTTTTATTGACTTATTTGACCCTTTAAACTTAGAAACCTGCACCAGAGAGGAATTAAATATTTCAATAATTATGTGGGAAGGCCATGAGTTGAAATTGACCCCATCTCTTACTTATCTGTATAGGGCGGGGAAAATAACTGCAAGAGGCCGATGGTTTGAAGAGAACATAATCTGGGATTTCGAATTAATACACTTGAGGGAGGACATCATTTGGAAGCGTAGCACACATGACAAGATAGGAGAAGTGACGCTGAAGCCACTGTCTGAGGTACCAATACGAACTATTTTGAAATATCTGCAAAAAACAAAACAGCTGCCTGAATACTTAAATATAACAGAAAGTTAAGTGTTTATATTGTGACTAAAATAATTAAGGGTACAGATAATTGGTGCTACAGCGATGGCTTCGGTGTCACCTCAGGAAGAAACCCCTGTAGAACAGCTTGCGTCACAATATCCAATATGTAAAGACACTATTAAAAACTTATCAAGTAAGTGGGAAAAAAGGACCAAAAAGTTAAACACTAAGTGGCCAGCAGAGGGAACATTTGATTAAGCTATGTGCAGGGAAATGGGAGCATTGATAAAAAACCACAAGGCCCATGATAAAAGCAGGAAAAGGGAAGAAAAAAGAGAAAAAAAGCAGGAGGTTTTGAATTTATTCAGAGATAAGGCCATACAATTCATTAAGGCATTAAAAGTAAAAGCAGAGAAAAAAGATAGCATAATAGAAACCCCACCCCCTTATGCACCACCCTATGATATGACTGGTAAACAGCTCCCCCTGCCCAACTCCCCCTCAGAGTTTGACTGCTTTGCCATTGCTGGAGATTTTAACATTCACATAGATAATGCAGAAAACAATATGGCAAAAGAAATCAAAACTGTTTTAAAAACTTTTGATCTGACTCAGCATGTACATGGACCCACACATAATCGTGGACACACTCTAGATTTACTTATCAGTAAGGGTCTAAACATTTCATCAATTTTTATTAAGGATGTAGCACTGTCTGATCATTTTTGTATTTTCTTTGATATATTGATCTCTCCTGCCATTGAAGCTAGATCTGTGTCTTTCAAGAAGAGATGCTTAAATGAGAACACTAGTGTACTATTTATGAAGGCTATATCTTTAACACCAAGCATATCTGCTGACTCTGTTGATTTTCTCCTTGATTCTTTTAACTCAAAAGTTAAGAGTGTAATTGATGATATTGCTCCTGTGAAAGTCAGGAAGAAGAGTGGCAGACAAAAAGCACCTTGGAGAAACTCAACAGCAGTGCAAAATATGAAAAGACAATGCAGAAAAGCAGAGCGCATGTGGCGGAAGGTCAAAACTTGTAGTCCATTATAACATCTACAAAGACAGCATCCATGCTTTCAATAAGGAACTAAGCAAAGCTAGACAGACATTTTTCTCGAATATTATAAACAGCAATATAAACAACACGCGCACTCTTTTTGCTACTGTAGAGAGACTGACAAACCCCCCAAGCCAGATTCCCAGTGAAATGCTCTCAGTGAGAAAGTGCAGTGAGTTTGCTTCTTTCTTCTCTGAGAAAATCAATAATATCAGAAAGGTGATCAGCTCATCCTTGAGTTGCGCTGGGGTCAGGCAGATCAGACAACAGCACGAGAAAGTAGCCACTATGTCTGATTTGTTACACAGCTTAGAAGCAGATCTCCTGGAAGTGGTAAATGCCTCACTTCTCTCTGGGAGTTTTCCGACCTCCCTGAAAACTGCTGTTGTCAAGCCCCTCCCGAAAAAGAGCAATCTGGATAAGACCATATTAAACAACTATAGACCGATATCAAATCTTCCTTTCATAGGCAAGATCATTGAAAAAGTTGTCTTCAATCAGCTGAAGAAATTCTTAAGCTCGAATGGATACTTTGACCATTTTCAATCTGGTTTCCGACCGCACCACAGTACAGAGACCGCGCTCATAAAGATAATAAATGATATTCGCTTAAATACTGATACAGGCAAATTATCAGTGCTGGTACTACTCGACCTCAGTGCTGCATTTGACACTGTCGATCACAAAATACTTCTTGACAGGCTGGAAAACTGGGTCGGGCTTTCTGGGATAGTCCTAAAATGGTTCAGGTCATACTTAGGAGGCAGAGGTTATTATGTGAGTATAGGAGACCATTAGACTGAGTGGACATCCATGACATGCGGAGTCCCTCAAGGCTCAATTCTTGCGCCACTCCTATTCAACCTGTACATGCTCCCAATGAGCCAAATAATGAGAAAGAACCAAATTGCTTACCATAGCTATGCAGACGACACACAGCTCTACTTATCCCTATCGCCTAACGATTACAGCCCCATTGACTCCCTTTGCCAATGCATTGATGAAGTAAACAATTGGATGTGCCAAAACTTTCTTCAGTTAAACAAAGACAAAACTGAAGTCATTGCGTTTGGAAACAAAGATGAAGTTCTCAAGGTGAACGCATACCTTCAGTCTAGGGGTCAAACAACTAAAAGTCAAGTCAGGAATCTGGGTGTGTCTCTGGAGTCAGACCTTAGTTTCAGTAGTCATGTCAAAGCAATAACTAAATCAGCATATTATCACCTGAAAAATATTGCAAGAATTAGTTGCTTTGTTTCCAGTCAAGACTTAGAAAAACTTGTGCATGCTTTCATCACCAGCAGGGTGGATTATTGTAATGGACTTCTCACTGGCCTTCCCAAAAAGACCATAAGACAGTTGCAGCTCATACAGAACGCTGCTGCTAGGATTCTGAGCAGAACCAGAAAATATGAACACATCACACCAGTCCTCAGGTCTTTACACTGGCTGCCAGTTACATTTAGGATTGATTTTAAAGTATTATTACTGGTATATAAATCATTCAATGGCCTAGGACCTCAATACATTGCAGATATGCTCAGTGAATATAAACCCAACAGATCACTCAGATCATTAGGATCACATCGGCTAGAAATACCAAGGGTTCACTCTAAGCATGGCGAGTCTGCTTTTAGCTACTATGCAGCCGCAGCTGGAACCAGCTTCCAGAAGAGATCAGATGTGCTCCTACAGTAGTCACATTCAAATCCAGACTCAAAACACATCTGTTTAACTGTGCATTTACTGAATGAGCACTGTTGCACTGTTCGTCCGACTGTTTGCACTGTATTTTATTTTATGTTTTAATTATTCTGATTTCATTTGATTATTTCTGTATTTTATCTTTTATTCTAAACTGTTTTAATTATTCTGATTTCTTTTGATTATTTTAATTTTTTCTAAAGCACTTTGAATTACCATTGTGTATGAAATGTGCTATATAAATAAACTTGCCTTGCCTTGCCTTGCCCTGATGGAGGGAACTGTGAATATTAGAGGTAATGTGACCCTTACAGATGATCCAGACGGGGAGGAAGGACAAGAGGAGGAAAGAAGAGAAGAAAGCAGGAATGCAAGCCATGATCACAGAGCAACAAAAGCCACTGACATGCTTGAGGCACCAACTCCACTGAACAGATATACGTCAAGCCATGGAGGAAGTCAAGGTAGCAGCTTGAGCATGAAACACCTGACTGGAACAAGCAAAAACCCCACCCTGTCTGACCCTTATCATCACGTAAGAGAAGCCCTGCATGATCTTGGGGAAGACTGGATAAGGAGATGGACATTGATCGAGAATTCACATATGCACAAAAGGAAGTGGAACAAGATATACTGATAACGCAACAACAAATTGATCAAGAAATTTATCGCTAACTGAAAAACTCCATGAGCAAGGAACAAAGCGATCAAGAAGCTGATAACTTACGAGAGGCTCTGGAAAGAACCATAAGTAATGAACAACAGAAACAACGACATCAGATACCAACACTATCTCACGACCAATTCGTACGAATTTGTACGAGTGATTAAAAAGTGGCTAATTCGTATGAGTGAGGTCGTACGAATTTGTACGATTTGTCTGAACCCATGTGATGGGTAGGTTTAGGGGCGGGGTCAGGGGTAGGTCATTCGTACAAATTCATACGAATTGGGCAACTCGTAAAATATGTACGATTTAGCAAAAATCATACTAATTCGTACGAGTGAGGTCGTATGACTTCGTACGAATTAGCCACCTCGTAAAATTCATACGAATTGCAGTGAGATCGGGCTGTCAGAGACACAGATATCACTCAACCAGCCCAGCCAGACCACACAAGGAGTACAAGAGTGTGTCAGGAACTCTACTTCTGGAGGATCTCCCCTGCACTAAACCATACTGGACACTTTGAGGGGAAGACCAGCAAGGGGACCAAGCATGTACAAAGACGAAAAGGACTTACTGATGGAGGAACATAGGCTCTGCCCTGTACTGAGCATGTGTAGAAAGGAAAAGGATTCACAGGAAGAGGAAAACATGCAGTGTCCCATCCTGATTAAAGGACAACAAGGACAATATGTGCCGTGGGGGGGACAAGATCTGGAGGGACTGATAGCCCGCCTACCTGATTTACATGAAGGGGCTGGCAAGTGGATCAGATTACTGGAGTAAACAATGGGCAAGATCCTAGCCATTGGAGATATCAAGGCCCTGTTGGCTAAATGTGTGGGAGGAGTAAAGACTAATGAGATCCTGAAAGACGCAGGAATTTAACAAAGCAATTAATTCAACCGGGATGGATGCCAGACCACTTGACCATTACAGAAAACTGATGTGGCAGGTCCTGAGGACACATTATCAAACCCAAATGGATCCAAAGTCACTTAAAGGGGAGGCAATAGGAGAAGAAGAAAACCCAGTCACCTATGTCCAGAGACAAGCAAGAAAGTGAGACAAAACAAGAGCTGGAGAGAGACCCTGAACGTGATCCAGTGATAACAGCACTGTTCAGATCTGCCATCATTGAAGCCATGCCTGCACCTGTGAAAGCTAAACTAGAAGATGTGGTGGGATTGACTTCAAAGACACCAAAAGAGTTCAGTGACCACGTGGCACATGCAGTGGAACAGTACAGAAAGAATGAACTAAAGCTGAAGAATCAAGAAAGAGAGCTACAAAGAAAATTGACCCAAATACAGCTGGATGAACTGATTAACAAGAAGAAGAAAGTTCAGGCTGCTGTGAAGGAAACTGAAGATCAATCTGCTGTGATGGCTGCTGTCAACATACCAAGTCAGACTCCACAAGTTGTTCAACAAGCGCCAAACAACATGAATCAGAACACGCCCATCAATGCAGGAAACCCACAGCAACCAGTTGCACCAATTGTGATATACCTTCCTGAACACCAAGATAACAGAAATGGACCAATGCCAGGAAGAGGAAGGGGAAGAGGAAGACAATTCAACAATCAACAGAGAAACCCTGACCAACAAGGTGTCTGCTGGGGATGCAATCAGCCTGGACACACCAAGAGATACTGTCTAGTTAACCCGTGGCCCCAGAATGGGCCCCAACAAGGTCAGCCGTGGCAACAAGGAAACCTGAACCAGCAACATCAAGTGTCTGGACCTGTCAAACCATGGCGTGGCCCAGATCAAGGATACTAGGGATGCCCAGAGAATCCTACGGGGAGGGGTCAGCTTCCAATGATATAATCTAATGCTGAGCAAGAACCTATGCTGCAGGTTAAAATAGAGGACAAGATAACACCCATTATGCTGGATACGAGAGCAACATATACATGCCTAAGCCCAAACTATGCCTCACACCTCCCCAGGTCTGGAAAATATGTCAAGACAGTAGGATTCTCGGGACTGACGCAGCTAATCCCAATGACAACCCCTGTCAGCATAAAAGTCAAAGACTCTGAAATAAAAATTCCTGTATTAGTGTCAGACCAAACACCAGTCAATCTTTTGGGAAGGAATGCTATATGCAAGCTAAAATTACAGATATGGTGCTCTCCTGAAGGAATATATATAGATAATGTAGGCATAAAACAGATGACAGTGATAGGTGAAATTGATCAAGAAGAACCACAAGCCAACGTGTTCTGGGTTGGGAACTTAGATGAGGGAATAGGAAAAACATTAGATAAATGGGGAAAATACATAAATGAGCAACTCCAGAAACCAACCCTACCTGAGACAGAACTTCACAGTACTATGATATATGACCCCCTTAAGGACCCAAAGCTAGAAAAAGATTGGTTGGAAAAGACTGAGGGACAGAATGTGTCTCTGAATTCAGATTATATAATAATAGGGCCAGAAGGGCAGCATTACAAATAAAAAAATAGTGACTTCATTAATGCATGGTTTAGAGTAGATGACTCAACACCACGTTACATTATACCTGAACGAAGGATGTCAAGCCAAAGATTTAGGCCTAATGATGTTGAAGGCTAAAGGGAAGCTATGGGAAGCCACAGAAAACCCTTTCATTTTTCAATCACCAGACATGACACATCTTAAAATCTTATGCACAACTGATATGGTAGGAACCCCAAAATTGGTAGTAGAGACAGAAAAGAAACATGAGTTGACCTCTAAAATGAAGGAGCTGATTTTTAAAATGGAGCAAAAGGTACCCATGCAGTTTTGGTCCAAACATGACACAGATATAGGCCTATTCAGATCAGCAAACCCTGTTAGAATTAAAATCAAACCAGGAGCCCAGTTACTTAGGAAGCAACAATACCCATTGAGACGTGAAGCCATAGAAAGAATAAGAAAGACAATTGAAGGATTGGTAGAGGCAGGAGTATTAATTGAGACTACTAGCTATTGCAACACCCCAATTTTACCAGTTGAAAAGGCCGATAAGTCTAAGTGGAGGTTAGTGCATGACTTGAGGGCAGTAAATGAAGTAGTAGAAGACTGGCCAGCTGAGGTTCCAAATCCGCATACGCTATTGACAAATGTTCCACCTGCTGCTAACTATTTCACTGTGATTGATCTTTGCTCTGCATTTTTCAGCATTCCACTAGCAGAGGAAAGCAGATACCTTTTTTCCTTCACTTACCAAGGTAAACAATACACATACACGAGAATGCCCCAAGGATTTAAACACTCCCCTCATGTATTCAACCAAGTTTTAAAAGTAGATTCGGAAGATTTAAGACTGGATAGCACATTGATACAGTATGTTGATGATTTGTTGATATGCTCAACAACGCTGGAACAGTGCCATCAAGACTCCATTAAGGTGCTAACCAAATTAGCAGAAGGAGGCCACAAGGCCTCAAAAGAAAAATTACAATATTTTTTGCCTCAAGTAGAGTATCTGGGTCGATTGATTGCACACCAAACAAAGGCAATATCGCCCAGCCAATTAGAAGGAATAAGCAAAGCACCACAACCTCAAACTGTAGGACAAATGATGACATTTTTAGGGATGACTGGCTTTAGTGCCGATTGGATAGAAGACTACGCAGTCAAAACAGCTCCATTAAGAGCCATAATGAAACAAGCTGGTCACCAAAATCTTAGAGCACAACTGAAATGGGATCCTGAGGCACTGATAGCGTTCAGCTCATTGAAAAAAGAATTGCAAACTGCTCCCGCTTTGGCGATTCCTAATTATGATAGAGATTTCCATTTGAATGTAGCAGATAGAAAAGATGGGTTTGCTTCCGCTGTACTGATGCAAGGCACATGCAGTGGAACAAAAAAACAACCCATTGCATATTATAGCACCAAATTGGACAATGTAGCTCAAGGCTACCCACCATGTTACCAAAAAGGTCTAGCTGCTGTATACTTTGCTTATGACAAAGCATCTGCTGTTACTATGGGTTATCCAGTCATCATTTATACTCATCATAAGATTGCTGAATTATTAGAAAAAGGAAGTTTTATTTTGACACAGGCCAGATGTTTGACATACTCCACATTGTTAACTTATCCTGGCATCACAATCAAGAGGTGTACCACAACAAACCCAGCTAATTGTGTCCCACTAGAGGGGGAAGGAACACCGCATGAATGTGTTTCTGCCTCTCTAGCTTTTACTCGTCTGAGACCAGATTTGGAATCAACACCAATTGTTGATGCAGACGTGGACTATTTTGTAGATGGCTCATGCTTTAGAGACCACTTAGGTAACCAAGCTGGTTTTGCTGTTGTACAAAGAGATGGAGACAATTTTAATCCTGTGTTGACACAACACTGTGAACAGCCTTGTTCAGCACAATTGGCCGACCTAAAAGCACTTACTGAAGCATGCCTGTTGGCCAAAAACAAAGTAGCCAACATTTATACTGATTCTGCATACGCCCATGGTGTATGTCATCTTTTTGGTGCAGTGTGGAAACAAAGAGGATTCAAAAAGAGCGATGGAACCCCACTTCAACATGGGGACCAAATTACTAAAATAATTACGGCTATGATGTTTCTAACCAAATTGGCTATTATTAAATGTCAGACTCATAAGAAAGGACATGATTTCGTCATTAAAGGAAATAATGCGGCCGATATGCAAGCAAAACAAGCCTCTGGGTGTCAATTAGTAGTAATGGCACCATCTGTTTTGATCCAGCCTCTCCCCACTGTTGAAAGTATTGCCCAAATGCAATCCAAAGCTACACCACCTGAGATACATGTATGGCAGCAAAGGGGGGCGACAAAAGATGCTAACAATATTTGGCGATCACATGAAGGATATATGATAGCCCCCATCCCATTGCTTAACATTTTAATTCCAGATTCCCACAGTTTTGCCAACTGTGGAAGGGGGGAAATGATAAGGAAGATAAAAAGACAAGGATTCTGGTCCCCATACTTACAAACAAGAATAGATGAATTTCTGAGTGAATGCGAAATTTGCGTGCAGAACAATGTAAGAAAAGGAACCGCAACTCCAATAGGCTCTATCCCAGTTCCAGAAGGACCCTTTAAGCATCTAGTGATGGACTATGTGGACATGATAAAATCAGTAAGAGGGAAAAGCCCCTGATGGAGCTTTCACTAGGGCCATGAAGAAACTGAAGGCTTTAAGACAAGAAGTTACTGAAAATGCGGGAAGAGACAGAAATCTTGGATACTGGTTTGATTCTTTATTCAGATCCTGGAAAGAATGGTTAATTCAGGTGGGAACAATAATAGCTGTGGCTGTTGTCATTTTTCTTCTGTTGTTCTGTTGTGTTGTACCTTTTCTCAGATCCATGCTAGCCAATGCTGCTGCCCAAAAGATGACCCAAGCTAAACAGATGATTAATGTGCCAGTTAAACGAGAGGGAGTTGACATCGGTTGCACAAACTCAGGAGTGTACCCAATTGGACCAGGCCTGGATGAACTAGATGACTTCCAGTAAAAGGCTCTGATAAAGAAGTAAAAGGATTGGGGGTACCTTTCTATTTTGATTTCTAAAGTTTTGACTCTGTTTTTTGATGAAAGAGGGAGTTAGTAATACTCTGTCTTTCTTTTGGGGTAAAAATAGGAAGCTTATTAGAACATGCATGGGTAGAGTAGGGAGTTAGTTAGATGGGTTTTCATGCATTTTATTTTTAAGGGCCCCCTTTCCTGCATATATCCTATACTTATAATCATATTGAAGCATGCTTATATTTAATCACACTACTGTCACAATTATAAATGTAAGAATGAGAGGGGACGATAGAAGGTTTAAAGCAGGCCATGACCCATGATATGAGGTAATGCAGTTGAGTATGAAGGGAATGCTAAGAATGTTTTTATTATTTTTAAATCACTTTATTCATTTTTTATCTTTTATATTTTGAATATACTCTAATACTACTGTAACAAGTTAGAAGCCAGACATTACATCTATTGTGCCACTGGAACATGTACAGATGATGTAAAATTAATTGCAAGCGCTGTAGTACAATGTTGAATCAACAAGGGCAGACTCAACTGGTGGTTTAAAAACCCACTGTCTGCTCCATCACCAGATAGCGCCCTAAGCAACGCCAGGGCACCTCTGGCAACGATGGAGCAACCCAGATAGCACTCCAGGCCACCGGAAGCGCCTGCGCAGATCCTCTGGCATCGTGGGACAGATCCTAACTTCAAGTTCATACACTGAGATATGTTGAATACACTGAAAGTTTGATGTTTGAAGTAATCTATCCCTTCAAAGTGATGAGATGACAGGAAGGTGAGATCATTTACTCCGCTCCAGTCAAAGGGTGGTGGAGATGTTTGGTCTCACTATTCCTCCAGGGTGTACCTTTGTGACAAAAAGCCTATTGATAGAACAGGTGGATGGTCTATATTGACCATGTTTGCTAGACAGGTGAAGAGAGGCTTGCTCATGAAGATACATTCTGGGTAAGAACAATGTTAAGGTGGGACTAGAATTAGTCCCAAAGGGGGGGTGTGTTGGGGAATATCCTGTGTTGGGGAATCTCCTCTGTCTCATGTACAAGTTCAAATTATGTAATGCCAAGTAGAAAAACTAGGTCACAGGGCATGCACCTGCGATGAGATGACTAAACGCCTGTGAAGAGACGACTCAATGCCGGCAATATGTTATGCCCTAAATTACTACATGATTAACTAACTGTATTTTTTCTATATCCATTTCTGAAATGCACTTTCTGTAAAGCTGCTTTGAAACAATATGTATTGTGAAAAGCGCTATACAAATAAATTTGAATTGAATTGAATTGAATTGAATGTAAGGACAGGGCATATGAGGACAAGGATATGAGAATTGAAAAGTACCCAAAAACACTGGTAGAAGAGAGGCAGGTGTTGGGAAGCGCTGGAAAATGAAACATATTATATACAATGTAAGATATTCCACCAATAGGAGAAGGTTTAGGGGAGATGTTTTTAATGGTGGCGAGAATACGAGGAAGAAAACAGATAATAATACAGATGCCCATTGTGTAATAGGAGACTAATACAGATGCCCATTGTGTAAAAGGATAATAATACAGATGCTCATTGGGTACCAACGATAAGAAAAGGTTGTAAGGACTGGGCGAAGGGTGAATCTGAGTAACTAAATGCATCCTTGCTAAAGTCCCAAAGCCTTCAGACCCAAAACGCCTGAATGTAAACACACACACACACACACACACACATGAACATTCCCCTAAACCAAGCTAACACTGGGAGTTGCTTGGTGTCCGCTTACAGGTTTACGACCCAAAATAATGTGCATGAACTTGTTTCTTGGAGAAGGAGAAATGAAACCCTTTTAATCCTATATATATTCTATATATATATATATATATATATATATATATATATATATATATATATATATATATATAACCATGTGATACATGCATCTAGCATTCATCTCATGATTTTCCTTTATGTGTTTGGTTTGTGCATCCTTGTAGACTCTCATGGGTAATGTTTGGGACCTAACTTACAGACTATCACTCATTCAGAACATTCACTCATGGAGACGCACACACATACACAAACCTTTAACTTCATCATATAAAGACTTTACTGAGATATATTTTTATATGCTTGTATGTGTGTCTGTTACCCAGGTCCTATGGTTACCTGTGATAGTATCGTAGTTCTAAAATAACTACAAATGCTTGGAAATTATGCATTTTTAATGTAACTGTTTTCCTATAATGTTTACCTATAATGTTTATATGTCGTGTTTGATATCGTAAAAATGCCCTGGACTTGACTCAGCCAGATATATGTATGAACACACCGTAAAAGGTATGATTATGTGTATAACACATCTCTGCAGTAGAAATGACCATTCCTAACGCAGGTCATAATTTAATTAGACACGCATTCTGATAAGACAAAGAGAAATCTTCCACGGGCACTTTTCTCCCAGCTGATTGGTGCCTTCACGCCAGAAGGGGGGTGTACCGAAATGTCTTTAAAGAGACGCGCCGAGCTCCCCCTCTCGCTCTTACTCTCTTACCCGCTTACCCTCTTACCCCCTTACCTCACAAGATGTAACTCCTCGTGTGATTCCTCTTCGGGGATCTTTTTCATTTGTTTGTTTAAGTTTTGTTTTTCCTTTCGACTTCGTTCATTGCCCCGGACGGGTAAATTAACTTAGCCTGAATTGTTTCTTCGGTAATTCACGTCAGACCTTCATACCTTCGTTTGAAGCACGCGCCTGGGACAGCCTCCGCAGACCACGTGACGAGACAGACGGAAACACGCATCCACAGGCCTTCGAAGCAGCCACACCAGGGTTCTGTGCAAGTATCGATCTTATCGAGCTTTTAGAGCATTACAGATTGTGTTTTCCGTGTTGTCTCTTGAAAGGTTTACTGTCTGGGTGAATTTACCAATCTGTGATCTGTACGGATCTCCAAGCTTCTCTCCAAGCTTCTCTCTCTCTCTCACTCACATGTTTCTTTCACTTTTAATCTGTCATTGTTTCGTTCGTTATGTGTCTGTATATACATATATCCCATGTAACGTTAGTAACTGTATACGTAGTTCTGCCTTTATTAAATTCCTTTATATTCAGTGATTGATTCATCTCTTTTGCTCATGTCCAAGTCACTAAAGTGTCCGATCTAGCTACGAGCTGTAATAAGTTCACTAAAGTTAACTAGGGTATCGTGTAAAACGGGAAGGCTAAATTCCTGGGCAGAAATTATCTTTCCTGTCTCCGAAATTATTCCTGTATGAGAATTGATAATGTTCGCGTGATGAGCTTGCTGGACAAGCAAATCACAAGATCAAATCAATTCACAGGAATGGCCTCGGAGGAAGCCAGATAGACCTAATTGACACATTAATATTTAATTATAATCTGTTGTGATTGAATATTGATTTACAGTTGAGCTAAATTTTACCTGCCTGTAAAACGTGATCTATGCAATTAACTATAACCAGTTTATGGTTAGTTGTCGAGATACACATGAATGCAGATTCAGGTTAACATATTATCATCCCTACTCGGGAGATTAAATTAAATGTAAAGTGGATCTGGTCCAAACCTGTATGAATAATTATGAATTATGAATTATGAATTATTATATACAAATTCCCCAAAATCGATCGAGTCATACTCTACAAAAAGGATGGAGAATGCGGGCACATTTTAAACTTGTTTATGAGCAATTCAGTTTCAATCTATGTGTATATTGTTATTTAATATTGTATGCGTGCCTCGAGTAGTGAGCGAACGCAATGCGAACTCACTGGCTGACTGATTAAAGGCAAAAAGCCGTCTCAGTTCAGCACAACTAAAACTAAACTGCAGTTTCATAGTATTAAATTTGTCCTACAAAAGACGAAGAAACCTCTTTTGAATTATGACATTTTAATGTTAAACTCCCCTGTCCAAACGAGATTCTTCTGTCAGGGTGAAGACAAAATTTAGTGAAACGATGCTCTTTCACTATTCTTAAGAAAGGCCTGATATTATAATCGTTAGATTAACGATAAACTCCTGGTTAAACATTGACTTAGCTACTCAATTGTAAAAACCTAAAGCATATTTAATCATAAGTGCTATTTGATATATGTTATGGGAGTCGAAAAACAGATGAACAATTCCTGATTTCTTTATGCACAGCGCAGAAATCCTGCCAGACGTGTTTGTTAGAATATAGCACCGAAAATAGCAAAAATCCAAAACCTAAAAACATTTTTAATCATAAGTGCTATTTGATAAATGTTATTTGGATCCGAATGACAGACGAATAATTCCTGTTTTCTTTTGCACAGCGCAGCAAAAAAAATAAAAAAATAAAAATATAAAAATCCTGCCAAACGTGCTTGTTAAATATAGCACCGGAAAGAAATCCGTCGAGATTTAAAATTCTGTACTATTTGTGATTATGCAGTGAGGTGGGGTGTAATTCTCCACGCCCTCTGAGTAAATCACATGGGATGCAGGCGGGTTGTAATTCTGCCGCCAAACACTAGGGCGCAGCCCTGAGTGCTTTGCAGTATCAAATTACCACCACTGTCCTGGCTTTACCCTGCGTGAGCGCAATAGCGCCATCGTATGGACACTAGCAGCTAGGTAATCCTTTCCTCAAATCCCCTCGTTTCACAAATTCAGATTTTTCCAGTGAATTTCTGAACTTGTGTCTCTAACTTTACATGCATGTGCAACGTACAGCCGTTTTGCTAACATGATTCTCCTGCCCCTGACCGCGTACACTTATTTTGAATTTTGTTCAAACCAGATTTGAACTTTAAATTTAAAGTTAAGTCTCAGGTCAGTCACTGACGCCCACTTAGAGGGAACGCGCCCCCTTGTGGCCTCCCCTGCTAAGTCAACTCATCTCTTATTTTCTACTCTCATTCTGTTTTGAAGTGATCTATTCCCAGTTGGTTTTATTTTGGTTGTTATCATTGATACACCACAGTGATCGTGATTATCATCAAATATAATTCCCATCTTTAACTTTTCTTAAGCTTACTCAAATTTGGTTTGAAACAAACAAATTTCAAAGTTAAATTTGAATTAAGGCTCATTTCATGTCGGGAATTGTTTTATGCCTTTATTTCTACCTTTCCTTTTTTTTCAAATTATTTTTAATAATTCTTATTGATACGTTATTACGACTGTATCCTTACTATCCTAGAGGTTATTTAACATCTATCTATACGCTTAATTTAAATTGAATTTAAACCAGTTTGAATTGCAATTTATATTAAGTCGTCTGTTCAGCCTGGTTGACCACTAAAGAGGAAGTACTCCCCCTGGTGGCCAAAACCGCTACTATAGCTTGCTTCCTCATGTGCTCTTCCTGCTGTACTTAATGACACCTTCTCTTTTCGGGTTAGGTAATTCTGATAATTAACATCATTGTCATAATTCCCCCTTTGTTTTACCATTGTTTAGTAAAACCTCTGCTTTTTATTTTCTACATACATAAGTACTTAATTTGGTTTAGACAAAGAAAGCTTAATTCACTTTAAGTTTCACTTGTTCTTCATCCTGTTCTGTATTTATAGGTAGAATCCATTAGAGAGCTGTGGTGATTCGACAGTCATCTCTGGTTGGTTTCCAGCGAACTGGTTTGTCTGACCTGCGTTTTCCGGCGCTTGTGTACGTGAGTCCCGGACGCTCCTAATTCCCTGTTCATTGGTGCGCAACTTTGCTACATCAGCAGTTTGGCACTCCAATGTCGTGGTTGTCTAAGCGGGCGCACCGTGATATAGAGAGGAAGGAAGGGCCCGGGGACACGGCGGTCGAGTGTTTGGGATCGTCGGAAAGATTGGCCACGCCGCTGGCTCCAACCAGAGTGACCTCAATTCACCCCAGGCAAACTAACTAAAGGTAAAACCCAGCCACTTATTAATAGGCCACAGAATATTAGGTATTCCCCCGGTCATTTAAGTGTTTGGCCCATCCCCTTCTCTCCAAGCCACACATAGCAGGCTCAGGCCTCCTTATCCCCTGTAACACTTCCTGTGTTATTGTTTACTCCATTTCATTATAGACCTATTCATTTGTATTATGTCATTTCACTTCAATCTTTGCTATCTTGCTATTGCTCTTTCCTGTTGTGATCTGTTCCTTTCAGCTCACCTAAAGACAGAACCTCCGAGAGATACCAAGGAAAGCTAGATAACAGATCGACAACCCAGCAGCCAGTGTTGTTAAAAGACGCACTAGGTTTACGCCCTGTCAAAATCTTTATTTAGTCCCTGCACTGACCTAATCAATTTGTCCCCACCTGTCTAGCTGTCTGCATCAGTTAGGCGAAATTCTCATATACGGCAGAGCCCGTATGAACGTAACTTGTTAACCTTAGAACGAACTTGCACTGGCCTCTTTGTGTGTGTTGTCTTTCTCTCGCCTACAGTAAGCCGAGATGTCGCGAGCTTCCAGTCCCGCAGCCCACTGGGACGACCTTGAGACATGGCTGAGAGCCATGACGATCACCTTCCTGCCTAAGGACGCCGGTGACACAGAGCCCCCGAGCCAAAAGCAGCTGGACGCCGGCTTGGACAAGCTGATGGAACACGACCCAACACAGAGCTACGACTACAAAGACTGGGCCAGAATCGTCAGAAGCAACGCACACAACCTCTTCGCCCAGGCAAGGCTCAGCGAACGGAGCAACATCGACCTGGAGCAGCAAGCAGCAGCGCTAAAGCTTCAAGGGGAGGAGGCCCAAACCTTAGAATCATCTAGATCAACTACTCCTCGAGACCGAGGAAGAGGATGAAACAGACTCCGAGCTACAAAGGAAGTGGAAAGACTTCAAACTGCCCTGTCTGATTTTAGTCTGCACACAGACCGAAAAGAGCAGTCAGGAAAAGAAACCAGAGAGGAACTCAACGAGAAACTCCGACAAGGTGAAGCTCTCCTTGCAAGAGCAGAGACTGAACTGAAAGAAAGAGACGCTAAAGCTACGGCCTGTGAAAAACACTTAAATACGGCCCGAGCTGAAATCCATGAACTTATTCAGCACAGAGACAATCTCAAACATGAACTTAGTTGAAACACTCCTATAGACTGCAGAATGACCGGGAAGGGGAAACGCACACCAGCCGGTCCGCACCTTTCAGCCAAGAACCCAGAGCTGTAAAGGGGGAGTGAAAGCCCACTGGTCAAAACATCACCAGCCAGCCCACAAGAACCCCCGTCAGCAGCGAAGGGGGAAGAGCCTTTCCAGAAGAGCCCCTGCCACTAACCACGGCAAGGCTCCCAAAAGACTTAACAAGCTGGCCAGAAACATCCCTACGTTCACTCCTAACCCTGCAGGAGGCCACAACGTGCACGCCTACCTAGAAGACATTGACTTTCACTTACAAACTGTTACCAACGTCACCGCGTGGGACAGATTGTACCTGCTCAGAATCACGTCCAGTCTTGATGCGTGCAGCGTCCTCGACCGTCAACAAGAGACAGTCAAATCGGACTAACAGCCGCTGCGGCAGGCCTTCATTAAAGAATTTTCTGATCCAGAATCAGACCAATGACTAATCACAGCCATGGACCTCAATCAGCCCGGCATGGAGGATGATTTCAACTTCAGAACTTTGTTTTTCCGAAATCTGCACCCCACAGTGAGTCATCACCTAGGCATCCTGGGCTGCCCACATAGCATGACTACTCAACAGCTAAGAGAAGCTTACACCAAGCAAAAGACGGTGTCCGAAAAGACTTTGAAAAACCCCACAATCTACTCTGTCTCTGAACACTACTCAGAGCTGCCTCTAGAGGGCGCCCCACAACACCATAGACCTTTCAACAGAGGGTCCAGACCGTTCCAGGCCAGCAGAGGGCAGCACTACTGCGATGGTGCTCGTCCAGGACACCAGAGCGAGCGCTTTGACAGATTCTGGGACCTGCAACAACCACCCGACCACCCGAAATGTGGAGCCACATGGGAAACCGACCAATGGCCCAGAAAGAGCCGAGCCGCATCGACCAGACCATCAAGCCCAGACAGCCCAGAGCGGCACCCCTCTCGACATGCCACTGATGAGCACAAGTCTGAACCCACATCAGACAAACACAGTGCCGCCACGTCTGAGACAGCAGAGACCCTGAAGTCGCTGAAAGAGCTTCTCCACAAAAGACTTTCCAAAGAATACAAGAGGGACGAGCCTGACATCCTGTACCTGAGCGTAAAACCTACAACAGGCACACAGAACACTGCTCGTCAGCCACAGACCACAGAGCAAACTGTCACATCACAAAGTGACAGCAGCACACAGCCACCACAGCTGACAGCTGCACAGCCTGAGCGAGACAGCACAGTTTCCCACAGCTGGGTCCAAAACCCCAAAAGACCAAGAAATGCTGCTTTGTCTGTCTGTCTCCGCAGAGAACTACACAAGACCGGCCCTAACCGCCGTCGATCACCACACCTGCCCAGACACCAAGTAGGACAGATCTAGAAGGGCCTGTGCTACCACCACCGACTCTGAACAAGTTTCTGTGGAACTTACAACGAACCTGTGACGGAGGAGGACAACAGCTTCAAGAAACTTTTCCTCAAAAACCAGTTAGTCACCATATTTTCGCCTGCCCCCACGCAATGCCACTCAACGATGCGTGACCTGATGCAGAAGGCCTCTAACACAGAAGGCCTCGTCAGAAAGGGTTCCTAAGACCCCATTGATTCCGGACTGCAAAACCAGAAGGCACACAGCATGAACACAATGCAAGACTCTGTAAAAGGGTCCCTGGTCAGCATAGGACATAAAACATCCCGGGTTACGTATGTAACCCTAGTTCCCCGAAGGGACGGACGCTCCGTGAAATCGCAGTGGGAACGCCCTCAGCGTGACACGTCTGAAGCATGAATGAAATCAGTCAGTGTGACAGAGTGACGTCATCGACCAGGAAGCTATAAATATCCCCTGAGTACACAATACGCCAGCTTAAAAGTTACTGAAGCAGCGACCCAAGGGGATGCCGAGAGTATGGCAGGACACGCAGCGTCCGTCCCTTCGGGGAACTAGGGTTACATACGTAACCCGGGACGTTCCCCTTCAGGGACTACCGCTGCGTGAAATCGCAGTGGGAACGCAATACCCACATCCCCATACGACCAAATCCCCGTCGTGTGTCATTAGGAGACACAAACCGACGAGAGAACCTGAGCCCCGGGAGTGGAGCTAAGATCGAGGGAATAAAATCTAACGAAAGTGTGCGGTGAGGACCAGCCTGCCGCATCACAAACGTCCTGAAGAGAAGCTCCTGAAAGAAGAGCTGTAGAAGCAGCCATACTCCGGGTGGAATGAGCCCTTACAGCCAAAGGTGAAGGCTGATGGGCCAAACCATAAGCAAGTGGGATGGCCTCGACCACCCACTTGCTCATCCTTTTTCTAGATGCAGGACACCCTTTCTTAGGTGACCCAAACAGACGAACAGTTTTTCCGATCTCCTCCACAGGGCAGCTCTGTGGACGTAAGCATCAAAACCCAAACTGGGCACAGCAAATTAATTTTCCCTGGTCTGACGTCAGAAAAGGCGGAGGACAGAAAACCTGCAGAACTATAGGTCTAACTGAAACAGTTGGAACCTTAGGAACATAACCTGGTCTCGGAAAGAGAAAGGCCTTAACCAACCAGGAGCAAATTCCAGGCACGAGGGAGCCACCGAAAGTGCTTGAATATCTCCAATTCTTTTTAGAGATGAGATAGCGAGAAGAAGGATAGTCTTTAGAGTAAGAAACTTTTCCGAAACTTCCTCGATGGGCTCGAAAGGAGCAAGGGAGAGACCTTCTAAGATGATGGCCAGATCCCAAGCTGGTACCCTCGTGCGAACTGCAGGCCTCAGCCTCAAGGTGACACGAAGGAAGCGAGACATAAGTGGGTGTTTCCTGAGGGAACCTCCACTTGAAGGGGTGTGGTAAGCAGCTAAGGCCGCCACATACACCTTCAGTGTGGAGTGGGATAACCCTGTGGAGAGACGGTCCTGCAGGAAATCCAGGACTGTACTAACCGGGCAGTTAACTGGGTCCTGCTGGCGCTCTCCACACCAAGAGGTGAAAAGTTTCCACCTCGCGGCATATAACTTCCTCGTGGAGGGAGCTCTGGATCGGAGGATGGTCTCAACGACCTCAGCCGAGAGACCAGAATCTATGAGCTGGGCCCCCTCAGAGGCCAAGCCCACAGCCTCCATAGCTCTAGACGGGGGTGAAGGATCGACCCACTCGCCTGAGAGAGCAGATCTCTCCTGATCGGTATCTCTAGGGGAGAGCCGTTGAGGAGAGACACTAGGTCCGCAAACCATACCCGGGCCAACCAGAACGGGGCTATTAGCAGGAGACTGAGCCCGTCCCGGCGAACCCTCTCCAGAACTCCTGGGAGCAGAGCGATCGGGGGAAAAGCGTACAAGCGTGACCTCGGCCACGGATGTACCATCGCATCCAACCCCAGCGGGGCTGGATGGCTGAGAGAGAACCACAGCGGGCAGTGTGATGTTTCTCGAGAAGCAAATAGGTCTACCTTGGCAAGATCGAAATGTTTCCATAGGAGTTCCACCACCTCGGGGTGAAGACTGAAGTCTGCCCCCTGATTTAAATATCCCGGGAGATAAAAGCTCTCAAAGAAAGAATTTTCCCCTGGGACCATAGAAGGATCTGACGTGCCAGTTTGTAAAGCGGGCGAGAACGCAAACCCCCCTGATGGTTGATATAAGAAACCACCGATGTGTTGTCTGTCTGGACAAGAACATGGTGGCCCCTTAGGTCTGGGAGGAAGTGTTTCAGAGCCTGAAACACCGCCAACATCTCTAGGCAGTTTAAGTGCCAAAGACGATGATGGTCCTCCCACAGACCCTGAGCCGGGCGACCATCCATGATCGCTCCCCAACCCGTGAGAGAGGCATTTGTCATTAGCATAACGCGACGACAAGGAGCTCCTAACACAGGGCCTTGGGACAGAAACCAAGGATCTTTCCACATGATCAGGGCGTGATGACACCGTCGCTAACTCACGATCATGCGAAGCGGATTTCCCCTCGGGGAGAATCCCTTGGTCCTGAGCCACCACTGTAACAGTCTCATGTGCAAGAGGCCAAGAGGTATCACGTTGGACGCAGCTGCCATGAGACCTAACAGTCTCTGGAACTGTTTTACAGTGGATGACTGGCCTAGCTTGACCTGATCTACTGCAGCGAGAATCAAAGCAATACGAGCAGGTGACAATCGTGCCTGCATCGTCGTTGAATCCCACACTACACCTAGAAAAGTGGTTCTCTGTAATGGAGAAAGAACACTCTTTTTGGCGTTGAGCCTCAGCCCCAGTCACTTGATATGAGCAAGAACGACATCTCGGTGCCGAACCGCCTGTTGTTCCGATTGAGCTAGAATCAAGCAATCGTCTATATAGTACAGAAAGCGGATGCCCGGTAACCTCAGCGGGGCTATAGCAGCATCCGTACACTTCGTGAATGTTCGGGGTAACAGTGCTAGGCCGAACGGAAGAACCCGATATTGGTACGCTTCGCCCCCGAAAGCGAACCTCAGGAACTTCCTGTGTTGAGGGAGGATAGATACATGGAAGTAAACGTCCTTTAGATCTATCATGACAAACCAGTCCTCGGATCTGATTTGAACATCCCCAGTGACAGACACAGCGCCCTGTAACGTACTGGCAGGGAACAGCTGGTGTGGGCACTCCACAACCCTCCTCGGAGGGGGCGAGCGTCCCTCGGGAAATCGCTCGCCGAGTCTCTCTACGCCCTGTGAAGGCAGGGTTAGTAGAGCAGACCCCTGAGGGCATCGGAAAAGACAGGGCACCGTGTTCTTGTGCAGTGAACTCAGGTCTTTCACGATAGGGACCACCCTCAGCGTCCTGACGTTCAGCACGTCAGGATTTTTTTTTTTTTGATGAAGTAGTATCCTAACTCCCTGCTGGGTGGGGGACCCATTCCGCCAGGAACTCTACTAAGGGAACCAGCCTCTCGAGGCTGGCCTCCGGATGAACATCCCGAGTGACAGACACAGCGCCCTGTAACATACTGGCAGGAAACAGCTGGTCTGAGCACTCCACAACCCTCCTTGGAGGGGGCGAGCGTCCCTCGGGAAATCGCTCGCCGAGTCTCTTTACGCCCTGTATAGGCAGGGTTAGTAGAACAGACCCCTGAGGGCATCAAGAAAGACAGGGAACCGTGTTTTTGTGCGGTGAACTCAAGTTTTTCCCGATGGGGACCACCCTCCCACGTTCAGCCACGTTCAGCCCGTCAGGACTTTTTCGACGCGGCCTTTCTGGCGACAATGACTGTCCTCAGATCAGTCCTGCCCCGAGAAGGCCGCGCCGGAGAGCACCCCGCCTCGTCCCTCCAGTTTCTCTGCAGGGGGGCACGAGACGTGACACTCCGCTTCTGCTGTGCTCTTTTGGAAGACGAACTCGACGAAAGACTTTGCTCTGGTTGAACATTCTGCGTGACAGACACAGTGCCCTGTAACGGCGCACCGGCAGGGAACGACTGGTCTGAACACACTAGAACCCTCCTTAGAGGCGGCGAGCGTCCCTCGGGAAAGCACTCGCCAGACCCTTCTACGCCCTGTTTCGGCAGGGTTAGTAGGGCGGGCCCCTGAGGGCGCCGGGAGAGACAGGGCACCCTTAAGGGAGGTGAACGCAAGTCTCTCTCGGCGGGGACCCCCCTCAGATTTCAGGTCGGCAGGTCGGCCTGAAAAGCCTGCATAAAAGTCATCGTATGCAAACATGCAGCCGCCTGCCCAGCCACCGAGTAAGCCTTCCCCACCAGCACAGAGGTATATATATATTTATTTATTTATTTATTTTTTGGTGGAAGAGCCGGTGCTTTAAGTGAAGACGATGAAGCAGGAGAGAGATAGCTCGCGAGCGTCTCCTCCGCCTACAGTATCGTCACATAACCAGCAGATTTAGCACCAACAATGTTACCATAAGCATTGGACTGATTTGTGTAAATTCTGCCTGAAACCGGTCTAACCCAGGTCTTTGAAACCTCAGCATGAAGATCTGGGAAGAACGGTAAGCACCGGCTAGAAGGTTGAGGTCGTGCAGACAGAAATCTATCATCTAGATTGCTTTTAATTCTAGAAACCTGTCTATCAGCTGGCCACTCGATACTGTTTTTTTTTTTTTTTTTTTTTAGCTTTTCAACAGCCCGAGATAATACATCCATCAAACCTTCTTCATTTGCAGTATAATGTGATAAACTAGTTTTCTCTGATGCAAAACTTTCGACATCCAGCTCCTCAGAACTGGAAAATCTCAATTCAACATCATCATGTGCCTCCACCCGGGCAGAAGTAACCGCCGCAGCGCGTGCTTCCAGAGCCGGGTGAGAGGCACTAGATCTCGTCGGAGATAGCTGAGATAGGGCGGAACTGCCTCAACAGAAGCGGGACCCGAGCCTCGGGGAGCTCGCAGCAAATCACTCTCCTCGAAGAGTTCTCAAGGGAAAACGCTCGCAATGCTGACAATCGACTCCCTCGAGAGCCGACTGGGCATTGCTGCACTCCCAAACAAGCCACACTTAGCTGGTGTGAATCCCCACCCGTGATGTACCGAGTACAGGGGGGAACACACTTCTTATACTGCTCGCTCATATTGGTTTTTTTATATAAAATATATATAGTGAAAACTCCTGACAAAACAGACAAACACAATCGACAGATTCAGACACACACAGAGCTGCTGAAGTAACTAAAAGCTGGCGTATTGTGTACTCAGGGGATATTTATAGCTTCGTGGTCGATGACGTCACTCGCCGTACGCTCATTCTCTCCATTGACTGATTTCATTCATGCTTCAGACGCGTCACGCTGAGGGCGTTCCCACTGCGATTTCACGCAGCGGTAGTCCCTGAAGGGGAACTTTTAAAGTAGATGAAAATGTGTGCTTAAAGCGAAACAAGACTCTGCATTAGGAAAATTAGAATTTTACTGATTTAAAGAAAATCTTGAATGGACGTGTAAGCCTCACCTGCCAACAGACTATGCACGACTCTTTTGAAACAAACATTTGCTACATGCTGGTTGAAATGACACTGCTAAACATTAGTTTCCATGACAATGAAGGGTTACAGGAAACACTAGCTCCAAATAAGGCATAGACGCCATAGTGTAGGAAAACCACCTGAGTTTTAAACTACTGTAAACCTACAGGTGTGCATTTGATCATTGCGATCCAAACGGAACACAACATGCAATACGCATTTTGATCAATGGTTGCTGGCTTGTCTAAATGGAGATAAAACAATAGCTGGAATTGACATCTCTACTGTAAGTGAAAGAGTCTTAGATTTCCAACTAATATCAGTAAGTTCAGCAGTAAAGCGTAAGTCTGTTTGACAAAAAAAAATCTCATCTCAGCAGCTTGTAAACTGTACCGATATCTATTCTGCATTGGTTAAAGAAATCCAAATTGCAGTATTGCTAAACCTGTTTCTGACAAAGAAAGCTCAGGACAGTGTTATATATATAGGTCCTTCTCAAAAAATTAGCATATTGCGATAAAGTTCATTATTTTCCATAATGTAATGATAAAAATTAAACTTTCATATATTTTAGATTCATTGCACACCAACTAAAATATTTCAGGTCTTTTATTGTTTTAATACTGATGATTTTGGCATACAGCTCATGAAAACCCAAAATTCCTATCTCAAAAAATTAGCATATCATGAAAAGGTTCTCTAAAGAAGCTATTAACCTAATCATCTGAATCAACTAATTAACTCTAAACACCTGCAAAAGATTCCTGAGGCTTTTAAAAACTCCCAGCCTGTTTCATTACTCAAAACCGCAATCATGGGTAAGACTGCCGACCTGACTGCTGTCCAGAAGGGCATCATTGACACCCTCAAGCAAGAGGGTAAGACACAGAAAGAAATTGCGGCGTGGCATGGAGGCAATCAGCCTGAGGTGTTATGGAGGCCCAGGATGCTTCGATAGCGGCCTTAAGCTCATCCAGAGTGTTGGGTCTTGCGTCTCTGAACATTCTCTTCACAATATCCCACAGATTCTCTATGGGGTTCAGGTCAGGAGAGTTGGCAGGCCAATTGAGCACAGTACCATGGTCAGTAAACCATTTACCAGTGGTTTTGGCACTGTGAGCAGGTGCCAGGTCGTGCTGAAAAATGAAATCTTCATCTCCATAAAGCTTTTCAGCAGATGGAAGCATGAAGTGCTCGAAAATCTCCTGATAGCTAGCTGCATTGACCCTGCCCTTTATAAAACACAGTGGACCAACACCAGCAGCTGACATGGCACCCCAGACCATCACTGACTGTGGGTACTCCAGTGCTGCTTATCTGTAGCCCAGGTCAGGCGCTTCTGCCGCTGTTTCTGGTTCAAAAGTGGCTTGACCTGGGGAATGCGTCACCTGTAGCCCATTTCCTGCACACGCCTGTGCACGGTGGCTCTGGATGTTTCTACTCCAGACTCAGTCCACTGCTTCCGCAGGTCCCCCAAGGTCTGGAATCGGTCCTTCTCCACAATCTTCCTCAGGGTCCGGTCACCTCTTCTCGTTGTGCAGCGTTTTTTGCCACACTTTTTCCTTCCAACAGACTTCCCACTGAGGTGCCTTGATACAGCACTCTGGGAACAGCCTATTTGTTCAGAAATTTCTTTCTGTGTCTTACCCTCTTGCTTGAGGGTGTCAATGATGGCCTTCTGGACAGCAGTCAGGTCGGCAGTCTTACCCATGATTGCGGTTTTGAGTAATGAAACAGGCTGGGAGTTTTTAAAAGCCTCAGGAATTTTTGCAGGTGTTTAGAGTTAATTAGTTGATTCAAATGATTAGGTTAATAGCTCGTTTAGAGAACCTTTTCATGATATGCCAATTTTTTGAGATAGGAATTTTGGGTTTTCATGAGGTGTATGCCAAAATCATCAGTATTAAAACAATAAAAGACCTGAAATATTTCAGTTGGTGTGCAATGAATCTAAAATATATGAAAGTTTAATTTTTATCATTACATTATGGAAAATAATTAACTTTATCACAATATGCTAATTTTTTTAGAAGGACCTGTATATGTAGACCTGGGTGATGCTCCCCTTTCTACAATGTAAAGGCCTTACAAAGTATTGTTAGATTGATGTAATTAACCTAAATTTAAGCTGCATCTACAAGCAAAGAGCTACCTCGCGATCAAAACTGTTCACTCGCTGAAAAGTCAGCATTTATGCATGAGAGGGACGTAACTATATATGCTTAGACAAGCTTTGACTTACAACAAACCTATTTCCTTCCTCTGTAAACAAATAGAATAAGTTGTGTAAAGTAAAGAGAAGAGTTCCATGAGTAAAATTAGTAAATGTAACATCAAGTTCTTGAAAGACTTAAAGTATAAGCGCCCCCTTTTAACTCGTTTAAACAGGCATAACTCATCTAAAATGTGCAGACATTCAGACATTCTCATAGGTACTGTCGAATTGTTCTGACATGCTCTGGTTCCCATGACAACGACTTGTCACAGGAAGTGCTAACTCGTGATGTCACTTTGTAAACAAACCAGCCTAGGTGGCTCAGCTAACCTAACCTAGCGTCCATCCAGCTTAGGCTAAGCTAAATAATAACTTCTACAGTTAGCAGGTAGCATCATTTACTTGAAGCATTAATTACAGCTTTTGTTTATAGAGTGCAAAGTATTCTAGAATACTTTCTTTAACCCCAGTTAAGGTTTGTAATTCTTCACTTTCCGTACTTTCAATTTTTCTCAGCTAAAGTTCACCTTCACTAGTTTAGGCATAGTCCTTGCTGAGCACTGTAGGCTAAATTTGCAGATGCCCGGCCAGTTACACTTAAGTTTAATTACATGTAAAATGTTTAGCTAGAGAAGAATCCGTATAGTAATGAGAATTTTCATCAGCATGTTGACTAAACCTTTGGAGGGACACACACAGAGTGGTCTTGAACACGCAACCGCTGTAACCCACTATGGAGTGTTGGTCCAGGCAAATCCAAAGTTTAGTCACTAGTACTACTGATTATTCTCACATTCAGATCATTCCCGCTGTTCTGACCACTCACTTAAGTTTTAATTTTTGTTTTTACTCTAATAATAATAGCAATCAGCTATTACCTTGTCTATTCGGTCATCTATATGATTTAATTCCATTTCCTCTCTTGTTTGAATGTGGTTCCATTTCCCATAGGGCCCAGAAAGGAAACAGAGCCACCTTTATTTGTGATTTTTTTTATTTTCAACAAGTGCACTCATTTTTGTGACCCTGCAACCCCGCAATTTCAACAATTACTAGGTCATAACTTTAGGTCCTGAGGATATATAATAAGCATAATTTGAATAGGAAAGCTGTCCTTTTTCCTCCTATCAGCCACTTCGTCAAGGCCGTAGTGAACCACTAGTTAAGTCCTGAGAAATAATTTAGTCATAAGAACCATCTTAAGTCAGTTATTTCATCTTGGCTATGCCCTTTCCAGGAAATACTCTCGGAACCACATAAGTCTTAGCCTCCTAACATCCACAGCTAAGATGATAAGGATACAAGACACACTTCACTAGCTAGATACACATGAAACACCTAGCTTTATGCTACATACCTAGCGAACCCGTTAAACCGTGGTTCTGAACTTTTAGGTTCATGCATTAGTCTCTCACCACAAGTGCGACAAAATGTCACAGAGCCTCTGCTTAACTTGAGACTATGACAAAACAATGGACACTATGAGAAACCACCTTTCGTACCCCTCCAACCACCCACGAACGCCGTCTGCACCCACTGACAACCGGTGCCCCAGACAACCGACGTAAACAAGCACATGCTGCGTGCACAAGACAACATTCAGCGTTCTGCACCTGATGCCATCACTGCACCACAGCTTGTGGTGCCACCGTGCAAAAGGGGGGTCATGCCAATGTATGTCCATGACGCACCATGTGCTGCACACCGCAGCACCAGAGACACTTGCAAGACACCGAAGCAAGTGGCATACCGGCGTCCTCAAAGCGAAAAGACTGTCCTAGCCAACCAAGGACGACACTCGCTGAAATTTTTCCTCCCTTTCTCTTTCTCTCTCCCTCTCCCTTTCACTTTTACCAGGATGCTGCTGTGGTTCACCATCCTGTGCCTCCAGCCAACCAGAGGGCAGCCGCAATCGGACATCTCACCAGGTCCGGCATCAGGCATCGTCCTGAGGGAACAACCAGGACTCCTTTTCTGCTGGACCCGCACTCAGAAAGTGTATGTGCCACCTGATCCTCGCAACGCCTACAGAACACACTACCCCAGCGTAACAACACAATACAGCTGGGTAGGTGCCGATGGACAGATGTCGAGCACATGCTCAACCAACTTGAGAAAATTACTATCACACAAGTTAGGTGGACACAACCACCGCTCCAAACTGTTTCTGGGAGCTTTGCCCGGAGCCGCCGCCACTCTGTTTAACACTTGTATGTCCAGTGTGAATACAGTGAACCTAGCCACCGTGAGGCGGCATGCAGCCGAAATTCAGACTGAGATTCCACAGATAAACACAGAGTGCATCCCTGCAGACCATCGACAAGACACTAAAGGGAATTGTGGTAATTTTCAACATTCACAGCGTTCTGCTGACCCAGACAGTGAACTCCATGAAACAGCTGTTTACTGTCTTCCAGAATGACTTTGCTCAAACTCAGCTCGTAACAGCCCTGATGACAGACACGCTGTGGGAGGTGAACTCCTCCATTGACAGCCTAGCCATGGGTAGAATTCCACCGCACCTGATACCCTTAAGCCTTGTGCAAACCGTGCTGGCTTCCGCCATCACCACGCCAGCTGACTCTCTACAAATAGACCTTGCCTACTCGCTGGGTAGTGCCAGCCCACTCTGCGTCGACCCCAAGTAGAGAGAAGTGGGTTTTGCTCCTGAAATTGCCCATCATAGAGCCAAGCCGAATCTACCGGCTCAAGAACATTGTCAATGTCAGATTTTGAAAAGTAACACTCACATCAAGATCCGCACGCCGGACGTGGTTGACTTCAACGACAGCTACACAAAGCTATCCTTAGCTCAGAACCCGTACGTGTGCACATTGACCAAAGACATTTACTATCTCTGCCCTAACAGACCCTTCCTCAGAGACAACACTGACGGAATCTGCTGGCTGCAGATCAGCGACACCCGCTTGAATAATCTCAAGCAGAGATTGTAGGTGACAGGTGGCTCGCTAACACTCCTGTGCGCACAGCTGCACTCACTTACGACCAGAATGACACTGACACCTGTGTCACCTCGCTCCATCAGAGCCTGTGAATCCAAGTACCGAAAGGTACCATCCTTCACCTTGACGACCTGGCATGGTACCATCTTCCACGCAAAGAGTACAAATTAGAACTGGAAATCCCATCCTTCTCCAGGAACCACACTTTCACCCTAACTCCAGAACGGGAGTTGTGGTTTGCGAAAGGGGGGTCCCAGCTAATTGACATTGATCCTATCGACACAGCCCTCCAAGCTGTGTCTCGACTGCCCATCCTGACTACCTCGCCTGTTGTCCAGGCCTGGACCACAGCCGACTCAGCGCTGTGCATCTCTATGGTACCCAGCCACACCCTGACGCTGGGCTTGGCCTTCATCCTGTAACAGGGACCCAACGAGATGCGAACATCTACAGCCAAGCTCATAAAAGCCGTGTCTGGAACTTTCAGACGAAACCCTCGGAAAGAGTGTACCACACCACAGACTGCTTTGACCCTCATCGAGCTGAATCCACAGCCCTAACAGCCACCTGCTACCCGATCATCATGATTCACCTGTCATACGTCCATTGTGATGATTGTCGTCCGATGATGTCCAAACAGGGACTTCATCAGACGAAAAGGGGGACTGTAAGGACTGGGCGAAGGGTGAATCTGAGTAACTAAATGCATCCTTGCTAAAGTCCCAAAGCCTTCAGACCAAAAAAGCCTGAATGTAAACACACACACACACACACACACACACACATGAACATTCCCCTAAACCAAGCTAACACTGGGAGTTGTTTGGTGTCCGCTTACAGGTTTACGACCCAAAAGAATGTGCATGAACTTGTTTCTTGGAGAAGGAGAAATGAAACCCTTTTAATCCTATATATATATATATATATATATATATATATATATATATATATATATATATATAACCATGTGATACATGCATCTAACATTCATCTCATGATTTTCCTTTATGTGTTTGGTTTGTGCGTCCTTGTAGACTCTCATGGGTAATGTTTGGGACCTGACTTACAGACTATCAATCATTCAGAACATTCACTCATGGAGACGCACACACATACACAAACCTTTAACTTCATCATATAAAGACTTTACTGTGATATATTTTTATATGCTTGTATGTGTGTCTGTTACCCAGGTCCTATGGTTACCTGTGATAGTATCGTAGTTCTAAAATAACTACAAATGCTTGGAAATTATGCATTTTTAATGTAACTGTTTTCCTATAATGTTTACCTATAATGTTTATATGTCGTGTTTGATATCGTAAAAATGCCCTGGACTTGACTCAGCCAGATATATGTATGAACACACCGTAAAAGGTATGATTATGTGTATAACACATCTCTGCAGTAGAAATGACCATTCCTAACGCAGGTCATAATTTAATTAGACACGCATTCTGATAAGACAAAGAGAAATCTTCCACGGGTACTTTTCTCCCAGCTGATTGGTGCCTTCACGCCAGAAGGGGCGTGAACCGAAATGTCTTTAAAGAGACGCGCCGAGCTCCCCCTCTCGCTCTTACTCTCTTACCCTCTTACCCTCTTACCCCCTTACCTCACAAGATGTAACTCCTCGTGTGATTCCCCTCCGGGGATCTTTTTCCTTTGTTTGTTTAAGTTTTGTTTTTCCTTTCGACTTCGTTCATTGCCCCGGACGGGTAAATTAACTTAGCCTGAATTGTTTCTTCGGTAATACACGTCAGACCTTCAAACCTTCGTTTGAAGCACGCGCCTGGGACAGCCTCCGCAGACCACGCGACGAGACAGACGGAAACACGCATCCACAGGCCTTCGAAGCAGCCACACCAGGGTTCTGTGCAAGTATCAATCTTATCGAGCTTTTAGAGCATTACAGATTGTGTTTTCCGTGTTGTCTCTTGAAAGGTTTACTGTCTGGGTGAATATATCAAGCTGTGATCCATACGGATCTCCAAGCTTCTCTGCAAGCTTCTCTCTCTCTCTCACTTACATGTTTCTTTCACTTTCAATCTGTCAGTGTTTCGTTCGTTATGTGTCTGTATATACATATATCCCATGTAACGTTAGTAACTGTATACGTAGTTCTGCCTTTACTAAATTCCTTTATATTCAGTGATTGATTCATCTCTTTTGCTCATGTCCAAGTCACTAAAGTATCCGATCTAGCTATGAGCTGTAATAAGTTAACTAAAGTTAACTAGGCTATTGTTTAAAACAGGAAGGCTAAATTCCTGGCCAGAAATTATCTTTCCTGTCCCTGAAATTATTCCTGTATGAGAATTGATAATGTTCGCGTGATGAGCTTGCTGGACAAGCAAATCACAAGATCACATCAATTCACAGGGATGGCCTCGGAGGAAGCCAGATAGACCTAATTGACACATTAATATTTAATTATAATCCGTTGTGATTGAATATTGATTTACAGTTGAGCTAAATTTTACCTGCCTGTAAAACATGATCTATGCAATTAACTATAACCAGTTTATGGTTAGTTGTCGAGATACACATGAATGCAGATTCAGGTTAACATATTATCATCCCTACTCGGGAGATTAAATTAAATGTAAAGTTGATCTGGTCCAAACCTGTATGAATAATTATGAATTATGAATTATGAATTATTTTATACAAATTCCCCAAAATCGACCTGGTCATACTCTACAAGGTATAAGACTTGAAGGTCGACCACTGTAAAATCAGATGGCCAGCTGGCATCTCACTTTGTTGAATTGCTCAATAAAGTTACTTCTTCTAAGACCTGGAACTTCGACTCTGAAAGATTTTCTTTGAAACCTGAATTAGAGAACTTTGAAATCTGCAGACCAGAACCAGAGCCCTTAAATTTGCCACAACAGTCTGTACCACTACCCTTTCATAAATCATGGGCCCCCACCTAAAAGCTTTCTTAGCTTCTTTGGGAGAACCATTCACTATACCCAATTGATTCTGTATCCCCTAACTGTATTATTGTAATGTTTGAAGAGGTATTGTGAATAAACTCAAACTATTACCACAATATAACTTGTATGAGTTATCTTGTGCTGCTCTTACCGTAAGTCTGCCATGCATTTGAACCTGCGGAGAAAAGAGCAAACAATTTCAAACTTTCACAAAAAAAAATCCTAAACGACAATTCAACAGAAAGGAAGAAAGACATGAAATCCTAGACATGAAACTTTTCAAGTAAACGCATCTTCCTTTACCATAATCGGGACAAATGTGGGCAAAATCATTTTAAATTATTTTTTTTAAATACTTTCCTTAATCTGAGCGGTACAAAACTTGGTGACTTTTCCTAAATTAGCAACCTGAACACACACAAAAAAATTTACTAGATTCTACAATATTAAGTGGGTGAAAAAAAACGTCCACCTTCGTGGACAAAAATGGGCACCCATAGGAATGAATGGGAAAAACTGTAATTCAGAGCAATGCTTTTTTTTGTTTGTCAAATAAAAATCAATAGATCCAACACAATGCATATCATACATACACACAAATGAAGGGGTGATTCTGTACAACATTCTCAATGTGGCAAACACACACACACACACATACACACACACACACGCAAACAAAGCATTCAGTGAGCCTATAACAGAGCTGTTTTTTTGGGGGGGGTTCCAAATAAAAAGTCACTCACACATACAAAAACAAAGAATTAAATAATGAGCCAATGACTGACCATTTAAAATGTTCCAATCAACCCCCTGTGGAAAAATGCAGGGAATACATTTTTTTCATTATTATTTTTTTTTTTATTACTATTATTATTATTATTTAATATAGAGAATTCAAGTACAAACAATTAAGGAATAAATCAACAATCATACATTTGTATTTGTGTTGATAAATCAGGGAATACATCTACAAAGAACATTCTGTTACAATTACCTGCTGCCACAAGTGCATGTAAACATAACTATGATTATTGTTTGTTCTTACCTGTTTATTCTTACCTAACACTTACTTTTTTGAGTTATTGTTATGTTTATTCTTACCTGTTTGGTACCGATTAGTTTTAGTTAGATAAATGATAAATTATCGTCTCAGGTTACGTATGTAACCCTGGTTCCCTGAGAGGGAACGAGACGCTGCGTTGAGACGCGGTGGGAACGCTCTGCGTGATTGCGTCGTGAAGCACGTGTATAATCAGTCCAATGGAAGAGCGAGACGTCATAGGCGGTGACGTCATAGACCAGGAAGCTATAAAGCACACCAGAAAACAGACCGCGACAGCTTCTGAAAAGCCGGAAGCAAGTTGATCAGGGCATGCAGGAAGTATGGCGGGAGAACGCAGCGTCTCGTTCCCTCTCAGGGAACCAGGGTTACATACGTAACCTGAGACGTTCCCTTTCAAGGGAACTTGAGCTGCGTTGAGACGCGGTGGGAACCCCATACCCACTACGCCATAAGACAAATGCCCGTTCTGTGTGAAGTCCTTGCGCACACTAGAAGCAAGCAACCTAGCCCCGGGAGTGGAGAGGTGTAGGTCATAAAATCTGACAAATGTATGAGGTGAGGACCAGCCTGCCGCATTACAAATATCCTGAAGGGAAACACCCGAAATTAAAGCCTAGAGGCAGCCATACTCCTAGTAGAATGGGCCTGAACAGCCACAGGTGAACGCTGTCCGGCCGCTTCATAAGCAAGTGAGATAGCCTCAACTACCCACTTGCTCATTATCTGTTTAGATGCAGGGCAACCTATCTTAGGTTACCCGAAGCAGACAAATAATTGTTCTGATTAACGCCACTGAGCAGCTCTGTGGACCTAAGCATCCAAAGCCCGGACAGGGCATAACAGATTTAAGATTTTCCTGATCTGGGGTATTAAAGGTGGAGGACAGAAGGCCTGGAGCACAAATGACCCGCACATTTAGTAGGGACCTAGAAATACAACCCGATCTGGGGTGAAGAAATACTACCACCAACCAGGTGCAAATCCAAGCATGTGCAGGCCTCAGCCTCATGTACCACGGAGAAGACGAAATTAAGGATCTCTCCTCAGAGATAGCCCAGCAAAGAAACATTCATTACAGAAATCAAGTACTGTACCAAAAGGGCAGAAACGAGATTCAGAAGGCGTTCTCTGCACCAGGCAGAGAACAGCATATTAGTCTTCTCGTGGAGGGAGCTCTAGACTGGAGTATGGTCTCCACGACCTCGGTCGAGAAACCTGAATCTATGAGCTGGGCCCCCTCAGAGGCCGAGCCCACAGTATCCACAACTCCAGAGCTCCCAGGAGCAAAGATATCGGGAAAAGCGTATAGGTGTAGTGGCAACCACACCTATTACATTACATCCAGTCCAAGCGGAGCTGGATGCGTGAGGGAGAAACACAAGGGCAATGCATTGTACAAGCGATGCGAAAGGTCGACTTGTAGTTTGACCGAAGTTCTCCCTAAGAAGCTCCACCACCTCGGGGTGAAGTCTCCATTCCCCGGGCCACAGCCCCTGCCTCAACAGGATATCTGCTCTGATATACGAGACCATCAGTGTGTTGTCCGGACCCTTCGACCAACCACTCATGATTACCCCCGACTTGTGAGGGAAACATCCGTCGATAGCATTATGCGTCGACAAGAAGCCCCCAACACTGGGCCTGGGCGAGGAACCAAGGTTCTTCCACATGACCGAGGCACGAAGGCATAGCCGCGTGACCTTGATCATGCGAAAACGGATTTCCCCTCGGAGAAAACCCCTTGGTCCTGCGCCACCACTGCAGGGGTCTCATGTACAGAAGGCCAAAAGTAACTACGTTGGACGCAACTGCCATGAGCCCCAGCCAAAGACCGTTCACCGAGCGGCCACTCATGACCGCCCCCCATCCTGTGAGGGAAGCATCCGTCGATAGCGTGACGCGTCGACAAGAAGCACCCAGCACTGGGCCCTGGGCGAGGAACCAAGGCTTCTTCCACATGACCGAGGCACGAAGGCATAGCCGCGTGACCTTGATCATGCGAAAACGGATTTCCCCTCAGAGAAAACCCCTTTGTCCCGAGCCACCACTGCAGGGGTCTCATGTACAGAAGGCCAAAAGTAACATCGTTAGACGCAACTACCATGAGCCCCAACAGTCTCAGAGACTGTTTGCAGTGAGTGACTGACCTAGTTTTACATTCTTTACGGCTGTGAGAATCGCAGAAATACGAGCAGGAGACAGACGTGCTTGCATTGTTGTCGAATCCCATAATACACCTAGAAAGTGGTCCTCTGAGCTGGGAGGAGTACACTCTTTTTGGTGTTGAGCCGCAACCCCAACCTCCTTATGTGGGAGAGAACGACATCTCGATGTTGAACTGCCAAAAGCTCGGACTGAGCTAAAAATCAACCAATCGTCGATATAATTTAATACGCGAATGCCCTGGAATCTCAGAGGAGCCAGAGCTGCATCCACGCATATTGTAAAAGGTGTGGGGTGATAACCTAGGCCGAATGGAAGAACCCGATACTGGTATGCTTCGCCCCTGAAAGCAAACCTCAGGAACCTCCTGTGATGAGGATGGATAGATAAGTAAGCGTCCTTTAAGTCTATTGTGACAAACCAGTCCTCGAACTGAATCTGTGACACAATCATATTTAGCGTAAGCATAATATGCTGTTTAATCGGTCTAGAGTAGGACGCAACCCCTCATCCTCTTTCGGAACAATGAAGTAATGGCAGTAAAACCCTGACTGTCTGCCGGGAGGAGGAACCCCTTCTACAGCTCCTTTTGCAGAAGTGTCAGTACTTCCTGCTCCATAACCAAAGCCTGCTCGGGGTCCACCACAGTGGGGAGGACCCCTAGAAATCTGGGCGGACAAGAACCGAATTCTGAACCCTTTTCTATAGTGTGCAGGACCCACCGAGAAATATGTGGCAGTAGTTTCCACGCTGCCAGAAATTCTACTAGGGGAACCAGTCTCTCAAGACTGGCCTCTGGATTTGGTTGAACAGTCAGTACGGTGCCCTGAAGCGGCGAACCGGCAGGGAACAACCGAACTGACCGTTCTACGACCCTCCTCGGAGGATCGCATGGGGACGCTGACACCTCGGTGCCCTGAACGGCGAACCGGCAGGGAACAACCGAACTGGCAGCGCTGCGACCCTCCTCAGAGAGTCGCACCCCAGAGGGCGCCGAGGAGAAACGATTTCTCAAAACCGTCCCTCCCCGGAGGAGCCCTCAGAAGCTTTATTAGAGATGAAAGTCCTCAGATCTTGCCTCCCTTTAAATAACTTAGTTCCAATGACCCTCCTCAGAGGATCATTGGAAAAAGCAGGCACCTCGGCACCCTGAAACGGCGGACCGGCAGGGAAACCGAACTGACTGCTCTACGACCCCCCTCGGAGGATCGTTTGGGGACACTGACACCTTGGTGTCCTGAACGGCGAACCGGCAGGAAAACCGAACTGGCAGCGCTGCGACCCTCCTCAGAGAGTCGCACCCCAGAGGGCGCCGAGGAGAAACGATTTTCTCAAAAACCATCCCTACCCCGGAGGGGACCACCCTTTAGAAGCCTGATAGCCTCGGCATCAGGGCCTCCTATTGTCCAAGCTTTTTTAGAGATAAAATAGTCCTCAGATCTTGCATATCTCTAACTGGCTAGACTGCTACCGCCACCCAAGTCCCCTTTGATTGTGGAGGAGCCCAAATGGCGATGCTCGCTGTGCTGCGAGGAGCTTAGTAGACTGAGACTGCTCCGCCCAGCAGTCTCAGGAACATAGATTGGTGAGGAAGAAACCTCTGGAACGCCGCTGAACGGTTTATTCTTAGTTTTTTGAAAGCGGAGCATCCAGAAGAACAGACATAATTTTATCTTATTTTTCTTTACTTTTAAATCAGAAAAACGTATATATATATATATATATATATATATATATATATATATATATATATATATATATATATATATATATATATCAGTCCGTGGCCACCAGCAGGAAAACAACCGAACTGGCCGTGTGCGACCCTCCTCAGAGAGTCGCCACCCAGAGGACGCAGAGGAGAAACGATTTCTCGAAACCGTCCCTCCCAAGTATAGTTTATCTGTTTTTGCACGACGCAATTTCTCGCAATGCTCACAGTCAGCCCCCTCGAGAACTGACTGTGGCATGCTCCACTCCCAAATAGTAACAAAAAGCTGATGTGTGTGTCCCCACCCGTGATATAACGTGGGCAGGGAACAACACAAAAGCTGCTTGCTCTCTTTTGCCATAATATATATATATATATTGCAACTTGACAGAAAACAATAAATATGACAAGGACAGAATACACAGATCGCTTGCTGAAGGCAACAGAAGCTGTCGCGGTCTGTTTTCTGGTGTGCTTTATAGCTTCCTGGTCTATGACGTCACCGCCTATGACGTCTCGCTCTTCCATTGGACTGATTATACACGTGCTTCACGACGCAATCACGCAGAGCGTTCCCAACGTGTCTCAACGCAGCTCGAGTTCCCTTGAAAGGGTACTACTACTTTTTCTTTTCCTTATATCATGGTCATATTTGTCTAAGCATATTTTGGCATCTTTGTATAGTCTCACCTAACACAGATATATTTTTTTTAAATTACAATTTTTACTTGTGATAAAGTCAAAAACTTAAGAGGTAAAATTCGTTATAACAGCGGTTGATAGAGTTCAGCCTATATGGCTATTGATATTATTGCTTTTTTGTTCATTTATACCAACTTTAGACAGATGTCACAAAATTCACCACATTTTTAGGTTTTGGCTGTCAGAACTTACTGGGATGATTTTTTTTACTGAAGTTAAAGAAATATTAAATATAACATAAAAATAAGCATAATTTACATAGAATATATGGTACTTTTAGAGGTAAATAAATTCAAAAATACATCAAAAATAAAAAAAACACCATAAATTGATCGATTTTATTTTATCGAAGATAGTGATATAACATTTATAAAAAAATAAAAAAATTGATTCACACTTGAGACCTCTGTGCCCACATTTGTCCACGAACACAGAATTATGTGAATACGGCTGTTTTGATATTCATGGAAAGCAAAATAGTAATTAAGAAAATTATGCTCTGTAGTGAATCTCAAGGAAATCTACTCACATTAACATTTGACTCAGCAAACACACAGCCTACTGTATATACTCATGATGAAACTTACCCTCCATACTCATCATGGCGATAAAGCTGATCAAGATCACTGACAACTCCATGGCTGAAGGGAAGTGTTGTGAAAGAGAGGTGTCTTGCCTCTTTTATTTTCTTTAAATCCCGTCCCCTTTGACGTGTATTTCTGGTCAAAAACAAACATTTCATAATAAAACACGTTTGACTCGTCTCATTCCTTCATGTAAATGATGACTGTGATGCGTGTAATAGCTCAAACATAATGTCACTCATTCAACCTTTATTTTTATTTTTTTATTGCAACAAAAAGTATACAAAGATTTTTACATGAATATACACCTCACAACAAGTAGAAAATAACATGCATAAGAATATGTAAAAAAAAAAATATATAGGTCATGCCAGGGGTAAACTTACAGTAATTTAAAGGTCATAGGTCTTTCTTGCTTTTTTGTTCTTAATTTTATCTTCATATTACCATAAAGTTTAATCTCTTTTATAAAGTTTTCAAAGCTTGGCTTAGCTTTAGTCCATTTTTTTCACATGAATGTGATATTTTCCAAGTAAAATAAAAAGTTGTATAAGAAAGCACATCATACTTTTGGAATCAACATTGTCCTTCACAACAACAAAAATACTATCATACAGATCAATTTGGCAAATCTTTTATAAAAGATTTATAATATGTTTGTTACTGCATTTATCTATTAATATATTAATATCCCCAATAAATATTGTATCACTACAAAAACAGGTTTGACGATCATTTTAACATTTAGATTTAGATTTTATGTTGAAGTTAAAAATAAACCCCTGGGACATAGTGTCCATATTTATAAGTTATAAGTTGTGTTATGAGTGCATTTACTCTTTTAAGAATATTTGATCTAGATTTATGCACACATTTATTCATTGCTGTATGTATTTTGTAACTCTACCTACTCGTGTCCCTTGCCTCATCTCCTCAACTCCAAACCGTGACATGTATTGTGTGTACCTTTGACTTGGTTAAATTGCTTCTGTGTGTATTATTCTCATTTTTAAATGGCTTTGGATAAAGCATCTAATAAATAAATTGAAACTATAAATGACTGGGTGTGATTTTACAAGTCAGACTCTTTCCACACCTGAAGGAGACGTGACGTGCTGTCAGAACTTCTCGGTTATGAATGTAACCCTCTTTCCCTGAAGGAGGAAATGATTGATATCACGACCGATTGGTATCACACTTAGATGACACTGTTGTAAGACTTGAAAAACTGAAAGAACTGGAAGATAGCCCAACTCTCTGAGAGAACAAAACAAATTAACATTTGGATTTCTCTCTAGTGCACCATTCGAGACGCAAGTCTCACCTAAGCAATCCTAATCTACATCTTTTACCTTTTACTTTTACCTTTTACCTGAAATTTACCCAAGAATCTATAAAATGATTTCCATTACACGAGAGTAGATGTTAAAACTTCATGCTGATTTGTACTCGGCTTTCGCCAAGATAAGCACCAACTAAGACATAGCTTTACAGTAACCTATGCTTCTCCATCCATTTACGCTTCTTTCCATATGGTGATGTAAATCTCCTTCTGTCTAGTGTTAACACGCGTCAGCACAAACAACGGCTGCAACCACAGTGCGGTCCCCCCATGACAACCGTCTGGATTGAGCTGAGTAGGGGACATCTCTAGGGTCTTCAAGTTGGCATCTTCCGTCCTCAGTGTTTCGTCGACTAGCCCACGACACCTCAAGAGGGCTCGACAGTGACTCTGGCGTCCCCGAGTCACCCCCCTCCGTCCCCCACTCAACTCAGCCCAGCTTACTGACCTCTACATCCCTCCTGCTGCTGAGACCTAACCACAATCTCACAATCTCTCCGCAACCCAACCATACGCGCCGATCCCTTTTGACTAAGGCTGTCGAGCCCCACTGGTGCGTTAATATGCAGTTTCAGTGGCAACGGTTCCGTATGGCATACCACCTACCGCAAAACACAATATCTGCCCAACCACCCGTCATTCACGCAATATACACAGGAACGTAATGGCTGTAAATACTATACAACCTATACAAATAAACCAACAGACTCTTCAAGTTTTCAAGAATCCTACGAAACCGTAGCATGGCGGCCTGTACACAGCCAGCTAGAATCTTTCCGTCTCAACCACAGCCAGTTGCTGCTCCTTTCTGCTGCTTCAGATAAGTTCTTTACTGTTCGATGCAACTCTTGGCCACTGAATCCGATGTCTCTGAGGAACCAGGTTGTAGAGTGTGCCACAAAACCTCGACAACCCACTTCCACTGGATAAACCTGGACTCTCCATCCTCGCTGTTCTGCTTCAGTGGCCAGATGAGCATACCGCAGTTTCTTCCTCTCATATGCCTCATCTACCACATCCTCCCATGGCACTGTTAACTCTATCAGTTGAACAATGCGTGCTGATCCAGACCACAAAACAATATCTGGTTGTAGGTTAGTGGTGGCAATCTCAGGTGGAAAAATAAGCCGTTGATCAAGATCAGCCAGCATCTTCCAGTCCCTAGCAGCTTCCAGTTGTCCTGGGTGAGAATTGGTGTTAGCACCTTTTCTTGGTGGTTGCTCACCTGGGCGGAGGAATATTGTCTTCTGCGTGTAATGTTTTGCTAGAACAGGCGGCAACTTATTGGTCATACTACGCTTGCCTTCCAATGCTAAAACCAAACATCGCAATACTTGGTCATGGCATCCTGTCAAAATGTGCCTTAATGTGGCAGGTAATGAACACAAAGGACAAGAGGGATCCTCTCCTACCCAGAGGTTTAGGTTCTGCGGTGATGGGAGAACATCATATGTTGACCTAATAAGGAAACTGATCCTACTCTCTTCCATTGACCAAAGGTCTTGCCAGCCCATTTTGCGTTGTTCCACACTCTCCCATCTCATCCACTCTCCCTGCTTGGCCTGGGAAATGGCCTTTATACATCTCATCCTCTCCTCCTGCTTTCGCACCTCGTTGACTACCAGCTTCCTCCTTTCAGCTGGGCCTGCCTTGTGCCATTTAGGAGGAGCTAAACTAAGCCCAAAACCCCCTCTTCCATGCTGTACCTGTCCCACGATATCCCCAATTTGAAGGTCAGCCTTTGCCTCTACTACAGATTTCTTTGCTAACCACTTTCTACCAGTTTTTACCACAGGGGCTGCCTCCCTTACACATTTGTTGCGTGACTCTGCTAAAGTCATTTCCAGTCTGACCTTGGCACACTTAAACTCCTCGGTTAAAGCAGAGACTGGCAGCTGCAATACTCCTTTACTATAAAGTCCCACTCTGCTGAGGCAGCGTGGAACTCCCAACCATTTCCTGATGTATGAACTTATTAACGCTTCGAGCTTGTCCACTGTTGTCAAAGAAACCTAGTACACAGTCATTGGCCACAGCAACCTTGGCAGTAGACCAAACTGAAAGCACCAGAGTTTTAGTTTGCCTGGTAAAGCACAGCTGTTTATGCTCTTCAACCCTTCCACTGCTTGTCGTCTAACTTCTCCCACTCGAACTGTGTCCTTTAGATCCCCATCGTACCATCTCCCAAGACTCTTCACTGGCTTCTCTGAAACTGTTGGTATTGCCTCCCCATTAATGAAGAATGTTTTATCTACTACCTTTCCTTTAACTATCGAGATGCTCCTTGATTTAGAGGGCTTACATTGCATTCGTGCCCATTCAATATTATCTGTTAACTTCCCAAATAACCGATTAGTGCAGGCTACTGTTGTAGTCATGGTTGTCATGTCATCCATGTATGCTCTGATTGCTGGTAGTCGCATCCCAAAAGCCAAGCGCTCTCCTCCTACTACCCATCTTGATGCCCTAATGATTACTTCCATTGCCATGGTAAAAGCCAGTGGAGAAATGGTGCATCCTGCCATTATTCCAACCTCTAAGCATTGCCATGCGGTGCTGAATTTTGGAGTTGAGAAACTAAATTGCAAATCTCCAAAATAGGCTTTCACTAAATTTGTTATTGACATTGGTACTCTAAAAAAATCAAATGCTGCCCAAAGAAGCTCATGTGGCACTGAACCATATGCATTAGCCAAATCCAGGAATGTCACATGGAGCTCCTTCCTCTCCTTTTTAGCTGATTGAATTCGTTGCCAGATAACATTGATGTGTTCTAAGCATCCTGAGAACCCTGGAATGCCCGTTTTTTGAACTGAAGTGTCAATGAAGCCATTCTTTAATAGGTAGGTTGACAATCTCTGCGCAATAATGCTAAAGAAAATCTTACCTTCGACGTTTAATAGTGAAATAGGACGAAACTGACTGATGCTTGTAGCATCTTTTTCTTTAGGTATAAAGACTCCGACTGCTCGGCGCCATGCTCTAGGTACAACCTGCTTTTCCCATGCCACTTTTATCAATTTCCACAGAATTCGTAGAACTCCTCAAGCACTCTTGTACACTCTGTACGGAACTCCATTAGGCCCTGGAGATAATGAAGCCCTTGACTTTCTCACAACCTGCTTCTATCTCTTTCCACTTAGGTGCACAGACCTCCATTTGGTATTCTGGTGGATTGATAGGTGGGATATCTGACGGAATTGACATAGACTCATGCCTTTTTGCATCTGTATGCGTTTCCTCCAAATATCTCTCTAGCTCAACCCTAGATGCTTTTAAAGTGCCATTCTTCTCACTGGTGAATAACTTCTTTACGAATTTGAATGGGTCTCTATAAATTAGCCCTCGCATGCTCCTTCTTTTTGTAGCGTTTCCATAGGCGCTCAGCTCTGCGTAATGTTGCAAGCTTATCTTTTATGGCCCTTTGTAAGAGATTGAGTCCCTCCTTCTGACTTTGTTCTGCTTTTTTCCATTGCTTCCTCAGCTGTCTCCTTTCTCTAACTAACCCTTCAATTTTCTGCTGCCGTCTAGACAATCCAGGAGTAGTTTGTACTTTTTCCTTCCTTTTTTCCACACCAAACCTCTCACTTCCATATGCGTAAATGATGTCCCAAAATTTATCCAGCTTCTTTTCAACTGTACCAGTTAATCTTTCCAATGCAAAGCATAGATCTGTGTTTACCGTGTCCCATGCAGTTTTCTCACAAGCTCTTGGCCATCTAACTCCAGGCCTATGCCTGTTGAGGTACTTTTCTCTCTTATGCTGGTTAGTCTGACCGGGTTCACAAGTATCAATGTGTTCATCACTAACTGTGCAAACCCTCATCTCCTCTATGACAGGGGTACTGATATCCTGCGAACTGTGGTTTGCTTCCTGTCGCTGGATTTCATTCGACTGACTTGACTGACTTCGTAAGAAGTACTGATCAATGCGAGGCCCTTGTCCCTTCTCCCTCAAGCATTTCATTTTCCCTTGATGAATCTTCAACCCCCTGACCGTTGTCGCCTTGCTCCAGCCACAGACACAAGCTTGGAGTTCAATGAGTTTGCTAACTGCAGAACCTGAACTAGTCTTTTGTGAAGTACTCTCCATACTCATATCCGTTTCCATTCCAACGTTGTTAACCATGTTGTCCAACATTGAGTCAACTTCCGCACCTGCTCTCGCAGACTCTAGGGGTATTTTTCTCTTTAATTTCTCAGAAGCCTTGGGCAGGTGTCTCCAGCATCCGGTAAACACAGAGCTGGATACTGCCGACAAGGGTAACTAACCCTTACCAGCCCTATTGGGGTCTCTTTCCTCCTGTCAGCTGTCTCTCCCGTCTGTCACAAGGTCTTTCCCTTGTTGCCAGCAGCACTATTCACTAGAGTTTAATGTGAATAATTATCATACAGTATCACACATGTCTGATATCATTTTAAATGTCTAAGTGAGACTGGTACAAATGTCTCAATCTCAAAGAAGTAAACCAGAAGGTAATAAGGTAATACATAGGAGGTGTGTCTTCCAGGCATAGGCTTTCCTGTAGCTCAAACAGTAGAGCGTTGGCGCTAGCAACGCCAAGGTCATGGGTTCAATTCCCAGGGAAAGCAAGAACTGACTAAATGTAAAATATAAATACAGGTATAAATACAGAAGTGGATGCACGCACCATTTGTTTTTCGCTGAGGAGCCGAGCGGAGCCTGGAGTCAGAGGTGGTCCAGCAATAGTGGCGACGGGACTATGTCTCCGTTGCAGGGTTACATACGTAACCGAGACGTTCCCTTTCAGTCGCTCACGTTCCCTTTCAAACCTTCTGATTATCAGTGCTGGTACTACTCGACCTCAGTCCTGCATTTGACACTGTCGATCACAAAATACTTCTTGACAGGCTGGAAAACTGGGTCGGGCTTTCTGGGATAGTCCTAAAATGGTTCAGGTCATACTTAGGAGGCAGAGGTTATTATGTGAGTATAGGAGACCATAAGTCTGAGTGGACATCCATGACATGCGGAGTCCCGCAAGGCTCAATTCTTGCGCCACTCCTATTCAACCGATACATGCTCCCAATGAGCCAAATAATGAGAAAGAACCAAATCGCTTACCATAGCTATGCAGACGACACACAGCTCTACTTAGCCCTATCGCCTAACGATTACAGCCCCATTGACTCCCTTTGCCAATGCATTGATGAAGTAAACAATTGGATGTGCCAAAACTTTCTTCAGTTAAACAAGGACAAAACTGAAGTCATTGCGTTTGGAAACAAAGATGTAGTTCTCAAGGTGAACGCATACCTTCAGTCTAGGGGTCAAACAACTAAAAATCAAGTCAGGAATCTGGGTGTGTCTCTAGAGTCAGACCTTAGTTTCAGTAGTCATGTCAAAGCAATAACTAAATCAGCATACTATCACCTGAAAAATATTGCAAGAGTTAGATGCTTTGTTTCCAGTCAAGACTTAGAAAAACTTGTGCATGCTTTCATCACCAGTAGGGTGGATTGTTGTAATGGACTTCTCACTGGCCTTCCCAAAAAGACCATGAGACAGTTGCAGCTCATACAGAACGCTGCTGCTAGGATTCTGAGCAGAACCAGAAAATATGAACACATCACACCAGTCCTCAGGTCTTTACACTGGCTGCCAGTTACATTTAGGATTGATTTTAAAGTATTATTACTGGTATATAAATCATTCAATGGCCTAGGACCTCAATACATTGCAGATATGCTCAGTGAATATAAACCCAACAGATCACTCAGATCATTAGGATCACATCGGCTAGAAATACCAATGGTTCACTCTAAGCATGGCGAGTCTGCTTTTAGCTACTATGCCAGCCGCAGCTGGAACCAGCTTCCAGAAGAGATCAGATGTGCTCCTACAGTAGTCACATTCAAATCCAGACTCAAAACACATCTGTTTAGCTGTGCATTTACTGAATGAGCACTGTGCCACTGTTCGTCCGACTGTTTGCACTGTATTTTATTTTATGTTTTAATTATTCTGATTTCATTTGATTAATTCTGTATTTTATCTTTTATTCTAAACTGTTTTAATTATTCTGGTTTCTTTTGATTATTTTAATTTCTTCTATATAAAGCACTTTGAATTACCATTGTGTATGAAATGTGCTATATAAATAAACTTGCCTTGCCTTGCCTCCCCCGCATTATTGAGGCGGAGACGGGATAGGGCTTAGGCCAGGGAAGTCACTGCTGTTCCACAAGACCACTGGGAAAGCGTTACCTTTCTTAGGAAAGGAATACGCTGCGGAAGCCACATCCTGCCCGTAGGGAAGTAACATGTGGAGGATACACATATGGACTGGCAGTTACCGCCCAGTACAACATATGGAATGTCACTGAGGTGGCTCCAACCTATAACACACCAAGAGACACACCGGACAGTGACGGCAGAGCGGGCTCTGCCAAGGGAAAACACAGGCTCACCACAGGGAGCCGTACCATGGAAGAATACACATATGGGATCACTGTAGGGATCACAACATATGGGACCCAGCCTAACACAGGTTCCTTCAGTGCATACGAGTGTTAGGCCTGGCATCGGAAGCTCCGCCACGTCTGTTGCCGAAGGGTGTGGAGGAACTCAAAAGGGTTCGGCCAAATAGGAACTCTACTGGAGCAAAAATGCCGCACCTATCCAGTCCATAGGAGGGTAATGGCGCAGCAAGCCGTCACTTCGTACTGGGCTTACAGTGAAACTGGCTTCATGTGAAGGGTGTGCACAGAACGCTACCGGCTCGACACATAGGCCATTTTTCCTAGTGAACGTGTTTTTTTGTCGCCCAGCCCGCAGCTCTAAAACATCTGTCAGCGAGGCACCCTGTGTTAACGCCCAGGAAGGAGATACACTCTCTCTTTGGAGAGGCTTACTACCCAGGTGGGCACGGTGCACCTTGGGTAAACACACCAAGATGATGGCAGCCACTGTCCAGTGGGCCAACCTCTGCTTGGAAACAGCCACGATTCGTCGATCGAAAATGCGGGCAGTTCCCCTACCCTCTTGATAGAGGCCAAACAAACAGGAGAACTGATCTTTTAAAAACAGGTTTTTAACTCAGCTGCCTGAAGTGGCTCAAGGGGAGGTCTCTGAGTGCAGTAGCACCAGAGCAGAGGTAGTAACTAATTACAAATATGAAGTGCCACAGAATTCACATAAGTTTTTAATATTCAAATGGAAACGTTCAAGAAGTAACTCCTTGACAGGGTAAATTCTGTGTACAATTTTATAGGATACCTCTCGAATTTTATTATTAATAAAAAACTTATTTGTTATAGACCACACTCTTTTCCACTTAATATTTTCATATTTAGTACACCAAATGCCTGTTGAACAAGGCAAATAGTTTGTTTTTAAAGTATTTCTAATACATTGTTACTGCATTTATCTATTAATATATTAATATCCCCAATAAATATTGTATCACTACAAAAACTGGTTTGACGATCAATATGTATATGATAGAATCCAGGATTTCGTAATAGTGATACAAATCTGCCAGGGATTGCATCAAAAATTATAGCATATTCTTTTGGCCTCACAGGAATCAATTTTGTTTTGAGAAATTCAGAATATGTTCAAAGTAAACCTTGTTCATTAAGCACACTCACTCAACCATTACCTGCACATGCCAGCGATCATCGTCATTACTCATCAAGCACGATCTAAATCGTGACTGTTAGAAATGGAAATGAAATGGTCCAAACGAAAAGTGCCCCAAATCTTGGTCTTTTATTATGAATAGATAATACAATGTACCGGCGCCGGCTGGAGTAGAAGCTCGACCCAATATCCGTTGTCTGGGTTTTATATAGTGAAAGTCTTAAGGGAAAGAATACAAGTCTAACCAGTAAAATCAAACATTACATCATAGATATCATATAGACGTTATATAACAGCTTCTTATTTGGTCAATACCCCTGTTAGATTTCCAACAGATCCCGGGGACCCAAACGGCCTATAAATACACAAAACATACGAAGAACGAACAGTCAGAGGAGGGGGCTACTCCATCCTCCATTAATGAATACCAGATGTTTAACTTACACAAATGGAAAAGAATGTACAGATGTGGCCGGTCTGCTGGACCAGAGAATCTCTATTGTATGCTGAAGGAGAAAGATATTTCCTTACAGTGACACATAATCTATATCCTTTATCCTATAAATACACAGAATTAATACTTTCTCAACTTGAAAAAAGTTGAGTTTGATCTCAAATTATTTTATAATATTCTATTTAATATATTATATATTGTGATGGAAATGAAGCCACATCTGAGATCAGATATCATTTGTGGGGGAAAACCTTATAGAAATAATTTTAACAAATATTTAAATGTTTTATATTACTTTCAGTCTTAGTCTTGATTTAATAGGTTTTAAAGTGTAATATTTTTGTGGAATATTAAAGTGATGAAGTGATGAAAGTGACCAATCATAAGAGGGTCAGTGCCCTCCTTGGTTTCCGCCCCCAAATTGTCAAAAGTCATGTAGACTCGAGGGAGCATAAATCAGCTGAGCAAGCAGAAATTCACTGCGCAAGCAAAACAGCACTCCGCGAGCAGAAGCCCGCTGCACGCGAGCAGGATTCCAGTGTACAAGCAGAGTTAACCTATGAGAGTATGCCAGGTGCTCGTTCGCAGCTACCTGTACACCTCTCGGTTGTTGAATTTGTGCGCGAGTAATTTTATCATGCCAGCTGAAGGTTCATTTTTGCGCGTGTGAAATAACACAATGTGCTCGTGAGCATGTCTTACACGCTCATAACTTTTGACTAAAAAATAACGCCATAAATCCTAATCTACATCTTTTACCTTGACCCCCCATTCTCCCCCCACTTCTTCTCGCTCATGCTGAGATCATCTGAAATTCACCCAAGAATCTTTATCATACAGTATCACACATGTCTGATATCATTTGAAGTGTCTCAGTGCGACTGGTACAAATGTCTCAATCTCAAAGAAGTAAACCAGAAGGTAATAAGGTATTTAAGAGTTTAGAAACAATTAACATGCATAGGAGGTGTGTCTTCCAGGCATATGGCCTCATGCTCTCAGAAGGTGCGAAATGGTAATGAATAGCAAATGGTTCCATGTAAATCAACTTCTGCCCCCAGTAAGTCTAGAACGGTGATTAATGTTAATTTCCACTGTGAACTCATCTTTACATTTGAAATGAGGTCTGTGTCACGGTTCATGAATTCACTACTCCTTCTCGTCTCGTGTGTTTGTTATTGTGTGTGTGGGCGTGGCCTCGTCATCGCCGCTGACCAGCAGCACCAGCTGAATCAGTTCAGCGGTGCCAGCTGCAGCTGATCAGCAGTCCTATTTATTTTCACAGTTTCCGTCCTGTCTTTGTCAGATCGTTGTTGGAGTCCTGTTCATGTTTTGCATCCTGGTCTTCGTGTGGTGTCGTGTTGGTTTCGTCTCTTCGTTGTTCGTTCCCGCCATCTTCTCACCTGGATCTGCCCATCGAAGTCCCTGCGTGTCTGCATCGCCACCGTGTTGTGTGTGTGTGTGCCTACAGCTGTGACCCAATAAACCTTATTTACTTGCTAGTGCTTCCGTCTCTGAAGTATCCATTACAGTCTGTCTATATAATGAAACGCAACTAGAGCTCAGGGCCTTCTGTATCTCAGATCAGCCCGTAAATGTTGAGAGCCGCCGGGACTCTCAGCTTCATGTGTTACGTAACGACAGAAACAGGATGCAAGTGCAAATAACGCTCTTTATTATCTCAAGCGAGATCAGACAGAAACACACACAGATGACACACAACACAGTTGGTCGGTCGGACGGACACCAGAGCTGATGGAGAAGGGACGCAGGGACCTCGGTGGACAACTGGTGAAGGTGCTCTGTGATCCGATGATAATCCCAAGTGCCGGTGCTCTGTAATCCAGTGTAAGTGCGGAGAGTCCAGAAGAAACAATATGACGAAGACATGGGGAATCCACAATCCAACGACAGACACAGGAACAGGAACAGGGAACACATCGGGATACCAAACAACGATCTGACAACATGAGACAGCAGTTACTGACATATAAAGGGACAAACAAGTGAAACCAGCTGGCGCCGCTAATCAATGATAATCAGCGGCCACACCCACACACACGCAACAGCACGCAGGGCGAGAGAGAGACAGTGAATTGATCAACCGTGACATCATGTATTTCCTAATGTCGGGTTCGCATCTTTTCTCTTTATTACAGAGCATCTGATGTTATTGTATTGATTATTTGAACTGATTATGAAATTGGCATGATACATTTACCTGACATAATAAATTGTTACATTTGATTATTCTAATTGACTATGACATTATTTTCATTCAAGAGTTTAAAAAGAATAATCAAACATTCGCTCACACTTAATGATGCACAGATATCATTAAAACCCTTTTCATTTATGGAGTCAGATGAAATAACAAGTTAATACATATGAGAAAATGTATTTCATTTAATCAAATTACTTTGCCACACGGAAAGACGGGAACACGCTGAGAACTTCACCCGCTTATCGGAAAAACCTTCTTTAGGCCGATCCAGCCGGGGTTTTACACTGTCATCTTCGAGTACTGTTAAAGCGAGCCAATGCACATTGGCGTGCGAGATCTGCTTTTCACACTCCGCCCCGCGGCGCGGGTATAAATACAGAAGTGGATACACGCACCAGTTGTTTTTCCTGACATCCAACTGGCTCAAACTAGGCGCAGATCAAAGGAGTTACTTTTTTGGTCAGGTTTGGCAGGTTTGTGTGAATGCAACAGAGACGGACGGTAAAAATGGCGAATAGAAGGAAAGAAGACAAAGAAATGGGTGGGGCCGAAAAAATACGAATTAAAAAGAAAAAAATGTTGGCACAAGAGGCAGCTAAATGCGCCAAATTAACAGGCCTTTCCGTAGTGAAAAGGGTGCTGTAGCAGGTGCAGATGAGGAAGGACCCAGCAGCATGGACAGGTGCAGGATTAGTGATGCATTTATTATACACTGAAATTATTTATATTTGCATTTAAATATAGGCATATATATTATACATTTATAGATATATTATATATTATAAACAGCAGTTTGCAGTGTGTCGTCACACACACGTTAAGGTCAGTGTTGAAGAGGGACAGGTTGAGGATTACCCCTGCAGTCATATTAATGAGGAGGGAGAGAAGGACGAGGAGGACGAGCAGGAGGAGAAGGAGGAGGAAGGAAAGCAGCAAGAGATAGAAGAGCAGGAGGATGAGGAGAATGGAACCAGTACAAAAACAATGACCGATACAGGGGCAGTGTGCAGGGCTGGGCAGGCAATCATATTATGCATGGATGGAATAAGATATATTAAAATAGAGTCATATGTTTATGCCCCAAGTTCAATCACACAGAAAAAAGGAGCTTAGCCACTATTGCCTTTATTTGAATGGCTTGCTGAATTAGATATCTATGTTACTTTCCAATGATAAAATTAGTTATTTTTAATAATATTTATAACTGAGTGACGTTCTTCTCATGCAGTACAACTAGTACAGACAGAGGCAGGGTCCAACACAGGTGATGTAACGAATCAGCAGACTCAAGGGGATCCATTCGCAGCATTTATTAGAATGGTCAAGACAGGCAGGGTCAAACAGTGGCAAACAGAACAGAGAAGGCAAGGCTGAGAAAAACCAGGTAGACAGGCAAAGGGTCGAGGCAGGTAGACAGAATCAGAGTCATAAACAATCCAAAGGTCAAACACAGGACTCAAACTCGGGAAAATAACGCTCAGAAATGATATCAGGAAAGTCAAGACCCCACACTGGTGTGGTGCGTGGAAGTGGTTTATATGTGTGTGTATGTGTGTGTGTGTGTGTGTGTGTGTGTGTTTGTGTGTGTGTGTGTGTGTGTGTGTGTGTGTGTGTGTGTGTGTGTGTGTGTGTGTGTGTGTGTGTGTGTGTGTGTGTGTGTGTGTGTGTGTGTGTGTGTGTGTGTGTGTGTGTGTGTGTGAATGAGATGCAGGTGTGTGTAATCAGCGCAGTGCAGGTGTATGGTGTTTGGTGTAATCAGTCCAGGGTGGTGCATGATGGGAAATGTAGTCCAAGTTAACCCAGGAAGTGCGTGGCTAATCGTGACAGGTGAAGATGCGCCAGGGAGAGTTGAAAGTGAGGATACACACACACAAATCTCTATTTTATGGGACTGCATTGTAGTTTTTGAGTATCTGAGTGGGTATGTGTTAGTATTTGTAACTATTGTATCACTTCGACTGACTGTACCATGACATTCTGGTAGTTAGCAGTATACTGTGTCTTATGTGTTCGAGATTAGGTTTTGCTGACCTGGTTGTGTTCAGTGCAGTGGTGACTTGCTTATACAACCTGAGGAGGCAGGTGTCATCCTAAAGTTTCTTGAAGGTCTTCAGCGTAATCTCATTCTCTTTATACCATAAAAACACTATTAGAATTAAAATAACTGCAAAAAATCCTTCTGCTCGTGCACCAAGGGCACTCGCGTAAAAGGCCTCTCCATCTTAAAGTCCCGGGCTGAATTTCAGTCCCAGTACGTCCTAGCTCATATTCTATTCTATATTTTAATGTTTAATTATGGCAACTCCTGAAATGGGTCATCCCATTGATAATACCAGAGCACTGAGCAGTTGAAGTAAATTAAAAAACTCGACTCATAACATGGACGCCGTTATTGCATTGACGGAGCAAGAAGTGTCTAAAATACATGCACACAGTTCAATTGAATGGTAAAGCTTGCCCTCTTTAACAATACAGTTAAACTAAAACCTCAACAACAGTGAAATAAGATCGCATGATTTATCTGTCAATCAGATTCATGTAAAAGTGTAGATCGTTACTATAGCAACAGTGGGCTCCCAGGACATTTTCAGTAGAACGGAAAAAAAAAAGAATTTAATTTAACATGTTAACCATACCCACCTAATATTTTTTTTTTTACTGGCACTTTTTTATTCATACTGTTGTAAATTTCTCTTTTTTTATCAGACCTCAAACCTTCTTTGCTTTCAATTATGAAACGATTCAAATGAAAACATTCAAATGATCTTGCCTGGACTTACTTTTCAAAATTAGTAATAAAAAAATCACTCTTGACAACAGGGAAAGCTATTATGTTTGCTCTGCATACCGTCAAACACTACAATTTATGAGTTTAATATCATGTTTTGCTCCAAAATCACAATATATGTCAGTCGTGTTTGAAATTACTTCTGTGGTTTCATGTTGCTTCTTAACACAGAGTGAGAATTTATTATTTTATTTTATTCTATGACACAAGCTATGTTGATCAGCATTGCATTAAAGGGTTAGTTCACCCAAAAATGAAATTTAGCCCATGATTTACTTACCCTCAAGTTCTTCTAGGTGTACATGACATTCTTCTTTCAGACGAATGCAATTAGAGTTATATTTTAAAAATGTCCTGGCACTTCCAAGCTTTATAATGGGAGTCAATGACTGGAAAATTTGTGAAGAAAATAAATAAATACTCCACACGGCTCCAGTTGGTTAATAACGGCCTTTGGAAGCTAAGCCATGGGTTTTTTGTAAGAAAAATACTCATATTTATAACTTTATAATCTAAAACAACTAGCTTCCGCCAGACGACCGTATGCATACTACGCAATTCAACTTGTGCCACAAGAGTAACCCGTGGCGCATGTGTGACGGAGCGGAATAGGATTCTAATAAATAATTTAGCTTATAGTGACAATTGTCGACTACGCCACCCTGAATCGAACAGGGAATATCAAAATAACTCAGCAATGAACACTAGGTCACACAGGTTTGTGTGTGCCAGGAAGGTCAAAGACACAAGTACAAACAATTTACCAATGGTCTTTATTAACTTACAAAAATAGTTTGTTCTTTTTTTTAAAAAGCTCAGCGCTACATAAACAAATAACAGTATCAAGAAAGGTAATTACAGAGGGCAGTAGAAAATGGCCACACCAACACAGTCCTCTACCCACAAGGGTAGGAGGAGTCTCAAGAAAAAAACAAAAGCTGCAAATCTAACTGGCAGGTCAGACAAACAAAAAAAAATTATACCAAATAACCAGGCTGAGTTTACCGGCGGAAGGACCACTTAATGGCTTTTCCAAAAGTGCAATCCTACTAACACACACACTTAGATCATACATGCAGGCACTCCAAAAGTGTCACCCACTGCAGCACCATGCACCACTACCACAATGCAAGAGAAGGTCCTTCCGCCTGGCCACCTCAGTTCCTGGAAGAAACAGATAAACAGCTGAGTTTAGTAAAACCCCAAAAATAATAACCCAAGGAAGTATCACAACCAAAAATATAATTATACCATAATCAAGGTCGACGAGCAAAATCTAAACTAAATACACACCGCTGAACTAAAGAAAAGAATAACAGAAATTAGCGCTGATGCAGCACACACACTGGTGCTCGTCCAACTAACATACAGGTTATAACTTTTTCTATCACTCTAAAAAAAGAGAGGAAGTAGACGATACAATCTGTTGAAGTGTTTGCTGGCCCACGGCGCGATCACAGCGATGCAGAGGACAGCGCAAACACCATGATTGGACTCATACAAAGCACAATCACTGCCGAAACGAGAGGAAGATTGCGTCCAAGACAGGCAAACCGGTCCCGAGGGCAAGAGAGAAGACTCACGCCTCACGAACGGCTTAAAGGAAGCTAGATGTTACTACCCATACAGAAATGTAATATGTCTATATGCAAATTACATAATGTCAGTGCCCATGTATGTCTGCTGCCTATATGAGAAAAGAAAACACATAGACATATATGAAACATATATTTCAAAATATAGCAAATGGCTGTTTTCATGTAAGTGCCATATTTTCCTGTACATGCACATAAATGTTAAATATATGTAAGACGCATATATGTATATATGCATATATGTACTTATTTCAATGCATCAGTATCACATGCATGTATGTTTACATACATTTATTAAAGGGGTCATATAATGCCATTTTCATACAAGTTAATTTGATTCTTTAGGGTCTAAATTAAAAGTTTGTAATATACTTTAATTAAAAATGTTCGTTAGTATTGTAAGAAAACACTAATTTTACCTGGTCAAAAACAGCTCTGTTTTCAGCACGCCGTTTCAGTGCATATGCCTTTAAATGATAATGAGCTTCGCTCACTCCACCCCTCTGTTCTGCGGGCGTTCATAACAGCGTTATGGCCACACCGCACGTGGAGTGTTTCCTTGACAACGGTTGAGGGTATAGGAAAAAAATGGCAGCGGGAGTCTCTGAGGAGGACACATCTGTGCAACCGTATCAGTTTGAACCGGAGTCGGAACAAGATGACGGCCCGAAGAAGTTCGACAATTAAGGCTCGAACATGACGTTTCTGAATGGTTGGTTATTATATTAAAATATAATAAATACAATTTTACACTTACTTTTTCTGGAGGTTCAGCAGGGAGACATGAATAGTTGGTAACGATTCATTTTTCAGGAGCAGCTTCTTATCAAAATCAGCTTTATAAGTTACTTCCTTCGTTAATAAAGCAGTCTGGTGAGAAAAGATTTGCGAATCGCGCAAACATGAAAGCATTGACGTTGCTCGTGGGGAATATTCCCTTTCGAAAACAAAACTCAGCCACTGTGTCTTCAGCGGTTCGGATTTATGAACATCAAAATTACTGCTGTGTTCGTTATTACACCCAAGAACAGAACACCACAATCGCTTATTCTGCTCCAGCATATCAACAATGACAGACTATGATGACTGACAGCTCGCTCAGGGCGGGTCTGTGTTGAAACGCTGCTGTCAATCAACAATCGTGGGAGGGGCGTCCGATTTAGTGACGTCACAAAATCGAACGGCTCAATTTGAGGCAGGGGAAAACATATAAGGAGATTACAACAAAAACACTGGATAGATTTTTATCATTATATGATGGTTGTGTACAGGCACTGCCAACACACATTTCAGTACAATCAACTTGAAAAAGTGCATGTACCATTATATGACCCCTTTAAATATGTGGGAAACAAATATGTATGTCACATATTTATACTTAATGTTGTCCATATATGCGAGAAAACAATACTATACTGTAATATATGCAGATGTATCATATATGGATGAACTCAAATATTTTCTTCACATGTTTGTACAGATAAATGTTCATATATGTTGCAGGCATATATTGTGGTCTCAGATAAGTCAAATATATGTATAGATATATGTCATGCTATTTAAAATATAAGTACATATATGGCCATATAATAAATTTTTGTATGGGTAGTGCTCTTTCCACTACAATTTAAAGTTTTAAATATGGGTATTTTCCTTACACAAACGCATGGCTCCACTTCAGAAGGCCTTAATTAACCCCCTAGCGGAAGTGATTATAGTTTATAAAGTTTTAACTATGAGTATTGTCCTTACAAAAACGCATGGCTTCACTTCAGAAGGCCTTTATTAACCCCCTGGAAATATAAATGGAGTACTTTTATCATGGATGGATGCATTTTTTTGGGCTTCAAATTTTCTCCAGCGATTCACTGCCATTATAAAGCATGGAAGAGCCAGGACATGTTTTGATATAACTCTGATTGTATTCATCTGAAAGAAGAATGTCATATACACCTAGGATGGCTTGAGGGTGAGTAAATCATGGGCTAATTTTCCTTTTTGGGTGAACTATCCCTTTAAAGACATACATGATTATGAAAATACCTGAGATAGCTTGATAAACACATATATATTATCACTATCATCTGCTTGTCTTCATTTTTCATCAGTCAAAACATCTCTATTTGCATGTTATTATATATAAGGTTGTGGCAAGCAGGACAAGGCCGAGGGACGTGAGAGAACGGCGCGAGGCCGGTGGCGGGATTGTCAATGAATGACACCTGTGAGACGCCCCGGTCTCGTATCTCTCCCGGAGGAGCGGAAGCATAAAGGAGGAGCGTCGACTGTGAAGATCGAGAGAGGACAGGCTTGATTTTTTTTTGTGTTTGTTTTTTGTTTTGGGTAGCCAGCAGTCGTCCGCGAGGGGCTGCTGGCGGTTCCTTTTGTTTTTGTATTTGTTTTATTTTATAATTAAAATCTTTAAATGTTCGCCGGTTCCCGCCTCCTTCTTCCCTGAACTATGATCTTCATTACAAAGGCATTTCCTGAAATGTCATAAGTTTAAAGGGTTAGTTCACCCAAAAATGAAAATTAAGTCATTAATTACTCACCCCCATGCTGTACCAACCCTGTAAGACCTTCGTTCATCTTCGGAACACAAATGAAGATATGAAGACGCATGCGCGAGAACTGAGAAGAGGACGTTCTTCTTCTAATACTTCTTGTTCAGTTCTCGCGCATGCGTCGTGGAAATCTCTTGAACTCTCGTGTCAGGCCCACAAGGAAGAAAAGGAATAGTCGAATAAAGTCGTTATTTATGTTTTTTTTTCGGAAAAAAAGTATTCTCGTCGCTTGATAAACTTATAGTTGAGCCACTGTAGGCACATGGAATATTTAAACATGTTCTTTAATGACTTTCTGGGCCGTCAAGTTTCATTCCCTCAGGCAGCCTATGTAGCAGTGATCCACCTCTCAGATTTAATCAAAAATATCTTCATTTGTGTTCCGAAGATGAACGAAGGTCTTACTGGGTTGGTACAGCATGGGAGTGAGTAATTAATGACTTAATTTTCATTTTTGGGTGAACTAACCCTTTAATACTTCTATGAATCTCACTTATGGACTTTCTGCACGAGGGTTGAATCAGTATGTACTGGGCTTCCAGTATGAATGAAACAGATGACATGTGAGTGTTTAGCACTCCATATCGCTATCATCTCCCCATTTTGGGTAAAAATAGAAAAATAATACTGAAGTACTTTGTAACGTAGTTACTTGAGTAGTTTTTTTAGCAAACTAATTATTTACTCTTACTTGAGTCATATTATTTGTCAGTACTTCTACTTGTACTCAAGTAAATTATTACACGCAGTTTCTGGCAGAAAAAGGTGCCGTCTACGACCTGGTAAACTCTCCATGCACTTTGAGAAAAAAAAGGCACTGGGGCGGCAAGCTGTGAACCAGCGCGCCCCGCCCCAAGATACCAATCATCCAACCGAGAATGTTCGAGACACGGTGGAGGATTCCACTCGAGCCTGACAGCCTCGGCGGCCCGGTTCAGCATAGCTGACATCTCTGGATCTGGCTCAGGCAACGTTACACTCCCAGAGGGAGATAATGCAGCCGAGTCGTCATTTCCAGAGGTCAGCTCACCCTCTGATGCTGCAATCGACATCCTGTCCTCTAGAGGGGCCCCGAATGAAACTGCTGGTCAGTTCAAAGTTGTAAATGATGGCAGGCTGGTCAGACCAGCACGCTCAATGGGGGGCTTCACCGGCTGCGGTGTGATAGAGGAGTGAGGGGCCCACAGGGCATTACAGGGCGGGGAAGCCTCATTATGATCCTCTGATCACCCATCCCGCACGGCGCCGTAGTGAGGCGTGGTAAAGGGGGCTCCACCTTCACACTTGAAGGCAAGTCTCGATCTCAACACAACGATAGTCATGTTCTGGGAATGACCGCATCCAGAAATGCACGGATGGAATGACATCTTGAAAAAGACGCAAACACTCCTGTGTTGCTCTTTCAGGAAATGGGACCCGTCACCAGTGCCGGAGCACACAAGGGAATGACCGCTGCAACACTGAACAGTGAACTGAAAAAGTGAAGCACTTACTTCTTTGCCCTCTAACCAACCATCAACAAACACACAGAAATGATGCTGTTAAAACAGCAGTTGAGAGGTCAGAAGTTCACGATCACCGCTGCACTCGTGCTGTACAACCACCAGGACTGGGAGAGTCTTCCAGAAGAACACCGACACACTCGCTCATTGAAAACTTCAACACTCATCAGAGACATCGACACCGATCTGCTCCGAAGCGAAAGACAACTGGTGCGTGCATCCAATCCACTTCTGTATTTATACCCATGCCGCGAGGCGGAGTGTGAGATGCAGATCTTGCACGCCATTGGCTCATTTTAACAGTACTCGAAGATGACAGGCTCCCTAAGCGTGATCCCAATCAGTCGACAGATCGACTACGTCAAACGTGAGCGACTGAAAGGGATTCTGATTTCACTAAATACATGTTCCTCAAACAACATTCCAATCAACCATCAAAATCACATTTGTGGGGCAAGTTTACAGTTTGTCAAGTTAAGACTTAAAACAAGGGTTTGGTGCTTCAACATCAGTGTTATTCACCTGTCATTCACCTATCATTAGTTTTAGAGGTAGGGATTTGGTTGTGATTCAATTTTCGTAAAGGAATGTTGTTCCTGGATCAACAAAATATGTTGACCCCGGAACGCATCTATGAAAGCACTCATGTGTTATTAAACCACGTATTAAAGGAACATACACTGTACACAAGATTTTTCAAAGTTGGAAATAAAACCAAGATTATTGGAGTATGTTTTACAAGAAAATAGCCTACAATTTCAGTCTATCATAATGTAATATTTAATTGAATGTGGTACTTGTCATTTCTTTGTAACTATTTGTGCAATTTACTAGCAATTTCTGAGTGAAATTTTCAAAGTAAATACTACAGCTTTTTTTTAGTGTACAAACAAGGTCAAGGTTTGGCTGGTTAGCTGTTATCCCCTGCTGATATGCTGTAACTTATTTGGGTAAAATGCGTCTTTCTCCATTGATGGTCAATCAAAACCATTGTGTTTATTGTGGTAAAATCTGTCTTTTTGCATGCAACTTATAAACATTGACCCTGTCTTTGCAATGTAAAGGCAGCTATTGATAAATAAATGGGGGGGGGGGGACCCCCAAAAACAAAGGGCAAAGACCAGTTTTGAACTCTGAGCAAATTGATAAGAAATTTGATCTTTTAGCCTTTAAGTTTCACGAACCCTGTAATGAATGTCTTCCAAAATTCAGTTGGTCAAACAAATTTGTCTTGCAGCAATAATGTGTTCCTTCTTCATCATATTACATAGAGGAGAACTAACATTCAACAGTGTTAAAATAAGCTTTGAAACAGGGACCCCTTTATTTCTTTCTGAGGGGCCCTGTGTTTCTTATTTTCTCTCTCTTTCATTCCTTCTGTCACTGTAAATCTTCTTTTTACTCTTTTTCTTTGCCATATCTCTTTCACAACCACCCAATCTCACTTTCTCTAGTTTTCCACTAGTTTCTTCGCAGGTTCTTACTGACAAATTGTCAAAAACTCTCTAAACTGAACGTGAGAAAGAGAATTGATAGTCAGAATTAACAGAGCTTTATACGCATGGTTTAATATTTAAATATTGCCAAAACATAATAAAAAATTAACAAAATAAAACATTTGAAGGCTTTCACATAATTTCATTGGAATAAAACAAATTATCTGAAAAGTAAATGAGAAAATTATAAGTTGAAAAAACAACAAGCAAGCTTTGTGTTATGCAGTGATATCTATATTTATCTAATCTGTGGCGTTGTGCTTTGAGATATGACAGGCTTTCATATATCACTGATTCAACCGAACACAAATGACTGTATCTTTATAGATACGCCCGACTGGACAATAATACTCCGATCCACTAATAAAGCTGGTTATCGTGTGGACACAGCTATAAATATTGTACAGTGCTAGCTTCTAAATCTCCTTATTATGTTAATGTTTCACCACAGGTGGAGACAGACAGAACTAGATGAAGTTGAATGGCAAAAGGGGTCTCCTCCGTGTCCTCCAAATGGAAGTACAGTTATTTTTACAAAGGCCCAAGATTACTGGTGAACCCCATTTTGAGTTGGGTCACTATACAGCATGAATGTAAAGTAGTCCAGAACATTGGATGGAGGCCAGATTGAATTTTAAGTGACCACTGTCCTAAATGTGTCTTTGAACAACTCTGTCTCTCTCTCTCTTAGTACCCCGTGTTTACCCTCTTCACACCATTTAACTTCTCTCTCTCTCTCTCTCTCTCTCTCTCTCTCTCTCTCTCTCTCTCTCTCTCTCTCTCTCTCCCTCTCTCTCTCTAAGTGATCAAACTGAATGACTGCATTGAACAGTAGATATAAAGTTGGTACACCCCCTTTTCACAAGCACTCAGTATCTTTTCCTTTGCCCACTTGATCCCCGCCTACTGCCCCCTGTCCCTATATAAGTGTGTTTTTCAGTATGCAATACAAAGAGCAAGAAGCAATGAAAGAAAGAAATAGCGTAATGATAAGGAGTTCGTACTCCAGTAAATCGGCATGAAGTTTAAAGTCCTGTTCTATTTATGGATGCTGGGCCTAATAAATCCAGGTGAGTACTATAGCCCATGCGTCTTATTACAGAAACAACACTATATCTATTGTTGAGGTTCTCTAAAGGCATTGCCAATACAAAAATTGATTTAATGTATGCTATATATGTTGTAATTGTGGAACTGAATTTTAAAGTTTAAAACTGGACGTGTGTTACTACTATGCTTACAATATTTTGCAGTGCAGTGTTGTTGTTTTTGAATGCTTTGTATTTTCTACATTAGTGAAGATAACCAAAACCTGAATGAGGGAAAATTTGCCCAAAGATGAACAATAACTGTGTGATTCAAAATTTTAATACCAGAAATGTCCAAGTTGTTTGTTTCCACAGCCTCCATTCATAAATGGAAAATATTAATAGTCATTAAATAAACTGACAAACAATTCACAATGACACATAAGTGTTTATTAATAATTATTATTGTTGTTGTTGTTATAAATAAGGATTAAGGATTAAGGATTTTTATTGCCATTCAAGAACATGGTACATGAGCTGGAAGGAACTTAGGTATTTAGGTCCGGTTAAAACCACTCACAAATAAATAACTAAACTATTCATCATAAATAAAAACAATAAAAACAGATAACAAATCATACAAACCCATATATACACAATAAAAATTATTGAATTTGTGAATACCCTGAATTTCAGCTCCAGAGGCTTCCTCAGCAGTTTTATACACAGTGATATGAACTTTAAAGGGGACCTGTTATGCAAAATTCAATTTTGCATGGTGTTTGGACATAAATGTGGGATGGCAGTGTGTGTACACAATTCAATTCAATTCAAATTTATTTGTATAGCACTTTTCACAATACATATTGTTTCAAAGCAGCTTTACAGAAAGTGCATTTCAGAAATGTACATAGAAAAAAATACAGTTAGTTAATCATGTAGTAATTTAGGGCATAACATATCGCCGGCGTTGGGTCGTCTCTTCACAGGCGTCGAGTCGTCTCTTCACAGGCGTTTAGTCATCTCATCGCAGGTGTTGGGGGATCTGAAGTCTCCGTGAGAGCCTGGATACAAACTGGAGCTGACGAACGCTATTTACCTCGGGACTAGCGTCCCGAGATAACAGCAGAAGAGCAGATGGGAGATAATTAGCATAGCTGCTGTTAATAAAATTAATGCATTCAATCTGATTCAACAGTGGTATAAAAGGTAAGCACTATGTAAATGCTTGGCTAAAGAGATGCGTCTTTAATCTAGTTTTAAAGTGGGACAGCGAGTCTGAGCCTCGAACAATATCAGGAAGGCTATTCCGGAGTTTAGGAGCAAAACGTGAGAACGCCCTCCCTCCTTTAGTGGACTTAGATATCCTGGGAATGACCAGAAGCCTCGAATTTAGTGATCTTAAAGAACGTGATGGATTGTAGGGCGATAGAAGGTCAATTAAATACACAGGTGCTAAACCATTTAGGGCTTTATAGGTCAGTAGTAATACTTTGTAATTGATACGGAACTTAATAGGTAACCAGTGTAGAGATGATAAAAGCAGTGTTATATGATCATATTTTCTTGACCTAGTAAGAACTCTAGTAGCTGCATTTTGCACTAACTGTAGCTTGTTTATTGAGGATGCAGGTCAACCAGCTAATAAAGCATTACAGTAATCTAGTCTCGTGGTCATTAATGCATGAACTAACTTTGCTGCATCAGAAACAGATAGCATGTTACGTAGCTTATCAATGTTTCTAAGGTGGAAAAAGGCTGTTCTTGTAACATATGAAATATGATTTTCGAAAGACAAGTTGCGGTCTAGTATAACACCCAGGTCTTTAACTGTAGTGGATAAAGTAACAGGACATACTGCGGTGCACAACACAAACACCCTGCAGTGATAAAAATCCACCCACTACTTTTTTTTAATCCCCATAAATCATAAGCAGTGTCTCCCAACGACCTGTTTTCAGAATGTGGCTTTAGTGACGTCAGTGTTTATTCAGCTCTTACAGTGATTTTCTGGAGTAAAATTGTCGCTTCATCTTTTGTGTGATGTACAATAAACTTCATTGAACTCATCAGTATATTTTTGGCCAACATTCGGACGCGGTCCACTACAACATGCTTGTACTAATAGTTGATAAAAGCAAGATGGAAAAATAAGTTATAACCGTAATTAAACTGTTCTATCTCCATACAGCATGTATTCAGATATATGGATCAGTGGGCATTATTGTCCGACTCTGGGTCGAAATGAACACGTCTACTTAGAGGGAGTTTATGTTTTGATATTATCATTCTTTGAGATGAGACTGTCCTGACACGGAGCGCGAGCTCGTGAGGCTCCGCCCTCTGGGCCGGCAGCAGCTGCTCATTTGCATTTAAAGGGATACACACTAAAACGGTGTGTTTTTCTGAGCCCCAAAAAGTGACAATTTAAACATGCAGTAAAAAATTATCTGTTGGGTATTTTGAACTAAAACTTCACATACACACTCTGGGGACATCAGAGACTTATTTTACATCTTGTGGAAAGTGGCATAATAGGTCCCCTTTAACAATGGCATCGGTTTTACTAAATCAACTCCAGCACGCAAAGTAAATTCGCAGCACTGCAAACAGCGTTTTCTCAGCTACAACTACAGTGTCTGAGGGTGGGTCAAAGCAGACCATGTTTGCAGCCAGCCAATTAAGACCATAGGCTGGCATTATGCAAATATGTTACATTGTTACATAGGTATGCAACAGGAAGTGAGACTGGAATTGAGAATAAAACTCGTTTCAGGCATTTCAGAATCGATTCTTTCTTTTTAGAGACAATCATTTAATTTGTTTTGTACTTTGATCTTTAAAACTTTTGCTCAAAAAAGCACAATAGGGCCACTTTAAGTATCTGACAATTTAAATGCTTCCTTTTAATTCTTTTCATATTTTCCTGACCTTCTCAACTCAGGCTCCTCTGCAGATGTCTCTGTGTCTCCAGGCTCCTCAGCATTCCTCAACTGCTCCTTCACACTGCCGCCTCTAGTTGATGATTCACTCTTAAACATCACCTGGTCCTTCGGTGGTTTAATCATTGCCTCAAGGAATCACACTCAACCAGGCTTCTTCTTAAACACAACTGCTTCCTTCATTGGCTCCTTCCCACTGACTGTTTACAATGCCACTCCAGACCAGCAAGGGATGTATGAGTGCAGGGTGAACTATAATGAAACCGATTACTTCACAGATGTGACTCTGACAATACTAGGTAAGTCACAAGTGCATCTCACATAGATCACTTGTATGAAATAGTGTCTGTTGTTGAAAAACACAGGACCAATGTCCAACTTATTATATATCATATATAAATAAATATAATATCAGATACATATCCCAGACAAGCTAAACCTTGGAGTTTCATTCTAATTCTCTTACAGTTCCTCCACTGGTTTCCATCATCTTACCTGAAGTATTCCTGAAAAGAAAAAGTGTGTTCGAATGTTGGGCAAGGAGCTTTAGTCCTCCACAAATCATGTTTACCTGGACACGAGCAGGAAACAAAATCCAAGAACCCCAAAAGCTGCAAGTGAACCGTACAGAGGACGGGCTGTACGATGCAGTCAGCTGGCTAACCTTGATCCCTGAAATCTCTGACCAGAACACAAGCTTTGGCTGTAAGGTGCAACATACAGCCCTGGTGAAACCTATCCTTGAGGAGTTCACACCTTACATTATAGGTATTCAGAATTTACACATTTGATTGGTAGATGTCATTCATTTGAAACAAGATGCAATTTCTGCTGTAACAGTACAACATGTACAAGTTATTTCAGCTTATTTAACATTAGTTACATGCATTTCACCACTCAATCAAGTGGCTTCATCAGTTCATGTCGCAAGTTTTTTGCAGAATTGTGCAACTTGCTGTGGGATTTTTCGCAGGCATCAGTTGAAATTGATGAAGGAAATAACTTCTTGATGTTGTCAGTTTTGCTCTGCAAGTCTGAATTGGGGAAAACTTATCAGGATGTTATGGATAGATTATGATTGTTCTTCTTTGACATACATGAACTTCCTACATCATTCTAAAACAATCAGTCCACTTTATCCAAGACTAGTAGATCCAATCCCCAGCTTTTTGGTCCTTCACGTTTAGGGTTTTCACACTTAAAATAGTTAAAGTTCTTATTTCCATATTTGCGATGTCAGTGTCATTGTTTGGACGAACGCAGCACGCGACCTGTAACCATAAAGGCTCTAAAAGAAAGCATGCATCATGCTTTAATATTCTAAGACCACTTAGTTTCACACTGTACATGTTTGGCACCGCAATGTGGGGCTAACACCGCAAAAGTGCTAACATTTTTTATTAACATACCCACAGTGTGAAGCGTTCCTTTGCCCGGGGTTAAAAGCAGGATTTAGAATGACAATAAACCAGGTTAAGGACCGTGTGAAAAGCCCTTAAGATTGTCAGGTAGAAGTCTTCTGTGAAGTCCGCATCAGTGCTGTTTCTGTAAAAGGATGCATTGAGAGCTTAAAGTGGGTGCTCATGAGCATCCTCCTTAATCATAAAATAACAAATGGGACACCCTATGGTAGGGCACTTCAACTCCTGTCCTAGAGGGTCAGTGAGGGTTGCTGAGTTTAGCAATTACCTTAAACCACACATACTCAAACAAGTGGCAGGGTTATAATAAAAGGATACAAGAGCAGGAGTTGACAGGATAAAACAGTCTTTAATGGAAAATATAAACAAGGCAGTCTGTCGTTATGGCACACAGAACTGGATAAAACAAAACACAGTCAAAAGAAGAAAAGACTCCTGTCTTGATGAGGAAATAAATCTGATCACCCGTAGATGGGAGGCAGTACTTAAGTAGGTATCTCAGAGGACCACAGAGGATCTCACGCAGCAGATGCAGGACACAGATAATACTTAGGCGCAAGGCTGTACCAGAAAAAACAAGACAGGTGAGTTCTTTCAAAACTATACAGACATAAAGAGAGCAGCAGTCGTAACGCATGACATGTAACAATAATCTGTCAAAGAACTGGGTGAACAAATACTAGATAAAGGGTGAACACTTAGGGTAAAGTGGGAACAGGTGTCATCGCAAAGCAGCGCAAGCAAGCGCAGGTACACAGAGCAGAAGAGAGAGAGAGAGAGAGAGAGAGAGAGAGAGAGAGAGAGAGAGAGAGAGAAAGAGAGAGAGAGAGAGAGAGAGAGAGAGAGAGAGAGAGAGAGAGACCTTTAACACACCTTTATTTATACATACACTATATAGACATTCCTCATTAACATCTATTTTCTCAGATGTACATTGGTAAATACACATATACACCCACTCAAAAACTCATACAATCTCATAAAACGTAACAAACTATTGAATAAAGATTACAATGTTCATTTAAACTTTTTTTTTAATGCCACAAAAGCTCATAGATTTAATACCAGCTCATTTTCATAATCCACTGTGCACAAAACATAATTCAAAGCCCAAATTTCAATAAATCTGTCCATATTATTCATTAGTTTAAAATATGCAAACTCTGCCTTGATTCTAGTTGCTATAAGAGCCTTTAAGACCACCTCAGGACCTACTTCCCCCTCTCCTTTCAGTTTCCTTTTCCTTGTGAGCCATATTGCCATCTTTGCTCCTCCAACCATAAAATTAAATAACAAAAAAAATCCCTGTCTAATGCAACATACTTTGGTCCAAAAAGAAAAAATTCGTTATTAAAACCTACTCCAAAATCTCTAATCCACCCATCTAATATCTGAAACAATTCTCTTAATCTTAAACAACTTAAAAACAAATGGTCTACCGACTCTTCAGTGCCACAAAAACGACATTCCTTCCCTACAGTGGGGTCAATGTGTGCCACGTGCCTGTTTGTAGCTACCGCCCAGTGAACAACCCTCCATTGGAGATCCGCAGTGTGTTTCCCTATAGGAGGCTTGTACAGGGACCTCCAGCAGTACCTAGGGGAAGAGTCTGGTCCCAACACATCTGACCACTTTGTCTCTTTACAATCTTTGAGCACGTTATAATGGGACACCTTCACGCAAATATTGTACACTGCCTTTTTCGAGACGGTCTCAAAACCTTCCAGCACCGGAATCCTGAAATGTAGAAGAGAGCCTTCCTCTGGCTCTTCATCCACCGCTGCTGAAACTTCCACTTGGGGAAAAAGACTCTCCTCATTCTGTTCAGGAACCTCTTTTTCCTCTGAGGTCTGTCTGAAGACAAAAGGCAATGCGGAAACAATTCCATCCATTATTCTCTTTATTATCCTTATGGACTTGATACCTGTCTTGTTGCACATCTCCTCTGGACTCTTCCAGTTTTCACCAGTCTTTAGGTCAGAGATTCTTGTACACCCCGCTCTTGCCATCACGTTCTGAATGCTCCTGGGCTCCAGTGACGGTGCTGGTATCAGCGGGTTATTAAAAAGAGGTTCATTCTCTGTCCAGAGTCCAATATTTGAGAGAACCCTCTTAACCTTAAAAGTTGAAGTCCATGCTCTCAAAACTGCCTTGTAGAAAGGAGAAACATTCCTCAAGTCCATGTTGTCCAATTTGATCAAAAACAATTGCACATCATACTTGAAAATATTCATTTTCCTCAACACAGCACGCGCTGTATCAGCCCAGCATGACTCGGCATACAGCAATCTTTGTGCCGCCCGAAGTCGAAATGTCTTTATTCTGTTCCTAATATCCATCAGGCCTTGTCCTCCCTCTTGAATAGGCAGGAAAAGAACAGCAGATTTTTTCCAATGCTGCTCATCCCAGAAAAAGTCAATTAGCTTTCTTTGGAGCTCATCAACGACACTTTCCGGAGGATCCAGAACTTTCATTTTGTGCCATAGTGCATATGCAGCCAGATTGTTGGTGACCAAAACCCTGCCCCTGTACGATAGCTAGGGAAGCACCCATGCCCATCGAGACAACAGGTCACACATCTTCTCCACCATACCCTCCCAGTTCTTCTGCCTATACTGATCTGACCCTAAAAACACTCCCAACACCTTCAAACCAGCTCTTCCCCATTTAACTCCCCCTGGAAGCACAGGGGGGGGCCCTTCCCTGCCAGTCTCCTAATAAATATCCTTCACTATTTTCCCAATTTACTTTAGCTGACGAAGCCTTTTCGTAAATAGTTAAAGCATTTGTTAAATTCATTACATCTTTATCACTTCTTATAAAAACAGTGATGTCATCAGCATAGGCCGAAAGAGTTATTGGTCTGTTTTTTTCACAACCTTTCACTATAAAACCTTGTAATTTCTCCCTAAGTTTATATAGTAAAGGCTCAATTGCTAGTGAGTACAACTGCCCTGACAAAGGACATCCTTGTCTTATGCCTCTATGAATTAATACTGGATAACTAAGCCCACCTCCAACCTTTAACAATGCAGAAGCTCCAGTGTATAACAGTTTGATCCAAGAGATAAAATTCTTACCAAAACCAAAAGCTTTAAGAGTCTCAAATAAATAAAAATGATCAAATTTATCAAAAGCTTTCTCTTGATCAATTGACAGAAAACCTACATCCTCATTACCAGCATTTGCTAAATTCATTATATCACGCACAAGATAGAGATTGTCCATTATTGTTCTTTTTGGCACACAATACGTTTGAAAATCATTAATAACATACTCTAAAAAATGTTTTAATCTATTTGCAAGACACTTAGCTAGAATTTCATAATCAGTACACAGTAAGGCTACTGGTCTCCAGTTCTTTAACAGTCCAAGGTCACCTTTTTTCGGTAATAAAGATAAAACTGCTCTTCTACAACTAGTTGACAGTTCATTTTTCCTATGAGAAAGTCTAAAAATTTCAAGTATATCATCTTTTAAAATAGTCCAGAATTGTTTATAGAATTCAGAAGGAAGTCCATCAATGCCAGGGGACCGACGATTGGAGAGTTTCTTTACCGCCTCTGATATTTCATCCAATTGAATATCGGCATCAAGCAATTGTCTCTGCTCATCAGTGATCTTTGGCAAGTCTATTAGTAGGTCTTCCATGCAATTAATGTCACAGTCTCTTGCTTACAATAAATCAGTATAAAAGTTCTTTGCATGATTTCTCATTTCTTTTGGATTTGTTGTTAAAGTCCCATCTGGTAACTTCAAATGTAACATAAGTTTTCTTTCTCCTTCTTTCCTCTCTAAGTTGAAAAAAAAAGAGCTTGGAGCATCCATTTCTCGTAGTGAAGAAAAACGGGCTCTTATTAAAGCCCATTTTGCTATTTCATTGAACAAAGAAGTCAAAACAGTCTTTTTTTCTCTTAATTGTTCCACTTCTTCTGAATTTTCTTCAATGATTCCTTTTTCGATTTCAGTTATCTCTTTTTCAAGTATTTTAATAGTGTTCTTTACATGTCTATTTGAGTGGGCTGTATAGTTCTGGCAGAAAATTCTTATTTGTGCTTTTCCAATCTCCCACCATTGCACTAAATCTTCATAGTCATTTTTTTGTTTTTGCCATTTAACCCAAAATAACCAAAAGACCAAAATAAAAATTTGGGTTAGACCAAAATAACCCACATTTTTCACAGAATATAGAGTCATGTAACAGATTCAAATTAAAATGCCAATAATAACTACAATGCTGTGATTTTTTAAACCCATTTCAATCATACACAAATGATGATCAGTAAAACCGTTCGGAAAAATATTAGCTTTCAAAACTCTATTAGAATTATCTTTACTTACATAAAACCTATCCAACCTTGCAGCACTAATATGATCATGAGAGGCTTTAACCCATGTATATTGTTTCACTGCTGGATGTTTCTCGCTCCATACATCAGACAAGTCATATTTCTTTATAATACTGCTTAATGAATTAGCAGACTGAGGATACGGTTCTTCACCATTTCGGTCTAATGTAAAATCTAATAAAAAAATTATATCAATATGTTTGTTTTGAATCAATTCATACAAAGCGGCTCTTTTTCTATAATCCCTTAATCCATTGATATTAATTGTATCTATTTTTATGCTCTCCATAAAAAGAGGAAAAAGAGAAAGACAAACAATCAGAAGAGAACAAAAAGAGAAAAACACCCTTTGTGACTTAACCATTATGTATATTGCCTTTTAACCCATTCTTTCCCTTTCAGTATTTTTGTCACAATTTTCTTCAGTCTAAAGCTTTTCCTTCGGCTCAGTCCTTTAAACCCCACACTCTACTGTATTTTAACTACCAATCTTTCACGAATTCACGAATCTTTCAACATCAGGAAAAAAACTCTTGACATCAAAAGTCTTTCCAAAAGTTTCATCCAAGAAATCATTAATTTCATTCACTGTGTATAACTGATCGTCACCACTCTGAGAAGTAAAGTCAGACATTTCTGAAAGACTGTCCTCATCACCCATCTCCTCCATTTCATCATCTCTATCACCAACCTCTCCAGCACATTCATGATCGTTCCTATCTCCAGTTTCATCTTCACATTGAGAAACAATCACCTCAGTTTCCTCAACTCTCTCAGCACAAAGTTTTTCAACTGTTTCTTCACAACTTACATCCTGGTTATTCTGTGTTTCATTCCTTTCTGATTCATCTCCCTTCTTCTCCGTTTCACCTAAATTCCTTCCTACACTGTCCTCTTTCTCACCATCATTCGCTTTTGACCCACTCGGCCCAGGGACTCCATTTAACCCACTCGGTCCTGCTACTTCACTGTCCAACTCGTTTTCAGTGTTCGTTTTATTAGGGCACGCATTTTTTTTGTGTCCTATTTCACCGAATTCAAAACATTTTAAACTCCCGGCACTTGCATAAAGCATGTAGGACTTGCCTTCACACAGAACTCGAAAGGAAATGTCAAGAGCCGTTGAATCTAAAAACATAAACACTTGGCGTCTAAAAGACATGAGAGAGAGAGAGAGAGAGAGAGAGAGAGAGAGAGAGAGAGAGAGAGAGAGAGAGAGAGAGAGTTCTGCCCTATTGTATTGTAGACTGCATGAATATCAATTGGAATAATTTGGGACTGAATTCAAGTATGCAATGCTGTTTCAAGATGGTTCACTCGACTGTGCTGGCCCTTATGCCTATGAAGCAGTTGTTTCATTCTCTGATGTCTAAGAATACTTTGCAAATGCATGTTCATTGACTGAAGTCAGACTAGGCCAGAAGTTTCCACTCCTGCTTCTAAAGGACCAATATCCTGCCGAGTTTGACTCCAACCTGCTCCAGCTAACCTGCTTGGGAATTTGTAATAATTGCATAAGTTTTACTAATTTTTATTTGTTATAATAAAACAATGGTTAGCTGGATCATAAGGGATGTTTAATTAAGGTTGGAGGTTAACTCCGCAGGACAGTGGCCCTTCAGGAGCAGGATTGGACTCCCCTAGACTAGGCAATATTTGCTTTCCAAAATCTTGCTGGCCATTAAAGGACGAAATTTTACTACACATTAATGGTCATTTATTCATCTGGGAAATCAACATACTCATGTAAATGTAACCCCTTTCACCCGGGTCCCACTCGACCCGCTCCGAGCGGGCCTCGAACGCGGGTCTCCGGCATGAGAGTCAGGCGCTCTAACAAGGAGGCTAAAGACTGCAGCCCCTAGCATCTGTCGCTAGAGCGCCTATTGAGATCAGAGCAGTGAGGTTTACTCGCACATCAACTACTAGCTGGCCTCCGTTACATAAAGATAATGTGGTTTTAATGGACTACTAGTAATACAGTCATGGTCAGAATTAATGGCACCCCTGGTAAATGTGATAAAAAATTATTCTAAAAAATAAATCTGCATTGTTTATCCTTATGATCTTTCATTCAAAAAATTCGCAATAATCTAACCTTTCATTGAAGTAAAATAATTGAAAGTGGGGGAGAAATCACATTATGAAATAAATGCTTTTCTCCAAAACACGCTGGCCATAATTATTGGCTCCCTGTTATTAAATACTTTTTGCAACCTCCTTTTGCCAAGGGAACAGCTCTGAGTTTTCTCCTATAATGCCTGATGAGTTTGGAGAACAACTGACCTGAGATCAGAGACCATTCCTCCTTATAGAATCTCTCCAGATCTGCAGATTCACAAGTTCATTTTGGTGCTTCTCTTCTTCAGTTCAGCCCACTCATTTTCTATAGGGTTCAGTTTAGGGGAATTTTTTTTTTTTTTTTTTTTTTTCGCCCGCCACCACCCCCCCTCTTTGGAGGACAACTTTATTTTTAATAAAACAGAAAAAGAGCATATATACACAATATATTACAATACAGACAATAAATGTGTATACAGTAACTATTCAAGTAACTATTACTATTGCTATTACTATCACAGTAACTGTGAATAGCATAACTATTCACCCCGTACAGTGTGAGCCTGGGTACATAAGTGAAGGGGGGTTATAGCACCATATTCAAGGTGTAACACGTAACATAGGACAAGTGACAGACAAACAACAACAGAGAACACATCTTGAGCAAATTATTCTTATTCTTATTCTTATTATTCCTTCCCTTTTTTCTCCTCTTTTCTTCCCCCTCTTCCTTCCCTCCCCCTCTCCCCTCCCTCCCTCCCTCCCTCTTCATCCTCTCCCTCCCCTTCTCCTCCCCTCTCCCTCCCCTCTCCGCCTCTCCCCCCTTCTGTTGATCTGAAATGTAGGCTATATTAGTTGATCATGGTTAAGGTGTTTGAGGGAAAGGGGGTTTGAAAACATGTTATGCATGAGTGTAGATGCATATATGTATGTATGAAGTGATAGCTGCAGTAACGGAAGGGGTGAGGTATGTGTCTGGTTATATACACGGCTTATAGTTATGTTTGTGCGATATTGAGAGATGTCAAGATGTCAAAAATGTAAGAAAAGGGGACCATATATCTTCATAGGCTGATATTTGCTTTATTCTGTACGCATTGTGTTCCTCAATTGAAATATATTCTGATATTAAATTTATCCAGTGATTGATGTGGCAGGATTTCTTTGATTTCCAGTTTTGGAGAACTACTTTCTTGGCGACAGCTAAAGAGATGAGCAACGGATTCCTATATTTTTGTGAGATATGGATTTCGGAAAGGTCGCCTATGAGACAAAGTATTGGGGATAATGGGATTCTGTGGCTCATAATGGTGGTGAGCGTCTCAGTAACTGTAATCCAAAAAGAATAGACTGGTTTGCAATGCCACATGGTGTGCAAATAGTCATCTGTACTACCTAAAGTACATTGTGAACAGATATGAGTGTTGTGTAGGCCCATTTTGAACATTTTACTTTGGGTAATATGAGTTCTGTGAATGACTTTATATTGTATAAGTTGCAGGTTTGTATTATTGGTCATAAGAAAAGTGTTCCTACAAATTTGTTCCCAGTACTCAGGGTTGGGAGAGATGGCCAGTTTAGGGGACTTGGCAGAAGCTTCATTTTGTGCTCAGTTACCCATTTTTGTATTGATTTTGATGTTTGTTTTGGACCGTTGTCCTGATGGAAGATCCGACCACGGGTCATTATAATATTTCTAGCAGATGCAGTCAGGTTTTGATTTTTTATCTGTTGGTATTTGCTAGAATCCATAATACCATGTATCTGAACAAGAAGTCCAGGACCTCCATCAAAAAAATAGGCCCACAACATATTTGATCCAGCAGCATATTTAACCGTAAGCATTGGGTACTTTTTATCCCTGTTTGAAGCAAACACATCTGGTGGGCTTGCTGCCAAAAAGCCCTTTTTTGTTTCATCTGACCATAGAATCCAGTCCCTTTTAAAGATCCAGTCCTGTCTGAAAACTGAATATGCTGGAGTTTGTTTTTGGACGAGCGAGAAGGATTTTTCTTGAAACCCTCCCGAACAACATGTGGTGATGTAGTGGTTGTTTTGGGGTTTTTTTAGGCTTTCTGACCCCCAAGACTCAACTAATCTCTGCAATTCTCCATCTGTGATCCTTGAAGAGTTGTTTGCCACTCAAACTCTCCTCCTCACTGTGCATTGAGGCAATATAGACACATGTCCTTTTCCTGGCAGATTCATAACATCTTTAGTTGATTGGAACTTCTTAATTATTGCCCTGACGGTCAAAATGGGGATTTTCAATACTTTAGCTATTCTCTTACAGCCACGTTCTATTTTGTGATGGTCAACAATCTTTTAATGCACATCAGAACTATTTTCTTTGGTTTTACTCATTGTGATGAATGATTAAGGGGATTTGGCATTTGTGTTTCCTCATATTTAAACTCCTGTGAAACATGAAGTCATGGCTGGACAATGTAATGTTCCTAGTCACCCTGGTGTGCTAAAAAAATGTAAATATTAATGGGAATATACTTCAGACATATTTTATTTGTAAAAAAAAATTATAGGGGTGCCAATAATTGTAGCCAATGTGTTTTAGAGAAAAACATTTATTTAATAACGTGATTTCCCCCCAACTTTCAATTCTTTTACTTCAATGTAAGGTTAGAATTTTGCAAATTTTTTGAATGAAAGATCAAAAGGATAAACAATGCAGTTTATTTTTTACAGCCAGTTTTGATCATATTTACCAGGGGTGCCATTAATTCTGACCATGACTGTATGTGGTTATGATTGATTACTGGTACTTTTATTATATTTCATTTTTTTATCTCTTTTTTAGTTCTCCCGATGGTCACTCTCTCAACTGTTCCCTCATCTTCCCAATCATCTCCACTCACCCTCTCTTGTGACATCACTGGATTCTACCCTAACAACCTATCCATTATATGGATCCAGAATGGAAAGGTTCTTCCTGAGCTTCCCTTGTCATTCCAGAATGAGGATGGAATGTATATGAGACATCAGTATCACACCTTGAGCGTGGAGGAGAGGAGCAGAGGAGGAGAGGTGAAATGTGTGGCCCAGCAACACAATGTACAAGAACCTGCATATGGAACCATTGACCTTTCCATTGATGACCCACGTGGTATGGGAGAAAGGCCTTACTTTGCCTTCTTGCACTTCACTGCTCCTGCAGGACCCCATTCCTGCAGAGTATATCTCACAGCACACGTGCCTGGAAGTTTCTAGTGGTCTGGAAAACCTTCATCAGGTGGTTAAGGTGTGCTTCTTTAGGGTTAGACCTGATTTCTGCTGGAATGTGGTCTTTCAGGAGGAGGATTGGACACCATTAGCCTACTTTTGTTGTAATCAAGTTCTCATGGGAAGTTTATATTTGATAGTTGAAGTCATAATTATGATGTCAGCTGTATTGAAATCACTTTGGTGAGAGCAATATGGCGATGTACCATTTCTACATAAAATTCATCAAGATTTTGTAACTCTACATTTAGAAAATGGTGAAGAATGTGCATTGGGTGCGTTTTTTAAATGTTTTTATTGAATTTCTGAAAGTGGTGTAAATTGAATCATTATAGATTATGTTGTAATGTTTATTACCATGGCATTTTATGATAAATGACAAAAAAAATATTTTTTAACAAATTTGCCATTAATACAGATGATGCATCCATTATGACTGACACTGACTCACCCACAACTTAAAACTTCGGGGCTTAAAGAAAATCTTAAAATTTCCACTCCCAATTTTGAACTTGTGTTGACATTCATGTGTGTTCAACTCGTAAATATAATCTTTCCGACATGACTTGAACGCATTATTCAACTACTGTTGTGTTTTAATTGGATTAAAGGTGAAGTGTGTTAAATGGTATAGAAAACAAGTACATGGAGAAAAAGATTGTTTATACATTTACTGCTCTAATCTCTTTCAGTGCAAAACCCAGGTCTGAATAAGTCAGCCAAGGCTTCGGTAGCAATGATGATCATTTCACTCACCCTTGTTTTATTGCTCTGCTTGGGATTTTCTTGGAAGAGAAGGGATGGTACGTCTGGTTACACACCAATGACTTAATAAAATATTACTACAAAGCTTTCTGTTAGCAATCCCATGTAAGTCGCTTGATTCATACCTAAGAAGCATGTGAAATCTTTGCCAATCTGGAAACATTTTGAGCCAATAATGTGACTTGTCACTCTATTAGAAGCAAGGCATCAAGCTTTTCTTCTTCTTTCTCCATTTTTCTGCCATGTATTCAAAAGAAACTGTACCTTCTGATGAAATTACATTTTTGGAAAGCGACATATAAATTGCAAATATTTTATCATAGTATAGTAGATTTGTTCAAGCCCTTAAAAGCATGAAATGGGCTTATATTTTTATAAGTCCATTTCATGTTTAATGTGACAGGTCGGGATAGTTACTAGTGACTATGAACAAATGACAGAATGCTAGTGAGCTGAATGGAAATCCTAACACTTTAACCTCTTTTTTTCTCATGCATTTATTTTTCTCAGAGAAGCTGAAGTCTCTGAACATCTCAGCGATTGTTCTGCCACCCAGGGTGATTGTGGGTAAGAAAGGCAGAGTCACTATAAGTGTGGAAGGCCGGTTGGCAGAGAGGGTACAAACGACATGGTTTCTGAATGATGTGCCCATCACAGACACTTCATACAAAGGTATCAGCCAACTAAGACCACTACGTATTCACCTTCATCCTTTACTATCAAGCGGACCATTATATATTTGGCCATTACAGTTTATTAATCAAATCTAATGACACATAAATTGATTATGGATAGAGGAATTTTGCTGTGAATTTGTATAAAACATTTGGAAATTAAATCATGTTTTCCAGAACTATTCAACTCAGAATAGTCCAAACAAAACTATCTCCATAACGTTTGAAACTGACATTTAAATGCATTGTTTTCACACTGCTTTCATTAAGTCAAAAGAACAAAAGCAGTAGTTGATATGAGGATGAGATGAAAGTGGTGGATTTACACAAGACATTTCTTAACTTATTCAAATTATTAACGTGCATTATTAATTCAAACTGGCTGTTTGTCTGTATGTGTGTTTCATCCTCTCATTCTCTCACACACAGAGAAAAAATATGGTCCTTTTCACTCAGCATCCTACACGCCTCGTAACTCTCGTGTGTCTGTGGTGTCAGAGAAAGGCCCTCTGCTGCCCTCTACTGCCTCAGGATATTACAAGATACACACACAGATGCCACCGCGCTCGTCCTCCAGCCTAAACAAACAACTGTTCTCCTCTGTCACATTTATACCCAACCTGTCCATTCACAAGGGCGCAGTCTTCAAATGCCACATCTCGTATAAGGGAAAAGACAAGATTGTGGCTGAGAGAGTGTCCGATAAGTTCACAATTCTAGGTCAGAGGGCATGTTGAGGTGTATTGATGCATTCAAGTCCTCCAGGGAAGTTTGTATTTACAAGTCGGGAAGTCGTAATTATGATGTCAGGATTTGTTTAAATGTATTAAAATATGGTGATACCTGTTATACATAAAATTTAAAGATTTAAAAAATCTGCATCTACTACATGATGAATGAAATGTAGATCAGGTTTTTTTTCTTTTTTTAGTTTTAATTTTAATGAGAAAAAAAAAAACATTCATTTTAACAAATCTATCATTATAGATGCTGCATCCATTGCATCCAACATGTTTTGTCATTAACACACCCCCACCTTAAAAATTCTGAGTTTCCCACTTGTAAATACGACTTTGTGGTGATGTTGAATATGCGTTCAACTCATAAATATGATCTTTCCTATGTGACTTCAACGCACCATGCATTGACCTCATGATTTACCTGCAGCTTGCTTTATTTTCTTTAAAGCTATTGGGAAAATCTCTCAAAAAATGTCCTGGTCTCATATCACCCCAAAATGAAGAATTGGAAGAAATTATATTTTGCACAAAGAAATTCAAGCCTGTTTATCAATGTTAAGATTTTTGAAGTAGACATTATTTTCATGACAATTAATCACATTTTCCCTCAATAGCATTATTGTAATGTGTTTAGACATGCGCATTTGAAGGTTTTTTTTTTCTTCAGAAACTCCAATTATTCTAAAAGGGTGATTTATTCATAATACAATATTTTTTTTAAATAATATGATAAATGCAAATTATAAAATGAATTATAAATATTTTTAATAAATATATAGGCTATTAAATTTAATTTAATAATTTAATAATTTTAATAATTTAATCAAAAAATATCTTTTTTGTTGTTTGTTTGTTTTTACATTACAGTAAAAAAAGTTATTTGTAGATTGATTTTCGAGTGAAATATGACCCAGACATGTTGACCTAGGCTTGACGAGGTTAACCTCCAGTTGGTTTCAGCTACTGGTTCCTGTTAATAGATTTTTGTTCTCTTTTAGCATATAAAACAAGATGCAGGTTTACATCTATTTGCTTTTAATCATGTTAACATTTGTTGACATAGTATTGTTTTTTTTTGGTTTAGCACCACCAGAAGTTTCAGAGATCCAGTTCTCGGAGCCAAGTGAGGAAGGAGGTATCACATACAGAACACACATTAAAATATTTCAAACTATTTAAACGCATCATGAAAGGTTGTCAGTAACGGACCCTCTTCCCCAGGAGTTGTGACAATGGTAGCCCAGGCCTCTCACTTTCATCCGGACGTCATCACCTTCCGCTGGTTCTGTGAGGGAGGCGAGCTGAGCCCAGTGTCCGTCCCGCAAGCGCTGGCAGCTCCTCGGCCTGATGCTGAAGGCTTCTTCTCAGCCATGAGCCAGTGCAGGCTGCCCAAAGCAGAGCTAGAGAGAGGAGAAGCCAGGGTGTGGGTCACCGTTCATCACATGGCCCTAAAACAGCCCATCACACGGGAAACCCGAGGTGAACACTGGAATGAAATAACTGAATTCTTGTAAATAAGATTAAAGGGTTAGTTGTCACAAAAATTTAAATTCTGTCATTAATTACTCAACCTCATATCTTTCCAAACCCGTAAGACTTTTGTTCATCTTCGGACGTTGTTGCGAGAATGTGCGCTGGAGATTATTATTTTGTAAATAAAGTGGTAAATTGTGTTTTTTGCGTGAACAAAGCACTCTTGTCACTTTATAAAATCGAGGTTAAACCGTAACATGGATTTCTTTAATGATGTCTTTACTACCTTTCTGGGGCTTGAAAGAGGTAGTTGTGTAGCTGTCAATTGAGGGACAGAAAGCTCTCATATTTCATCAAAAATCTTCTTTTGTGTTCTGAAGATGAACGGAAGTCTTATGGGTTTGAAACAACATGAGGGTGAGTATTTAATAACAGAATTTTCATTTTTGGGTGAACTATCCCTTTAACGCTGTGTTCAGTATAGAATGGCCACCCACTTTTTCAGCAGTCTTGGTTCCGCAATATTTTTCCCATTCATTTTTTCCATAGGGATTTTTAAAAAGTCTCCATTTAAGATTTATAAGCAATGAAACAAACTAAACAGCTACGAGGAGAATAACAATTGGTATTTGAAAATCATACAGAAAGACAAGACTGTGAACCTAACAGCTATAGTTAAGGAAAGAACTACAATCCCTTGAAGCTTTGTGGACGACATAATCGAAATAAAAAATAAGGTGAAATTTAACATGAATAATTTAAAGTTGTTGATTTTATATATACTGAACAAAGCGATAAACGCAACACTTGTTTTTGCCCCCATTTTTCATGAGCTGAACTCAAAGATCTAAGACTTTTTCTTTGTACACAAAAGGCCTATTTCTCTCAAATGTTGTTGACAAATCTGTCTAAATCTGTCAGTGAGCACTTCTCCTTTGCCGAGATAATCCATCCACCTCACAGGTGTGGCATATCAAGATGCTGATTAGACAGCATGATTATTGCACAGGTGTGCCTTAGGCTGGCCACAATAAAAGGCCACTCTTAAATGTGCAGTTTTATCACACAGCACAATGCCACAGATGTCGCAAGTTTTGAGGGAGTGTGCAATTGGCATGCTGACTGCAGAAATGTCCACCATGTTCATTTCTCTACCATAAGCCGTCTCCAAAGGCGTTTCAGAGAATTTGGCAGTACATCCAACCGCCCTCACAACCGCAGACCCCTTGTAACCACACCAGCCCAGGACCTCCAGCATCTTCACCTCTAAGATCGTCTGAGACCAGCCAACCGGACAGCTGCTTCAACAATCGGTTTGCATAATGTTGTAGATGTTTCCCTAAACCTAACCTAACCTACCATAACTTATACTCCAGCGCACCTATACATTGACGGTAGTTGAGTTCACACTTCAGCGAGTCTCCAGTCGACTTCAGCATCAGCTCCCTACCTATACTTCAGCGAGTCTCCAGTCGACTTCAGCACCAGCTCCCTACCTATACTTCAGCGAGTCTCCAGTCGACTTCAGCATCCGTCTAATCCTATAATTTATAATTTGTTACATTTATATAGCGCTTTTTCTGGGACCTCAAAGCGCTTTACATAGAAGGGGGAATCTCCTCAACCACCACCAATGTGCAGTATCCACCTGGATGATGCGATGACAGCCATATAGCGCCAGAACCTCCACCACACACCAGCTTACTGGTGGAGAGGAGACCGTGATGAAGCCAATCAGTATATGGGAATGATTAGGAGGCCATGATGTACAGAGGCCAAGGGGCAAATTTGGCCAGGATGCCGGGGTTACACCCCTACTCTTTATTGAAGGACGTCCTGGGATTTTTTATGACCACAGAGAGTCAGGACCTCGGTTTAACGTCTCATCCGAAGGACGGTGCTTTTTGACAGTATAGTGTCCCCATCACTATACTGGGGCGTTAGGACAATAATAATAATAATAATAAACTTTATTTTATAGAGCGCCTTTAAAAGCAGCTTTTCAAAGCGCTGTACATAAAATCACAATCCACTGGAAAAAACAACAAATAAAAGTTAATAAAAACAAAAGCAGCAACATTAATAATAAAAAATAGCTGTAAAGCGATCACGAAGAGACATCAGCAGTCAAATGCAAGTTTAAAGAAATTTGTCTTGAGAAGAGCTTTAAAAATGCCAAGAGTCTGTGCTTCCCTTAGTTCAGGAGGGAGAGAGCTCCAAAGTCTAGGAGCGTAAACAGAAAAAGCCCTATCACCCATAGATTTTAGATGTGTTTGTGGAACAGTTAATAAATTGCACTGTGAGGAAGGCAGTCTGCGATTTGGAGCATAAGTGATTAATAAGCCAGATAAGTATTGCGGAGCTAAGCCATGTAAAACCTTGTATGTCAGCATCATGATCTTAAAATCAACACGGAACCTGACCGGGAGCCAGTGTAAGGACTTCAAAACTGGAGTAATAAGGTCAAATTTCCTGGTTCCCGTCAGGATTCGGGCGGCAGAGTTCTGAACATATTGCAATTTGTTAATAGTGGTTTTAGAAACTCCAGCTAAAACAGCATTACAATAATCCAGCCGTGAGAACACAAATGAATTGATCAACTTTTCAGCGACAGATAGGTTTAGCATTGGGCGTAGTCTGGCAATATTTCTGAGATGGAAAAAGGATGCCTTAACAGTGCTCTGTACAAAAAAATCAAAAGTGAGGCTGGTGTCAAAAATTACACCAAGGTTCCTCATCGTACTTTGGGTCTGTAAAACAGAGCCATCAACAGACAGGGACAGTGGAGCCGCTTTGCGAATTTGATGACGGGAACCTATAAGCATAACCTCAGTTTTCCCGGTATTCAGGCAAAGAAAGTTATTGTTCAACCATGCTTTTATCTCAGAGATACAGCCAGAAAGATAACAAGCATCGATGTCTTCACCAGATTTAGAATGGATATAGATTTGGGTATCGTCGGCATAAAAGTGATAGTGGAGACCAAGTGATCGCAGCAGATTCCCAAGTGGAGAAAGATAAATATTGAAGAGTAGAGGGCCCAGAACTGATCCCTGAGGAACACCAGTGCGCACTGAGCAAGTGTCAGACCTAAAGCCACACATAGAAATGAAATGGGAACGGTCAGTAAAATAGGATTTAAACCAGTTTAAAACTGTCCCGGACACACCAAACACACTTTCAAGACGGATAAGTAATAGACCATAATCCACAGTATCAAAAGCAGCTCGAAGATCAAGAAGAATGAGAAGTGAGGTAGCTCCAGAATCAGACCCACACAGACCACAGGGAGAGCACCCCCTGCTGGCCTCACTAACACCTCTTCCAGCAGCAACCTGATTTTCTCAGGAGGTAGGTACTAACCCAGGTACTAACCAGGCTCAACCCTGCTTAGCTTCAGTGGGCAACCAGTCTTGGGCTCCAACTACTCCATATCACTCCTATACTCCAGCGAGTCTCCAGTCGACTTCAGCATCAGCTCCCTACCTATACTTCAGCGAGTCTCCAGTCGACTTCAGCATCAGCTCCCTACCTATACTTCAGCGAGTCTCCAGTCGACTTCAGCATCAGCTCCCTACCTATACTTGAGCGAGTCTCCAGTCGACTTTAGCATCAGCTCCCTACCTATACTTCAGCGAGTCTCCAGTCGACTTTAGCATCAGCTCCCTACCTATACTTCAGCGAGTCTCCAGTCGACTTCAGCATCAGCTCCCTACCTATACTTGAGCGAGTCTCCAGTCGACTTTAGCATCAGCTCCCTACCTATACTTCAGCGAGTCTCCAGTCGGCTTCAGCATCCGTCTAATCCTATACTCCAACGAGTCTTCAGTCGACTTCAGCCGAGTTTAACTGTATAATTCTAACTTACTTGTTTTCTCGCTACGCAGCTTAAATGACAGACAGACTTGAGTTATTGTACTTTAAATGCTCTTTATAACGGCCGGGAGTTCTCGACATTGTCAGAGAATCTCGACCCAAAAGAAGAATACAGCCAGCTTTATAGGATAAAGCCAGACACATCAAAATAGAATCATCATGACTAACATGTCAAGCTCTATCAATATGATTGGTTAAATTGTTTAAAGGAAGCATACACGCTGTCTGCCATCTGCCCTGTACATTAAAAACCGGGATTCGTGTGGATGAGCGGTTTGCTGATGTCAACGTTGTGGATCGAGTGCCCCATGGTGGCGGTGGGATTATGGTATGTATGTTATGGACAATGAACACAGGTGCATTTTATTAATGGCATTTTGAATGCACAGAGATACCGTGGTGAGATCCTGAGGCCCATTGTTGTGCCATTCAAGTGCTCACTAACACAGATTTAGAGAGAAATAGGCCTTTTGTGTACAAAGAAAAAGTCTTGAAAAATGGGGGCAAAAACAAAATTGTTGCGTTTATAATTTTGTTCAGTGTAGATTTATCAATAAAAGTCAAGGGGCTGCATTGACAAAGTTTCTGATTCTGTTTCTCCTAAATCTTTCTATGTGCGCGCAGTGCGATCTCTGATCTCTGTCTGTGTTTCAACAAAAGCAGCGCATTAAAATAGAACGTTGAGTAAACTGACTGGAACCACTTGTGCATTAAATAGCTTCAACACACTCCTTCCAGCCATTCAAGTATTAAGACAGACTGTGGTATAAATAAAATCTATTTTGAAAGGATACAACTCTCTAATGGGTGGAACTTTTATCTACTTACTGCATAATGTAGTTAAACACAGTCCTTTAAAAAATAAGTTGAAATAATGCAGACTGTCAGCTTCAACAAAACCATATACCACCAATTAACAACCTCAGTTTGTCTCAGTCAGGTCTATCTTTAAAAGTTTATGTTATTATTAAAAATCAATTTCCCTATGGAGAAAATGAATGTGTATTTTTTACTTCCGGACACAACTGTTACATTCTATAGGAAAATTCCATATTACACACATACTACAGTATTTCTGGAGTATATAATTTGCACAGTATGTGATTTTTTTTTAATAATTGGATGACCTACTTCATTGACCAAAATGTTCAGTATACAGTACAACCAGAGCACAATGTATGGAATATCTTATCCAGAATTCCAAGAGTTGAGGCATTTAAACAACAAACTTGAAGCAAAATACCCATAATACTGTTGGTTTTTGGTACATAAAGTGTAACTTACTGTAGCAATGTTCAGGGAAGAAGGAGGCGGGAACCGGCGAACAATAAAATAAACTTTATTTAAAATAAAACAAACAAACCGAAATACCGCCAGCAGCCCCTCGCGGACGACTGCTGGCTAAAGTAAAATACAAATACAAAAACAAAACACAACACAACTAAAATACAGGGCTGTTCCTCTCTCGATCATCAACGTCATCGCTCCCCTTTTATGCTTCCGCTCCTCCGTGAGAGATGCGAGACCGGTGTGCTACCCAGGTGTTGCTCATTTAAATCGCACCACCGGCCTCGCGCCGTTCTCTCACGTCCCTCGGCCGTCCTTCGCCACATTCCCCCATCGCCCCTCACAGGCCGGGGGGTACCCACGAGCCTGTGCCTACCAAAGGCGGCGGCGATCCCTGGGGGGTATGGACCGACAAGCCGAGGGAAACGGAGACGGTAGCATGAGGAGCGACAGATCGAGAGAGGGGAGAGAGGAAAAAAAACAAAAAAACTTGGTCCGGTTCCCACAACGCGCTGCCATCTGGTCCCCCACCAGCTGGGCGATCACCTCCGCGGTGCCTGGCGGTGACGCTGGGTAGCCCTCAGTGGACGGCTCGATGCTCCTCCGCCGCCTGGTGGGCGGCGACGGCTCCTTGGGCTCTAGGGCAGACGGTAGGAGTCCCCCGCTCCCTGCTCCTCCAGTTTTCCTGTTGGACGGCAGCAGGCTCCGGGCCACGGCGAGCGGCGGCGACTCCCCCGCTCCCTCCCGACGGCAGCCGCCCCTCTAACCCCCAGGCGGCCGGCAGCGAGCTCGACCGTCCCCCCGGCAACTCACTCCAGCGCACCGCCTCGAGCGTCCATGGACGCGAGTCCCCCGCTCCCTGCTCCTCCCCTCCCCGGCGGATGGCAGCAGGCTCCGGCCCACGGCGAGTGGCGGCGACTCGCGCACCATGCTCGATGGCACCGCGGATTCCCCACAGCGGCGAGGACTCTCTGACAGCGCGTTCCTCCCTCTTCCCGGGTTTCGGCACCAGTGTAGCAATGTTCAGGAAATAAGGAGGCGGGAACCGGCGAACATTCAAACAAACTTTATTTAAAATAAAACAAACAAACCAAAATACATCCAGCAGCCCCTCGCGGACGACTGCTGGCTACCGAAAATAAACAAAACTGCCAGCAGCCCCTCGCGGACGACTGCTGGCTAAAATAAAATACAAAAACCAAAACACAACTAAAATACAGGCCTGTTCCTCTCTCGATCATCAACGTCGTCGCTCCTCCTTTATGCTTCCGCTCCTCCGTGAGAGACTGGTTTGCTACCCAGGTGTTGCTCATTATCAATCGCACCACCGGCCTCGCGCCGTTCTCTCACGTCCCTCGGCCGTTCTTCGCCACACTTACATTCTACTTTACTTGCATACATACAGTATACTCACGTAAAGCAATGTATACTTAAAAGCAGATCTCAACTGCAATTGTTTGTATCGTTGCAAAATGTCATTATATTATCGCCAAACTCTTTATATATAGTTATATATATATATTATATCGAACTTTATTTGCAAACATACAGTACAATCAATCACGTAAAGTGATAATATGTAGTAACCAGTATCATAGCAGTCCATTCCAATGCTGGAAGTACATTAACAACAAAAACAAATGTTTGTTCAAATAATTGACTTCATTCTTTTTTAGGATTCATAAAAAAGCCCACCGTTTCAGAAATCATCTCTCCCCCATCTGCTGAGGAGGGACCTTTGACCCTGGCCTGTGACATAACTGGTTTCTACCCCCCTGAGATCTCTGTTAAATGGCTGCATCTAAAAGGGAATGAGATTGAGGAGGGAGAGGACAATGAAGGGGAAATCAGAGAGGGAGCTGAGCTTTGGGGCCCTTTGCAAACTCTGCAGAGGACATTTCGAGCAAAAGCATTACTTAAAGTGCTGGATGGTACAGTGAGGGGAGGTGAGATCGTCTGCAGAGTGGCACACTGCTCCCTCCTGAAGCCTGTTGAGAGATTCTGGAGAAATGCTCATATGGGTAAAAGGAACCACTCAAAAATGAATAATCTTTTTCATGGTTTTGAAAGAAGTCGTGTATGCTCACCAGTGCATTTATTTGATCAAATACATGATATCATTATTATTACAATTTAAAATAACTGTTCTTTATTTGAATATTTTTTATGTCATTTATTCCTTTACTCCAATCTTCAGTGTCACATGATCCTTCAGAAATCATTCTAATATGCTGATTTGCTGCTAAAAAAAACATTTCTTATCATTAGCAATGTTGAAAACAGTTGTGCTGATTCATATTTTTGAGGAAACCGTGATATTTTTTTGATAGAAATAGAAATATATGAATAGAAAGTTCAAAAGAACAGCATTTATTTGAAACAGAAATGTTTTGGGACATTATAAATGTTTTTACTGTCATTTTAATCAATTTAAAAGTAATAATCTCTTCTTTTTTTATCTTACTGACCGCAAAGTTTTGAACGGTAGTGTGTAAATATTTAACTGTCCATCATCACTAAGAAAGAAATAAGGATGTTTCTAATTTTAAAAAGAAATGTAAATAAATATCATACAGAGAGAGATTGATTTATGTCAATTTTTATGTTTAATACGTCTTATGTCCAGTGCTTTAAGTGGGCCGGTACGCGCCGGTACTCAGTACCGCCACTTCCAAATATAGCTCTTTAGCGTACCGCCACCTCTCCGTGTACCCAGAACGTGCTTTTAGCGTACCGGTACGCTCATTTGCACATCTGTTTTAATCCTTTAGCTGCTTTTCAGAGCGCCCCTCACAATGCACGCTTCCCAATTCGTCCCACCGAGAGCAGAGACTACATTACCCATACACCCTTGAGTTTTACAAGTGAAAAGCGCATGCGTCGCTTTTGCCGCTGTCAGTGGCAACCAACGTGGTCCCGAGAGGGGGACATTCTAAAACGCTTAGCGTGAAAAACGCTTAACGTGGTTTACTGTACTAAGACAGTGATATTGAAAGACCAAACTCGGTACACATCATATTAATAAACCATACTATGTATAAAAAATCAGATGAGCCCAGAAAATGAACGCAACGCGTTTAATTACACATTAAGCGTTTTCCTCCCATAGAAAACCGTTATAAGAAAACGCTTAACGTGGCACTGTAGGCTACTGAGGCAGTGATATTAAAAGCCACGTTAAGCGTTTTCTTATAACGGTTTTCTATGGGAAGAAAATGTTTAACGTGTAATTAAACGCGTTGAGTTCATATTTTGGACTCATCTTATTTTTTATACATAGTATGGTTTATTAATATGATGTGTACTGAGTTTGGTCAGGGGCGTCATGCAAGCCAAAGTTCTGGGGGGGCACAATCTGAGACGTTGCAATTGTTTTCTGACGGGTGATATGGATCATGTAAGGAGGGGTCAGGGGGTTTCTCCCCCTGAAAATGTTTAAATTCTGGCTGCTAAACATACCATTTCAATGCAGTTTGGGCGGGACAGAAATACCTTAACGGAGCTAGTAGCAACCCTCCTCTATCTGAGAACTAACTTAAAGTATCTATTTTGTAAGTTTATGTAAAAGACAGGTTGATGAAAGAACTGTAAGCTCAAATTCAAAAGCTTTTGAAGTCTACTTGATTAAAGCATGTTTACACACACACTTACTGTACACTTAGGCCTACTACACATGATTTCAAAAACAGTACCATTGCAGTTTTTATGATATGATTTTAAATTGGTATGTGACCTAAGAACGATCTTAAATTAAAAGTACATAAAGGTGCTGAGGTCTGGCTTTGTGGTGCTCTAAAATTAAGTTATTTTAATATTAATACTATGTGATGAAGGACTTTGAAAGAAGTTTGACAGATTTCAGTGCTGAATAAGGTTAACACTACCCCGTTTATTTGAAAATGGTTCATATTTGACAGAAATGTAAAAAAGTAATCAAATCAAATGTAATATGTAACATTACTTTAGTAAAATCATTGATATACTGTAGTTACACTGCTCATTATTATATTATTTTAAATAATGAACTTGTAAAGAGTAATTTATGAGCTAACAGAAAAGCTAGTAACTTGTAACTTGTACATTTAACCTAATATGGATTATTGGCTTTGTATGGCATGCAGTAACGTTAGCCAACTAGTTTACGGTTAGACTAGGCTAGCTATCGATAACGTTGCACTGACACAATTTAAATTAATGCTCTGAATTTGCAGCTAATATCAAATCCATAACTTTTTGATCGAGCTAAAATTTCCAGGTTAACCACCAATAATCCCACTACCTTTTAATATTAGCCGATAACTAATTCAATGCCGATTTGTTGCTTTGCCCACTTACCACGTCAAGACCATCTGTAAAACATTGCCAGCTCAACGTGCAAGACGAGTGAGTTGCTTGAACATACACAGCAAAGATTCTAGAGCGATACGCGCGTAGCACTCTAGATTTGATATACACAGACACCATATTAGGAAAAAGGCGCGGGCTGATGCTGACCGATTTATTACACATCCAGAAGAATACATTTAAGTCGTTATAGGCTCTGGTATTATGGAGCATAATAGGAATAAAGTTGTGACAAAAAAAATTACCAGGGAGGAAAAATCTGAGGGGGCACGTGCCCCCTCACCTTGAATGGGCATGACGCCACTGAGTTTGGTCTTTTAATATCACTGTCTTGGTGCAGTAAGCCACGTTAAGCGTTTTTCACGTTAAGCGTTTTAGAATGTCAGGGAGTGGGGAAACGCGCAACCATAGCTGCTCGGTTAAATACAAATACAATGAACACTATGGATATTATGTTTTATAATTTATTTTATGTACATTTTGTTCAAAATTTTTTCAATACCCTTTTGCACATTTTATTTATGTTCAGTAGCTCTTTCTACAGTAGCTCTTTCTAAGGTTATTTTTTCCAATACCCTTTTGCACATTTTATTTAAGTTCAGTAGCTCTTTCTACTGTAGCTCTTTCTAAGGGGATTTTTCAATCCTTTTGCACATTTTATTTATGTTCAGTAGCTCTTTCTAGCTCAAGCAGATCCATAAACTAATAAAAGGATTTATTATTTTTTATAAGGTCGTCTTTTGACTGCTGTATATAAAAGTCAGCAAAAAAATAAAAATAAATAATAATAATAATAATAGAGTACCGGCACCTCTTTTGGGCCACTTAAAGCACTGCTTATGTCTAATATGACTTGCTAAGGAATGCCAATCTTGTGGCTTGTTAAGGACTCTATGTGAGTGTTATTAAAGGTGCAGTAAGCTATTTTTGAGAAACGCTGATGATATTTGAAACCAACCCAAACAAACACACCCCTCCCTTCATTGCTCCGCCACCAAAATGCACAAACACACAATGCAAGAGTGAAAGTCCCTTTATCATAGCAGAAGCAAAGCAAAATAATGCTTCACTAAAAATAAAGCTAAGATGACGAATGAACGACAAGAAAGAACAAAAAATGAACAAACAGACCACAAGAGTATATGCAAGCAGAAGTTGGTTGTTAGTCGCCAGCAGCTCAAGACAAACAATGACACTCAAAACTGTTGCTTACATTACAACAACACCAAAGCTTGATTCTGTGAAACACAGCAAAACTAATGTTACTCCCGCATGAAGCAGAAACAACGCAATCTTTTTTTTCAGGCCTTCCTGCTTAGTTCTCTCCAGTGCTGGAAAGCTTTTCTAATATTAACGTGGGACGTAAAACTCTTGCCTGATCATAACCCTTCTTTTTCCACTGATATTCCTCTGAGCTTTTCTTTTTTGTAATGTCTCTCAGCCATGTCTCTTTCTACAGTCTTTCTTCGAATCTCCTTCTTTCTCTCTCTCTCTCTTCTTCCCCATCATAATTGGATATGCCACCTACTGCTGATTGGCTACAAGTGTTTTGTGCTGCTCGGTCCAATCCTCTGTCCAATCCGCTCTTCACAGAATTTCTCAGAAATCTCTTACTACACCTTTAACTTTCGAATAATCAGACTTTCACCTCCTTGATGATAAAACTAAGTTAGACCATATCTAAAGACCAGAATATCATAGAGACTTATGGTATGGGCTCTCTTGACACAATCATCTAGCAAAGCCCTAGCAACAACAAAGCAACATACTCAAAACAATGAGAACCCCTTAGCCACTAAGCAACACTCTGACAACCACCCACAATGCCTTAGAGCGTCGGAGTTTTGCACATGCAAGCACTGCACACATTTTGTTGTTCACACCTCTTTCTTTTTTCTCAGTTGCTCCCTCAATCCCTTGTTCTTTGTCGGTTCACTGGAGCAGAGATGGTGTGGGAATATTCTCTGTTCTTCTCTCTGGAGGAAAGCCTGCGGCTGAACTGCTCTGGGCAGCTGGTGGCACAACTGTCTCCAAGCTTTTGTCAAAAGAGAGAGAGAGAGAAAACAGTGAGGGGAAACTTGTGCTCAAGAGCGTTTGTGCTTTGGTGAGGACTACAGGACGACAGGAAAGTGGCAGTCGCAGAGGAGGACATGCACGCAGTAAGTATGCCTATATTTCTTAGAATAATATGGTGAGTAAACTGAAAATTTCTCAGCATCTAGAACAACCTTGAAAACAAAGTTTTGGCTTATTCTACAGAAACCAGGCCACCTAGTGCATACCATAATGCAGAATATGAAAAGATGAATGAAAGTGTGGAAGGAATGAAATCAGTGCAAGAGGACAAACAGCCTGAGCCGAATGAGCACGTGGAAGAGAATGATGAGGATGAGGACATAGATCCATCATATATAAACACTGTGAGATTGAAGAAAGAGAAGAGAGAGCGTCTGAGAGTTACTGTGGAGATTACCCATCCTGCACTAAGCTTGCCTGCGTACCTTACCTGGACAGGTGAATAATGTGTCTCTTGCTTATTGTTGAGGTATAAGATGTTGTGCATGTGTAAAGTTAGTAATTTACAGGATATTGTCAAATTAAATCACAAATATCCTAAATATATTTAGCAAGAATATTTAATAAGTTTCTTATGTTCACTGAGGCTGCATTTATCTGATAAAAAATACAGTAAAAACAGTAATCATTTACAATTTGAGATAACTGTTTCCTATCTGAATATAATATATTCAGATAGGAAACAGTTATTTCAAATTGTAAATTCAGCTTTGATCACAGGAATAAATTACATTTTAACATATTCTGTTAAAATGTAATTTATTCCTGTGATCAAACCTGAATTTTCAGCATCATTACTCCCGTCTTTAGTGTTACACAATCCTTCAGAAATCATTCTAATATGATGATTTGCTGCTCAAGAAACATTTCTAATTATTATCAATATTGAAGACAGTTTTTGTGGACAACGTGGTACAATACCATTTAAATTTTGGGGTAAGATTTTTAAAAAAAATTATTCAACAAAGATGCATTAAACTGATTCAAGTGACAGTAAAGACATGTATAATGTTACAAAATATTTCCATTTTAAAAGTCTTTTAAATTTTCTATTCGTCAAAGAATCCTTAAAATAATATTAAGCATTCAACAAAAACTGAATAGACTCCTTTCAAAAACATAAAAAAAACTGAATTATTCCAAACATTTGAACCCCAGTGCAATATTGTTGACAAATATGTTTAAAAGGATGCACACTCACATGAGATGAAGCACTGCAATCTGTGGCCGCGATTAGAAGGTGCATTTTACTCCTCAGTTTTGTGTTTTGCAGAGCCTGCAGAGGAAGTGACATCTTGATGGCCATCAAGATTATTTAGAAATGTACATCTTTTCGGGACGTCAAACCAAGTCTGAGCACCTGATTCTTTATACATTTGCTGTTATAACTTATAATTATTTTTTAAAAATAATTTCTTTTACTACTAATATGAGGCATGAAAATATTTAGCATTCACTTCACACTTTTGATTACCATCCATTTTCATTAAATAAACTCTTTAAAAGTAGGCCTAAGCTATGTGTTTGTTTAATAAAAAAACTGTATGTGAGAAAGAAAGAATGAATGCACCACTGTGACTAATTTTGTCCGAGGAAGCATACAGCCTAGACTAGATGTCAAACCTCAACCACAACACTTGTGCATATTCAAACAGTGCACATTACATTTTATTAAACCTTTAATTAATGCTTTAGTTTTCTACCGTAGACAAAGTCATAACTGTCCAAACGTGTAATTTGCTACTTCTTAAAGCTAATATGATGAAATCTTGACGGAAGTTTTAGGAACTGCACACACTTGTTGCGCAGCTGTAACTGTTGCAGCAGAAAACTATGTTTGTGTTTCAAGACCTAATGAGATTCCTTCCTTGACAGCAGTTTGGTGCTTTCTGACTCTAAGGTGCTTAAATATTATGATTTCAACCATGGAGTACGAATGCTGCACGCGTCAAAAATACTGCGCGCCTGTAGCGCACAAAAATGCCCAACGCGCCCGTCCAAAATGCCGTCTATTTAGGAAGCTCACTAGGATTTGACACACAGCCGGTAAACTTTAGAGAAGTGTTCACAGAAATGATGTGTGGTTGGACATGACAGGCTCAATGACTCTTATGCTTTTCTCACCACAAACCAACTCCGTGCGAGTGTTTGTGCTTGTGCGTTGGCTGGTGTTAAAGTAGCTTCACACTGCGCGTATTCCTCATTTAAACGCCGGACATATGAGCATCACGAACTAAACAAATGCGAGCTCCGTCAGTCAGTCACCATAAACTTCCTTTAAAGGACTTAACTTACCAAAAGGACATGTGCTTGTAATGGTCTGAATGTTGTGAAGAAACACTCGCATTCAAATCAAACTTCGAAGGAGTTCATTAATCTGTCAGCACTTCATCATTTTTCATTTAATCGGCAATGGATGCGCCTGAAACCTCGGGGAACCGCATTGGTCGCACTATTTGGACTGTTTGGGTGAGTAAATGCAGCACGAGTTTCACTGATTAAGTTGTGAATATTGATGACTAATTTGTGTGATTACAATTAGTGTGTATGTATAATGCATAGAATGCTTAGTCTGTATGTATCAAACAATTCTATATATTTGTATCTTGATGAGTCCTAAAGTATCTTCAATGAGTCATATTTGTTTTTGAATGTTTTGCTGTTTTAGGGTTATCTGTCAGGGGCTGTTGCAAAATATCTCAGACCGGAAGTCACAGATGAAGGAAACCAAAGTGTTTGTTCCAGATCAGATGAGATTGACTTGAGTGCAGCAAACAAGATTAACAGAGAAGTAAAGGCAAATAGTAATGAAAAGGAAGATAATAAATCTAATCATAATGACAAAAGCACAGGGGAGGTCAAGTGTTCCCCGCCTGAAGTCAGAGTGCAAGTGGCCTCGGTACAGTGGGAAAACACTGATGAGGTCAAAGACGACAAGAATGATGAACTTCATGTTGACACTGCAAGAAAACAAACTTACCATTGTGCAATGTGGTCAGCTGAGACCGATCATGAAGGGAGCATTTCAGGTGATTCGGAAAGCAGAGGATGCAGGAGTGGCATGCATGTTGAGAAAGAAGCAGTTTCATCCGATGAAGGTCAGCCTGAAAGAGTATATGCAAACAGTAAGGACAGTGAAATTGTTCAGGAGTTGGATGAAACTGGGCGGATTGAGCAAAAGGATGGTAACAATGAAGAATATGATCAGAAATATGAGAATGAAAACAGTTCAAAGAAGAGAGAAGATCCAGATAACGCAGATGTAACTGTCCAATCTGAGCTTTATAGACAAGATGTAGAACAGGAAAAGCAGATGAACATGATGGACCATGGAGAGACAGAATGCATTGGAGGTTTCAAACATTCAGCTTTTATTGATGAAATGGAGAAAAAAACTGTTGGCCTGAAGGATCGGGTGGAAACTGAGATTGATGAAGACCAAGGACCTGAATTACAAGTCCCAGCTGATGCATTTGTCCTTGCAGTGCAAGATTTGCTACCAGACTTGGAATATTCTGCAGAAGAAGATGATGGCATTTCAAAGCCTGAAAGGCTGAAAGTAATGGAAAAATATTCTGATGAAATTGCAGAATTCTGTAAAAATGAGGTTGAGGAGATGATTCCAGAAAATAGGGGTGCAACCGAGAGTGAACAACACACAATTAAATCTGAGTTACAGGAGTCAGCAGAAACACTGCAAAGAGTTGCCAAAGAGAAAAATATATTAAACATTCAAACAGAACTGAAAATGACTTCAGTATTGGATGAGTTTTTTGAAACCGCTAATACACCAGAAGACTTCCTGCAGTTAGATTCAAAACAGGATACTCCAGAAAATACTTCAGAAACAGGAACTGGATTGCCTGTGGTGGCAATAAAAACTGAAGGCGTGTTTTCAAATCTGATTGTTTGTGAGTTCCCTGGAGAATCGAGGAAAAGACCAGAGACTGCTTTGGGATGTTTTGAGGAGATCAAAACTGAGCCCCAAAATCTTGCAGAAGAGCAGACAGAAAAAGAAACTTTTGTCGCACACTCTTTTGAGCATCCTGAGACGCCGAAAGCAGTTGAGGAAGCTGTGGAGATTGAACAAGACATTGAAACTCCAATCGAATCCTTGGGTGCAACAGGAAGTCAGACACATCAGGAAATAGACATCACCAAGTTCTCTCTTAAAAAACATGTTGAATTAAAAACTGAGCTGATTGTTGAAACAACAGAAATAAAGATCAGTTCCGAAGACGAGGAAGCAGAACCATTTGAGACACAAAGTCAATCATCAAACATCAGAACTGTCACTTTACAGACACATGAGCTTCTTGAATTCACAGAAAGAGAAAGCAAATCATCTCAAGAAATAGTGGACACTTTCAGTGAATCACTGGTAAATTCAATTGTTTCTGAAATCACTGGAACTGCAGAGATACAACATGTTGCAGAGGACCAAACAGATGCCAAACCTGTATTAACAAGGACTTTGAGCCCAGCAGAGTTTCTGGAGGAAACTCTAGATCTGCACGGTGAACCAGAGCGATGTGTTGAGGAGCAGGAGACTCTGGACACAGATGTGGTGAAGACCCCTTTAAAGTATGTAGAAGAAATAACTAATCAAGTCTTGAAGGAAATGATAGAAATGGAAATTAACTTGGTAAAAGAAACAGAAACTTTGGAAGTACTTTCAACAGAAGAACTTGGCGGTGCAGAATATCAAGGACCGGAAGAATGTGTGTCAGTTGGTGCATTTGTTCTGGAAGAAGAAAGGAAGTTATTGGGTGAAACAATGGGAAGTATAATGGAGGTGGAAACCACAAGTAGGGAAGTTGCTAAACAAAATGAACAAGATATTATTTCACAAGAGTGTGAAACAACTGAAGCTGATCAACAAACTTATCTTTGTGCTGAGACGGATCATGGAGGGAGCAGTTCATGTGACACAGAAAGCGACACGCATGTTGAGAATGAAGCCGTTTCATCCAATGAGGGTCAGACTGAAAGAGTACATGCAAACAGTGAATGTAAGGAAAGTGAAACGGCACTAGAGTTGGATAAAACTGGGCAGATTGAACAAAAAGATGATAACGATGAAGAATTTGATCAGAATCCTGAGGATGAAAAGTGCGAAATAAAGAGCGACAATCCAGATAACGCAGAAGTAATTGTCCAATCTGAGCTTTATGGACAAGATGTAGAACAGGAAAAGCAGATGAACATGATGGACCATGGAGAGACAGAAAGCAGCGGAGGTTTTAGACATGCAGGTGAACATCTTATTGACGAAAAGGAGAAAAATAATGTTGACCAGAATGATCACCAGAAAACTGAGATTGATGAAGACCAAGGACCTGAATTACAAGTGCCAGTTGGTGCATTTGTCCTTGAAGAAGAAGGGAAGTTGTTAGGTGAGACAATGGAGGTGGAAAACGCAAGTTCTGAAGTTGTTAAACCAATTGAGCTACAAAGTTCACAAGAGTGTGAAACAACTGAAGCTGATCAACAAACTTATCTTTGTGCTGAGACGGATCATGGAGGGAGCAGTTCATGTGACACAGAAAGCGACTCGCATGTTGAGAATGAAGCCGTTTCATCCAATGAGGGTCAGACTGAAAGAGTACATGCAAACAGTGAATGTAAGGAAAGTGAAACGGCACTAGAGTTGGATAAAACTAGGCAGATTGAACAAACAGATGATAACGATGAAGAATTTGATCAGAATCCTGAGGATGAAAAGTGCGAAATGAAGAGCGACGATCCAGATAACGCAGAAGTAATTGTCCAATCTGAGCTTTATGGACAAGATGTAGAACAGGAAAAGCAGATGAACATGATGGACCATGGAGAGACAGAAAGCAGCGGAGGTTTTAGACATGCAGGTGAACATCTTATTGACGAAAAGGAGAAAAATAATGTTGACCAGAATGATCACCAGAAAACTGAGATTGATGAAGACCAAGGACCTGAATTACAAGTGCCAGTTGGTGCATTTGTCCTTGAAGAAGAAGGGAAGTTGTTAGGTGAGACAATGGAGGTGGAAAACGCAAGTTCTGAAGTTGTTAAACAATTTGAGGTACAGAGTTCACCAGAGTGTGAAACAAGTGAAGCTGATGGACGTCATGATCAGATACAGAAAGCCATTGCTGGAGAAACAGAGTTGAGCGGTCATGAAGACTTCATGGAAATCAGCAGACCTGGCATGAAAAGAGGATTTGATGGAGTGAGCAAAGACCTTCCAGTGGTGAAGATAGAAGGAAAATTTGATTTTGATCTACAGGTAATATTAAATATTTTGTGTAAAAGCTCTACTAATATATTCAAGTCTATTAATCTAGTGCTTTTCACAATACTTTTTGCTTCAATGCAGCTTTACAGAAAATGTATGTTTTCAATGTTACAATCAGGAGGCATTCACTTATCAGTCATAATAGTAATGTTCAAATGGCAGTTATGTACAGCTATAACATAATACAAGTTATGTGGTTCGGAAACATCATCTTTTCAGTTATGCAGACATAAAGAGTACTGCATTTATATTATAGAAATTAAAGTGTGATCCTACATCATGGTTAAAGTTAAACCTATCATGACTTTTTATCCATAGGCATTTGAGGACTCATCTTTGGACTTTACGATTCAGAAGAGTAGAATTGCTGTGAAGAATCCCCTAGTTCGGCCACCTAAAGACCCCAGAAAGCTCCTGTACAATATCTCAGTCGAGCCGCGTCTGCCACAGCCTCCGCCATGTGAAGTCTCTGTTCAAAGGAAAGGGGGGATTGGATTTAAACTTCCAGGTATTTATCTCAATAAAACCTTCATGAAAAGTGCATTACAATTTTATCAGTACATTAAATCAGTCCATTATATATTTTTAGGACTGGGCGCAGGGCTGCCAGCTCTGAGAAAAACTGAATTTGGGAAGAAAGCGAGAGAAGAAGGAGAAGCAGAGCGCACACTACATCCACAGGTACATAACAGAAACCGTGGGAGTCCTCGTGGAAACACGGCCTTGTTACTGTATCTAAGCATGCATTACACTCAAACATATTTAGGCCTATATTTAAGATTTATGTATTTGAATTGCATATAAAATTTCTGCCCGTTTGGATTACACAGTTTTAACATAAAGTGAGAAACTTAATGTGTGATGCATATTTGCCAGTCGTAGATAAATGAAACGAGAAAGAAACAGCCAGAATTCTGCATGCAAAAAAAAAATTATGGCATACGGGGTAGTTTAGCCATCTTTTTTTTTTTTTTTTTTTGCATGCATGCAGAATTCTGGCTGTTTCTTTCTCGTTTCATTTATCTACGACTGGCAAATATGCATCACACATTAAGTTTCTCACTTTATGTTAAAACTTTATCTAAATCTATTTGATTTTATTTAAATGATCAAATTTTTAAAATGCATTCATTCAAATTATTCAGTTAAAAAGTATGAACATGGTTAAACAATGGCTAGCTGTGGAACAAGCAACATTTAGTTAGTTAAAATGTATGAGATTGAAAGAAATTGGATTTATTGATAATAAATATGTAAACCTGGTTATTGTGTATTCAAAACACATTAAATTTAGTACTATTACAGAAATTGTACCCGTTTCATTTATGTGTGACTGACAAAAGTGTCATATTAAGTTTATTGGTTTATCTTTTTGTATTGTGCATTACATTTTTATCCAAATGAGTGGACATTTTATATACAATTCAAGTACATAAATCTTAAATTTAGGCCTAAAATGTTTGTATCCAGGTAGTTATTTTAGGTGTTGAATGTGTAGTATTATAACTGTGTCTTTCTCAGCAAAAGTCAGTTGCAGTAACAGAGGATTCTGTCAAACAAGAGCAGGCGTCAGCTAAACCCAAATGGACACCCCCGAAGTATCCTGGGTATGGCCTGAAATATCAATCTGAATTCTTCATTTTATTTTATTTTGTTCACATATAAAAGAACTGACGTTTTTTCTTGATTTTGTTTTGTGCAGCATGGGGAGTCCCTTGATGATGGCAGAACTCAAAAACAAACTCAAAAAGCCTGTTAAGGAGTGATACATGTCATTACATCATGATTTTCAAAGGCATCCTTTCTTTATTTGTCCGCTGTTGTCGTATTCAAGCACTATGCAGCCTGGTAAATATTGTATGAAATTATTCCATTGCACAAGTACGCAGCTGTAGCACAACGTTTCATTTTACTTCAGTTATGTTGTTATTTTTTTTTTTTCTCTCTCAACCGTTTAACTGAGCTTGTAAGTCTTTATTTGTGTCTGTATTTATTTATATTTGAAGAAAAACAAGTATGAGGAAAAAATGTTGTAAGCCTACAAAAAAATACAAAAAAAATCACTTTTTCATTTCAGTATGTAGTTTCTGTGACAGTAGAACAAAAAATGTAAGCCCTCATAATCAGATGGGAGCAGAGAGCCTCTGCCGGTCACGAATATGTTTGCCACTAGAGGGCAGAGGAGAGCCGCTGGAGATACATCACATTCACAACGCCACTAGAGGGTAGAAGAGTCCATTTAAAATGTTTCATTTAAAGTACATAATTGGCATGATTGTGTTTACATGCAGTATTACCAAAGCATTATACACAAAACAAATAATGACACAGGGACAAAATGTATAATATAACAAATAACAATAAAAATTGTATTAAAGTAAGGTGCAAAGTAATTAATAAAATAAGATTTAAACATCGAATATATATATATATATATATATATATATATATATTCGATTTTTAAATCTTATTTTATTAATTTTTTTATTAATATTGCACAAGTACTCATATATATATATATATAATGGAATAATACAATCATGAAGAAAAAAATGCTTTAATATGTGTACAGTTATGATATTTGATTATACTACAGGGCTGTTGAATGCTTGATTCTGATTGGTTGAGAACGTTCAAAGGTGTGCAATTATTTTCAGGCAAACGCACGGCTAACGTAGTTCCAGGCAGGTCTTGACCGCATCACTGTTCCATATCACTTCGCGTAGTTAACTGTTATAACGGAAAATAGGATACAATTCATAACAAGAAAAAACATGCAGCCCATGCGCTTGATCTGCAATTTTCGATGACTAACTTCACAATCAATGGAAACATGCAGTTTAATTTTAATAAAGAAAGTATATAGCCCTATATAGACAATAGAAACTTAAAATAAATTGATAGTCCTGCTGCACGGGTTTTCGTAATTATTGCAGATAATAGGCTATAACAAATAAATAATTATTGATAGGCCTATAGCCTACTTGTTAATAGGGCTTTGTGTTTCATTTACTACTGTCAATATTAGGAAAAAAACATGAAAGAACTAATTAAAATGAATTGAATTAATTAATAAATAATAACATTGAAGCACATGTCTCTCTCTCTCTCTCTCTCTCTCTCTCTCTCTCTCTCTCTCTCTCTAATAACTGCATTAAGAACTGCATAAAACCGGGGACACACTTATTGTAAGGCCGGTTATGACTGTAATTTGATACTTTGTTATGATTGATCATGCCTAAACGCGTGTTCAGCGCGTTCAGTCTGTGTTTAAAATCTGCTGCAGTCGATGGAAACAGAATGTTTCAGCCAGTCGTTAAGTATGTCCAGCATTAGTCTGCTATCAGTGGCTCAAACCTCCGTTACTAACTCTAAAATGACGTTTTGGAATTAGCAACGGAGGCGTGGGATTAGATGCGCAATAAATTAGTCCTACATACAAGAGCGTTTTAATGACAAAAACATTACAAACGTCTTGAACTACAATATTTGAACAATGTTTCGATGTGTGGTAACTGTAGTATAAGCGGAATAATTGACTTCGGGCCGTTGAATTATTAGAAAAATAATGCACACCGAGGTGTAACGGCCATTCCGCTTCGCGTCGTGACCGCATTACCACCTCGGGTGTGCATTATTTTTCTAATAATTCAACGGGATGTCGTCAATTATTCCTTACTTATATTGATCAAGGCAGAAGTAGTTTTTTGAGGGTATGCTGCTGAAAATTAAATTTTGCTGGAATGAAAGTCGCTGGCTGTTATACTCATCACTCCGCCACTAGAGGGCAGCAGAGAGTCATTGGATTCAGTTGTGATATTGAGATATTTTGTAAATTTTGTGATCTACATGCATAAACATTTTTTAATTTATTTTGGAGTTGTCCTTATTCAAACAGATTTCTGCTCGTTTGTTAGAGATCATAGCATGCCCAGCTTTCAACTTTGTTTTGACAATTTGAAATATGGCTTTTTTATTATTATTTTTTACTTATGACATCTCTGTCCATAAGAAATATTATTTGATTCATTTATTACTTCGGATGGCAAAATTTTGTTTACATAATGTAAGTATGGTGGTCATAAGCCACTATTTTTAATTTTGAAATTAGAAGTTTAGCAACAACTAAAATACTATTTATAATCTGAAAAACAAGAAAGCTCAAGATTTTCATCTAAGTTTTTATTTATTCATTGTATTTATATATTTTTTTCTATAGAACTGTCTTTACATACCACCTGGCTATTGTTAAATGTTGAAAGGTCTAATAAAAAGAAGAGTGATAAACAGTATGTCAGTGTGCCACCAGAGGACAGCAGAGAGTCATTAATTAGCTGTCATATATCACTCTGCCTCTAGAGGACAGCAGAGCGACATTTTCTGTCATATATCACTCTGCCACTAGAAGGCAGCAGAGAGTCATTGGCTGCAATATACGTAAGTACGCCACTAGAAGGCAGCAGAGAGTCATTAGCTGTAATATATGTAAGTACGCCACTAGAAGGCAGCAGAGAGTCATTAGCTGTAATATATGTAAGTACGCCACTAGAAGGCAGCAGAGAGTCATTGGCTGCAATATATGTAAGTACGCCACTAGAAGGCAGCAGAGAGTCATTAGCTGTAATATATGTAAGTACGCCACTAGAAGGCAGCAGAGAGTCATTAGCTGTAACAAAGTACGCTATTAGAAGGCAGCAGAGAGTCATTAGCTGTAATATATGTAAGTACGCCACTAGAACGCAGCAGAGAGTTATTGGCTGCAATATAAGTACGTCACTAGAAGGCAGCAGAGAGTCATTAGCTGTAATATATGTCAGTACGCCACTAGAAGGCTGCAGAGAGTCATTAGCTGTAATGTAAGTACGCCACTAGGAGCAGCAGACGTCACATATGTGTGGCTTTCCAAAAGGGAGGCGCTTGACGCCGGTAGAGGGTGGTGGAAGAAAAAGACCGACGAGCCGCCGGGTGGAAGCCCTAAAAAGCGAACTGACGTTATATTCCTTTAATTGCTCTATTTTTTACAGGTCTGTTCGGAGTGATTAAAGGTATGTCCCACTCGTATATTTTTTGAATTCTGTTGTGTTTTAAGTGGTAAAGAAGAACAAGCTGGCCGTGTATTTGAGCAGATGCCTAACGTTAGGCAGATGAGCTCATTTTCTCAGGCCTTTAACGTTAGCTGCTCAGGCTAGTTAGCTCAGCTAATTCCAGATTGATTCGGAAATTGAGGTCGAGTTTGTCATTAGGACATCATAATGACTAATACTTATCGGTGGCGTGTTTATCATATTTGTCTACGGTTATTTAATTCATCGGGGAGTTTTCAGGAAAGTTGTGTCAGTTTAATTCACCGTCACGTTGGGTAACAAGCGAACCAAGCCAAGTAACTTAGTTATTACATGTTACCTAGACCCTATAATAATTTTGACAACGTATAGGAATAGAAAGGCTTTCGATTTTTAAAATGATGTTTTAGCTTTTATTTTAAACAGGGCTGTGGTAACGCTCGGCTAAAGTAGAAACCAAATTGAACTGTCACCCTATTGTGATTTGAATGTAACGCTAACATACCCGTTTTAGATTAGTTTTACTGGTTCGACTTTTAAATTAAGGTTGTGTATGACTGTGAAATTAGAACTCGTTTAACTGGAGTTGTGCTGCATAGTCAGCAGGTTTCTTTACCAAAGGCCATTGACCTCATTCACTAATAATTGTTCCTCTCATGACGTTGTTCATTACGAAGAATACTAACTTACCATACAATATTCAGATTTTACTCCTCATTAAACATTTGTAACTTTTCAGAAAGCCTAAAATGACTGTAAACAGCGCTTTGTTGACCTCTCTTCTTCATGACGTCATATTGTGCCGTCATTTGCGTTGACTAATGTTTTACTCGCGGTTAGAAGACAATTAAAGCTAAAACAAGTGTGCATCTTCTGCGTCACTACTATCACCACACGGAATGGCAAATAACTAGACAGGTTTTTAAACAGTCCCCCGTTTGCTATTGGTCGAACAAACAAGTTAGTCCCGCCTCCAACGCACGCGATTGGTTTAAGAAATAGATCGCAAAAGTTAAAACCCGACCTTCTGTGAGCTACGAGTTTATCAATGGTGTAGCTTACTAGCTTTTGTTGAAGCCGTCAGTGCACATTATTTCAACATCTGGTTTTTAATAATATTTTTGACAGCACAATTAAATCCCACCCTCGTATATAAATCCCTTAATCAACCAATAGGCTATATATTTGAGAAATGGCGAGCGGAATGGTTAGAATGTCAAAATAACAAATGATTTGAAATAAATTCTGTGGTTGGGAAAAGATGTCTACCCTTTTAAATCAATACACGATCAAGGTGTGGGACAGGTCATACTCCACTGACCCATTGACATTTATTGAAGGGTGAAGAAGCACCAAAATGTCAATACTGTAGTTAGTACCTGCAACTTGTCTATAAAACGTATACTTTTGGACTGCTCAATTTTTAATGTTATGAGACGGCACTTTTTATCAGGACAAACTTTTAAGGACGTGTTTATGGATCCAGAAAAACATTTTACAAATTTTGCACAAGTACATCCAAAGAATATTTTATAGAATTGTACTAATTTTTGTTTGTTTTTTGTCTTAGTTTAATTTAAAAAATGTTTGTTTTCATTATACTGTGTTTATGACATTAGGTTGTTAAATGTTTAGTATGTATCTACCATGTAATAGTTTGTTATGCTGATATGGCAATAAACTCAAATACTACTACATGACAGCAGAATTTCTGGTAAAAACTACATTACCCATGATTCTGCAAAAAAAAGGTTTGGATATAAAATCAATAGTTTTATATTTCTCCATCCTTCAATTGTCATTTGCCATGCTTCATGGTATTGTAGTTCTTTCCCCTCATTAAATCCGTTAAGTTCACAGTCTTGCACCTTTGTATTTTTGTCCAATTTTAAAACTTTTTTTTTTCTTCAAATCAAAGTTTATAATGTTGTGATCCTCCTCGTAGCTGGTTGGTTTGGTTCATGGCTTACAACTCTTAACACTTTTAAAATGAATACTTCTGAAACCAAGCCCATTGAAAAAGCTTCTTGTCACAGATCGGCAAGATTTTTGAATTAACTTCATTATCAGTCTTTTCATCACTGGAATAGGAGAATATCTAGTATAGTTAAATTGACCTTATTAAAATATTTTTTTCTGTTCTATTTTCTTTACTCCTAACAGGTTGCTGTGCCCAGATTGGTCCCGCCACCTCTCTACGTCTCTTCATCTGGTGTGTGCGTGTGTGTCTGTTTGCATGTGCCTGTGTTTGGATTGCACAGAGAGACACTGTTAGTCCTACAGTAGCTGTATTCACGGGTTTCGTGTGAGGGGGAAACAGCTAGACGGTCTCGGCGATCCACCATGGGTGACATGAGTGATCTGGACAGACAGATCGACCAGCTGAGGAGGTGTGAGCTCATCAAGGAAAACGAGGTCAAAGCCCTGTGTGCCAAAGCCAGGTGATTACAACCAGTAGAAAACAAATCAGTCGCTTTAAAAAGCCTTTTAATGTTGATCATAAGCTCATACAACACCAATGTATGTGTGTTCCAGAGAGATTCTTGTAGAAGAGAGTAACGTACAGAGGGTGGACTCGCCTGTAACAGTAAGTATCCGCAAACGGTGCTTAAAGGAGCTTCCGGTTACACTATAAAGCAGGTTTTTAATATTAATTTCAACACTTACTAATACATTATTAAAATCAAAAGATTTCATACTGTCACATCATTAGTCAACGCATTAACTAATGGGACCTTATTGTAGTTACCAAGCTTTCTTCTGCAAAACTCAAAAGAACATATTTTGAATAATGTTATTAACCTAGCTGTTTTGATGGCTATTGACTACCACAAAACAAACAGAGATATTTCTTAAAATATCTTCTTTAATGTTTCACACAAGAAAGCAAGTAATTTCTTCAAGATTAAAAATGATTTGATCATGTAAATGAGAAGTAAAAGCGCTCTCTTCTCTTCAGGTGTGTGGTGACATCCATGGGCAGTTTTATGACCTGAAAGAATTATTTAGGGTAAGTTATTTTTCATGAAAAGTAAATACAAACTGGTAAAGCAATGCATTGAAAGGATTTTTTATATAATGAGCAGTGCTTCACATCGAATGTCAAGTCAGTATTATTTGCAGAGCGCTTTTGACAATTCACATTATTTGAAAGCAGCTTTACAGAAAATACTGATGTTATAGTTTATAATGACTTGTGTTGATTTAGCAGATTAGAGTTGGTTGATAATATAGTTCTAAAGTTCCCTATTCCAGTCCTCAAGTCTCCCTGCTCTGCAGTTTGTATGTCTATCTTATCTGACACACCAGCTTCAGATCATCGGCTTGTTAGACGAGAGCTCTGTGAACCGGGTGCGTTCCAATTGACAGGGTCCCTATGAAGTGTTCACTGCTTCCTAAGCACGATATATCTTTTAAAGTTCACATCTCTTGACAAAATGCGTTATTCGCAACACCCTGCAATGTCATCAAACACCGACGAAACTCAAGTCAGCCAACAATGGCTGTGTCCAAATCTTTAAAATGCTGCCTTCTGAGGATGCATCCAAGGTAGGAAGGCATCAAGACACGTCTGAATCCAATGTTAGCTACTCTTCCTGCCTCCGGAGATATCTTCATCTGATGGATTTTTGAAGGCAGCAGAGATGTATCCTTGGCTGTCTTTGATATCCCACAATCCTGTGCGTTCAGTTCTGTGACAGTTGAGAAAATAAAGATGGTGTCTGAAAGTTGCGGTTGGTGGTCAATTTGTGTGTAATTGTACGTTTTTGACCAATGTTTTCCACTAATGATCACATTAAATATTAATAATTTGCTTAGTTTTCATCAAAGCTCACTCTATTTTACTGTAGATCATTAAACCGTTGCGCTGCCTCAGAAGTCTGTCCAAAATCAGTTTCGTGAAGGAACCTCCGACTGCTAACACTGCCTACAAAAGCCGCGTTTCCACCGAAAAATTTGTCCCAGGAACTTTTTTCCCCCCAGACCGGTTGCTATCTGCGATTCCACCGCGGTCTAAAGTACCGGGATGATAAGGCAAATAGTCCGGTGACGTAGGACTGCACGCTACTTTACAGTTCCCGCTGGATGTCATTCTCTGAATTTAAGCTTAATAAAGCCTGTATTTTTTTAAACTCCATTGTTGATTTGAATAGCAAACGACTGTTTTACTGCACGAACCGCAATGCTGTGTGGACTCAACCAATCAAAATGCGGCATGAACTCAACCAATCAGCATGTTCAGTGCCTGAGTACCACCCCTGAAAGTACCTGAACTTTGAAAAAGTACTACCTCGCTAGCAGGGACTTTCTGAGAGGGAAATATTTACCCAGAATTTAATTTAGACCCTGGTTCCTGCAGTGGAAACACACATACCCCTTTTCCACCAAAGCATTTTGAGAGCCGGTTCGGAGCTGGTGCCTACTCGCGAACCAGTTGTTTGTGTTTCGACAGCCAAAGAACCGGTTCTCGGCCAGGAAACTGTTTCCAAAGCGGCACCAACTCTTTGCTGGACTAGAACCGTTCTTTTACCACGTCATGCTTACGTCTGGGGCTGGGGGCGGGTTTAGATGTGTTCAAAACATCTTTTCTGACCATAATATAGGATCGCAAAGCCAGGAGAAACATTTGCAGAAACACGATGTAGTCCGCCACTGTAATTGTTATGCTTGAAGTTGGCGCAAGCGTTTCTAGTTTTTTTTAATTTATTTTTTTATTGAAAACATTATGTAAGCAAAGAAGAAAACAGTCACAATAAAGAACAAATAAACGGAAAGAAAAAAAAAGACACAAGACAGAGGTACATAAATAATCAGAAAAGATTACATATCATAGGAAAAGATTAAAAGACTTGCATATTTAAATTGTTTTTAAAGCCTTTTTGGTACACAAGTTAGAGATATTCCCAAAGTAATGTTGTACTCGCAAGCGTTTCTAGCTAAGACGTATGGCGACGTACACAGTGACGTAACGACGCTGTTCGCTGGGCGCTCTAGTCAGTGGAAAAACAAACAGGTTCTGAGGAGGTTCGCAAGTTCAACCAACTCCGAACCAACTTTGAACCAGCACCAGTTCGGAACCAGTTCTTTTTTGTTGGAAAAGGGGTAACAGAGTATGGAAATGCGGCTGAAGTCATTGCCTGATTAGGGAGCGAGATGCAGCCTGTGTTTGTGGCTGAGGCGCGTAGCATTTCTTTTACAAAGTGACAGCGCAAAATACAGCGGTTGTAGTTTTCACGGATCTGTGTGACCGGGATGATTTTGACAGCATTGTCAAAAAATACAAACAACTTTTTTTTTTCAGTTTTTAGTACATTGTTGTTGTGTAAATGTACCCTTAGTTGGAATCAAAACAGTGGTGCAGTTATTTACTTAAATACATGCTAGATGTGTTATTGAGCTGCATATTTAGGAAACAAGTGTACTGGTTATATAACTGGAATATACTGACTAATCTATTAGTAATTGATTAATAAATGAGTGTTAAAAAATCTGTTCTCCTTCAGGTGGGAGGCGATGTTCCAGAAACAAACTACCTCTTCATGGGAGATTTTGTGGACAGAGGGTTTTACAGTGTCGAGACCTTTCTGCTACTTCTTGCCCTGAAGGTACTGTCATTGTGTTATTTATAGGACGTCTGTAAGGACATGTGATGCTTGTCGTAGTTATAATTGGACATAATTGATGTATGGTAGTGGCTCCTCACAGGTGCGTTATCCAGACAGAATAACCCTGATTCGGGGAAATCACGAGTCCAGACAGATCACACAGGTGTACGGCTTTTACGATGAGTGTTTGAGGAAATACGGCTCGGTCACGGTATGGAGGTACTGCACAGAGATCTTCGACTACCTGTCCCTCTCCGCCATCATTGACGGAAAAGTGAGTCTTTTTGTTTGTTTGTATGTTAGTTAAAGGGATAGTTCAACTAAAAAAAATGTAAAAAGAATTGAATTGAATAGAAGAATAGAATTGAGTTTCCTCAACACGGGCCTGACTTGGATTTGTTTTTCATCTTGCGACCCTGCCCCCACCCGCCCAGATCTTCTGTGTACACGGAGGCCTGTCGCCCTCAATCCAGACTCTGGACCAGATCAGAACCATTGACAGGAAACAGGAAGTGCCTCATGACGGGCCCATGTGTGATCTTTTGTGGTCTGATCCTGAAGGTAATTCTGATTTCTGTAATACAGCAGATATGTTCTTCATCATCAGCATCTCATATGAACGTATCCCCTGTCTGACTCAGACACCACCGGCTGGGGCGTTAGTCCGCGAGGTGCTGGATATCTGTTCGGCAGTGACGTCGTGGCCCAGTTCAACGCCGCCAATGACATCGACATGATTTGCAGGGCGCACCAGCTTGTCATGGAAGGTTACAAGTGGCACTTCAACGAGACTGTTCTCACTGTGTGGTCCGCTCCGAATTACTGCTACAGGTGTGTTTCTGTCACACAGCTGCTGAGTTCAGATGTGTCCATGTAGAAAAAGAAAAGTCTAGTCATTGTTATTGGAACTATCGTTAGTTTTAGTATCTAAATTACCATTGTAGCGTTTATTGATATTTTTAATTAGTTTTTATTTTAATATATAAAGTTTTAGTAATTGTATCTTGTTTTTTTTCTGGCTTCATTTTAATAGTTTTGATTTAAGTATCTTTTTAATACATCAAGTTAAACTAGCTGAAAACGAGAAACATTTCCTTGGCAATTGCTGAAATTAAAAGTTTTTTTTTTTTTTTACTGTATTTTAACTTTTTATTTTATTGCAAAATAATTTTTGTTTTATTTTTTTCTAACACCTTTTTTGCTATAGTTTGATTTGTTTTGTGTTATTTTATTTATTGAGTTGGTACATCAGTTTTTAGTAAATTAGTGAAATCCTTGCAAATGAGTAATGTTTTCGATTAGTTTTCTTTCAATTTTTTTGTGGTTTTATTTCAGCCATTTTTATGGGGGGGTTTTGTCTTTTTTTTTGTTGATGTATGTTTTTACATCAAGTTAAACTAAAATTAAGATGAGTAATGTTATAGCTGAAATAAAACATGTTTTTTATTTTTTTTTTAATTTTATTTCAGTTACAAACAATAAACATCAATTATTTTAAATCTAGTCTACATTAGGGATGCACCGATTAACCGATTTCACTATTAACTATAATCGTAAATGAATCGTAAAGGCTCCACTACACCGTGTGTTTCTGTTGCACGGATGGAACTGTTGCAACTTGCACAGAACGAAAACAAAGTTGTGCCGTGCTTATCAGAGACACGGAGGCTACTGTACACACTTGAGTAACTATGGCAGAGGGACCAAACAGTGAAGCTTTATTTCCAGCAAAGAAACGCCTGAACTCGTCAGTCTATATTCTGGCTGAGCCCCCATGCGTCAGTTTAAGGCGACCCTTATTTTAGAACATATTATTTCCATGCCGAAGCATCATGAAGCCACACATGTATCGCATTTGTTTTTCCTTGGTTATTCAAAATATTCACTAACTTATTTACTATATCATGAATAATATGATATATTCCGATTGTCAAATTTGTGGAAGTGAATGTTTTGTCATTTAAACACCTTTATAATGTTAGTTGATATAAAGCGTGATGAGTTTGCTCCGCAATTCAGAGGATCTGACGGATTTACATCATGCAAATTCATCCATTTTTCACGAAATGCATAACAATAAGTGGCCAGTGAACATAGGAGAATACAAAAACTAAACAATGTGCATCTGACATGAATAAAACACAACGTCAAATTATAATTGAAAGGATTACTATTGCAGCTTCCACAGACATCAGTGTTCGGAATTTAAACAAACTATAAATGTCTTTTTAAATATAGTTCTTCATTTAAATCTCTGAAACCTTAAATAAACATTAGGTGGCTAAAAACACTGAATAGTTGTGATGTATGAAAAGCACTGAGCGCGTCCGTATCTGGCTCAGCGCCAGCCAACGTAAGAGGATATAAGAGGTATTATTAAGAAAAAGAACTAATAATTCACAAAATATATTATTGGTAATTAATTAACATAGTGATGTCCCCTTTTCTTTGTCACAGATGTGGTAATGTGGCGGCAATCTTGGAGCTTGACGAGCACCTGCAGAAAGAATTCATCATATTCGAAGCTGCTCCACAAGAAACGAGAGGCATTCCCTCCAAAAAGCCAGTTGCTGACTACTTCCTGTGAGCTTCCTGTGTCCTTAGGATGCAAGCACTCTCAACAGGAAGTGGTGCCCTGTGTGTACTTGTATTTCTCTTTCTGTTTCCCTTTCCCTGCCCAACTGTCTTAATTGTGCTTCTTTTTTTTTTTACTTTCTCTATAATATTCCGTTGTTTTTTTTTCTACTTTCCATCCACTTTCACATTCTTCAACTTTGCCATCAAGACACACATTGGCATTATATTCTCACCCACTGCTGTGAAATCTCTTGCTCTCAGACTCATTGTATGCTGTAGATGTAGACGTTTATTATGTATGTGAATAGCAGTAAGGGAAGGTGGTGTTCCTCAGAAAGCTGCGTTTTGAAACGGCAGGTTAAAACAGGTTGTTGGACATTTTATTTTTCATTCATTTTATTTCTGTACATTCTCTTCTCACGCAAGTTGTAAATGTGTAAGAGAATGCGTATGACACATTTCCTGCTTCGATTATAGTTTACAGTTATCTGTTTTCACCGAGTCACCAGTTTCACAGCTTTTGAGTTTTGTGAAGGAAACAACTGCAGATGCTGAGCTCCCAACACTGCAGTAAGATATATATATATATATATATATATATATATATATATAAATATATATGGACATTAACTACACTGGAAAACATGAACACGACACACAAACCAAACTGGATTTAGAAAATTTGCTTTTTCCCTCTTGACTGTTTTCTCTATAGGATTTATTGTTGATTTTTATTTTTAATTTGTGAAAATAAAATGTACTTTTGTATGAATTTAAGATGTGATTTTTCCGGTTTTCCTCTTTAATTTGTCTGATGTTCTGCCTGATCTACTCGTCCACTTATTTCATCCACTCTATCAAATATTTTTCTAATTGAAAATTGGAGTTACACAATGTGTGTAAACAATAATTAGTTTTAGATCACAACTTCAGCAAATGTGATTTGAAACGCCAAAAGTGACAAGTTATTTTAAAACGGTTTTTGTGCTATTCTGCTATTAGTTAATGAACCTTAAATATCCTATATTGTGCATTTTTGTGTAGCATATTCAATACTATTTTTGAAAAGTGGGGGATTCTTAACAATTAAGTATACCTACTTTTCATCAGCAAGGGTGCATTAAAAGAGACAGTAAAGACATGTTTAATGTTACTAAAGAGTTATATTTTAAAAATAAATGCTGTTCGTTTAAACTTTTGCTGTGTTCACGCCATTCATCACAGTAATTTGGAGATGACAGCACGTGACGTGCTACTCGGAGGAGCTGCTATGGTTAACGGACTGTTGCAGCGGTCACGTGGTACGGAGCTCTCAGGAAATTGTCAAGGACATGAACCCTTTTAAAAAGTTATATAATTATAATGAATTGTTACATTTATATAGCGTTTTTCTGGTTACTCAAAGCGGTTTACACGGAAGGGGGAATCTCCTCAACCAATCAAGTTGGAATCAATCTTTTTATTGATCAAAGAATCCTGGGAAAAAATGCATCTGTTCTGTTTAGAAAACACCTGATTTACATTGGGCACCATTTATATATAATGATAATGACATGGTCAGGAAATAATAAGAAAATGTTTTACCACGAAATATTCCACGTGCCTCCCTTCATTCTGTGGAATACATAAATAGATGGTGAGGAATGTTTTGTGTCGCTCTGCTCCAGGCCACACGGTGGCGGTAGAGCACGTGACCTGTAGGTTTGGCGCGTCTATCGATTCGCTTCCTCTCTCTCTGGAAGTACAGGGCTTTGACGCATGCCGTCAATTGTGCTGACAAAATTGCAAATCTGGATCTAAAATCTACACAAAGGGAAAATTACAAACGAGGAATCTTACGTTTCCAGCACATAACAGGTACGTTCTGTCATTTACTTTATCGGTTCTGTAGGACTGACTTTCACATGAAGTTACGGTCCCGTTAGGCCTCAAACAGCCGGTCGCGACACGCTTTCGTCGATGTCTACACGATTACTGATGTAACTACCCAGCAATCGTTTAATATGCATCACATATGTTTCCATTCGCACCAAATGGACCATTGGTTATAGTTTATTTCCATTAATGCTCAGATATTTGGTCTTTTATCAGTTTAGAATGTGAACTAGTGAGGTGAGTAACGTTAGTTCATTCATCAGCAAATGGAGGAGCTGCCAGTAACTTAGCGTTATCTGATGTGTTTCTGGATTAGAGTTTTATTAAATGTTTATTCATTTTTTTTATTTTAGTAACTATATAAGGATTCTGTTTTAAACTTCCTAGTCATTTTATAATTTATGCCGTTAAACCTGTAAAGCCCGAAGTATGATAAATAGTAATAGGTACATTTATTTTCTCTTATAGTTCACTTCATTTCAATAAACTGTGAGAGAAAATAAATGTCTTATTAATATTTATCATACTTTAATTTTGTATGTGTTTGTATTATATTTGATACATCAGGCTTTTATGGCTCGACTGTATCATACAGTAAAAATATGGAGCTCATACCCGATGAGGAAAAACACCTAATGTTTATACAGAGGACCAAACTGTGCTTAAATATCCAATGTTAGGCTGATTTTGATGTTATGTTGCCAAATAGTTGATGAAATTCGGATAATTTGTAATGTAAGTCAGTGAAATAAGTGTATAACAAACTACTTGCATACATGCATATAAATACTATATTGTTGTCACTATATCTGTCAACAGTATGTCTTAGTAAGATTATATTTAAATGCTTAGTTTTATATGGTCAAGGCTCTGTAAGTTTAAGTTATATTATACAATGTCATACAAGGATTATTGAGATCATGTACAAATAAACCTTCCTCAAAAGCCTAATGGATCCAATTGATACATTTAAAAAAAGAAAAAAGTCAACTCAAGTTTTATTTAGCTACAATATAAAAGTTATTCTTGCATTTACTTTAGAGAAATCAGTAAAGATTTCCAAGCAGAAAGACATGTTTACAATTATACTTAAATGCCTTTTATTTGTATAAACTATCAATCAGACTAAATGAGGCATGTACAACATTGTGTGCAACGGGTTTTTCACCATAATATTGATGGTTTTGATCATTTAGAGCCCTTTGCAATTCATGAATCAAATATGATACTGTAGGCTTTATTATAATCTTAGCCTAATTGCTTCTAAACAAAGCCTTGTAGGTTTGAGAAATTGTTGAACACTCTCTCATTTCTGTATTTCTCATTTCAGTTTTAGCAGCCATCTGTAATGTCACGTTTCTTCGCTAAATCCGACAGTGAGTCGGAGGAATCCTCGTCCGCTGATGAGATCACCCCCAAAGCCACCGGGACTGCTTTCAATAAGCAGTGAGTCTGCGTTTCTTTATGGACCCTTTTTACGCACTGCAAACTATATTTATTTACTTATTTGCTAGTTTGCCTGCAAGCATGTTTCTGGAACAACTGGGATTCGACTGCTTCCTCTCTTCTGACTTCCACCTCTTTTTGTAAAGTTGTGGAAACTAGAGATTGTCTGTAACTGCTTTTGATTTGCTGATACCAGTAACTAAAATGGTAAATGGTTAGGCGGGTTGCTTTAAAAATACATATGGATGAATAAAAAAATAATAATCTCTTATTATTAGATGGTGCTTAACTTTATTAGAAAATCAACAGTGTTGGCTTAACTTAAAGAATTTTTTGTAATTACCAATAATAAATTAAAATACAAAACATTATCTAAGTTTTATCACTACTGAGTACTTACCACCTGACTTTTTATTTATTTTTATCTTTTTTGACATTTAAAACATATCGAGATAAAGTGGCGCATGAAAATAAATTAAAATGCATAAAAAAGTATCATAGCAAAAAAAGTATCATAACACGGATGATTTTATTTTGGTTTCGTAGTTATTGATTAATCGTCTGATTGCAGTTATTCAATCTATTTACAATTAATTGTGCTGTATAAATTGTAGCCACATTTTGCAATTTAAATAAGGGAAATAATATTTATACATAATTATTATAATCACTATAATTTCACACCATTAAAGTAAATCATGTTGACCTATTTTTTTAGTATAAATTGTTATATTTTACAAAATTCCAAGAAAAAATCTAACTTTGTCGAGAGCAAAACAGAATGAAATCATTAATTGCAGTTATTTTTATGATCATCAGCACAGAATTTATCATGGTTTATAACTTATTGCAGCACTTTAGAATTGCAAAGTAATTGTCTTCAATGAATATATTTAAAAACTATTGCCAATAGTTCCACAAAGCAACTGTTATTGGTGCCAATTAATCGGTAAAAAACAATGCATTGGCTTCTAATGCGCAATTATTGGATGTTTTCATTACAATGGACAAAAAGCATTGAAAAATCAAGTTTGTCGTACTCTATTTTTTACCACTATATAAATTTACCCGTCAATGATGTCTTCTGGGTCTGCAAGGAAGGAAATGTGAAAAGGGGTTGTTATATGATTAGGTGGTCAGTTGTGACACAGTAGTGACTCTGCTGGTGTCTCTTTAGGTCCCTGTTGCTGAGCGATGATGAGGAGGACACCAAAAGAGTGGTACGCAGTGCCAAGGACAAGAGGTGAGTGTGGGATGCCAACGTACAACATCGGGACTCGAGAATTAAGGAGCGTTCACACTCACGCATGGCTGTCCGTTGCGTTTCAGGTTTGAGGAGCTCACCAACTTTATTAAGACGATCCGCAATGCCATGAAGATCCGAGACATATCCAAATGTCTGGAGGAATTTGAGCAGTTGTGTCGAGCGTTCATCAAAAGCAAAGCCATCGTGGACAAAGAGGGTGTGCCGCAGTTCTACATCCGCCTGCTAGCTGATCTGGAGGACTATCTCAACCAGGTCTGTAGATCATACTGGAGCCTAGTGTCGTCAAAAGACCCGGTACTAAAAAAATGAAACTGTTATGGTACCAGCTTTTCTTAAAGGACAAGTTCGGTATTTTACACTTAAAGCCCTGTTTTAAGATCGTTTCTGATGAAATAGAACGGTTAAGATTGAATTTTGACAAATGCTGCTGTCCCGAGAATTTTCGGTTTCTGTGTCAAATTTGAAAGTTGACACTTTTTTTAAAGGAGAACTCCGGGCAATTTTTAAGTTAATCTTGATCGTTGTATCTTTGTGAGTACTGTCTATAGAAGAAAAAAAAAACGGATTGGTGCTTGCAACACGGAGCTGTTCTCGCAAATGCCCAGAGCTCCCACTCAGCTAAAACGGCAGCTATGGGGGCATATACATAAAGAGTGTCTTTGTGCCTTTTAACAGACACAAAATGCAACTAAAATGTCTGTCCAACATGAACAGGGCCCTTACATGTGAACAAGATGCGAGTGCGTGTGTGTTCGTCTGTTCGGGAAGTCGCAGTGACAGAAACAGTGACATTCCAGTTTGAATTTCAAAGGCCTGTTTATGCCATTAAGAAAATAAAATTTTATCAAATCAATTTTGTTTTAAAGAGATGTTTATTTAAAAGCAGCGCTCATTCATCAGTGTATATGTCACCATTAGAGGCGCGCGCATCAACCGTCGAGAGTTCACTGTTGAAGATGACGATCATTTATAATCACCCGTAACAACACAGAATAATTGTAATTTCCCATCGGCTGGCAGCGAATACTTATATCAGTGGACAATATTGAGGCGGGTGGATTATTTGTTTTTCCTGCGGATTCGGGTGACGTTGAAGCTCATTCTCTTACTCTAAAGCAGTCCGGCTCTGCAGGCGTAACAGCTCGGGGTGAACACGGCTAACATTGTTTATCAAGTTAATATAGCTATTACCTCCTGCCTATTCTATTTGTGCGTGACATGAGCGCACACAGCGTGTGTCTTCTCCAGGTCGTTCTTACCAGGTAAAAGCCGAAATGTGTCCAGATGTAGGCTTTTAAAGTAGCTGGAGGATTTTTAATTATGCGCACACATCTCGCCTCCCTCTGCCAGTGTATGGTATCACGACAAAGCACATACGTGACAAATGACGTCAGAAAAGCGTCAGTACATTATAACCGGTTATGGTCTATTACTGAACCGATAACCGAATCGTCCTCGTCTGCATCGCGATGCATCGTAGAAACGATTAATTTCGACACCCCTACTAAATAGTGTTTTAGACGGCTAGCTGTAGTCTCGCGCTGAAGTCCCGTGGGAAATCCGTTAAGGATAACTGCCGTTTTAGCTGAGGGGGAGCTCTGGGCATTTGCGGGAACAGCTTCGTGTTGCAAGCACCAATGCGGTTCGTTTTTTTTCTCTATAGACAGTACTCACAAAGACTTTCCCGGCCCTAACTCCAGCCCAGTTGGTGGCGATAATGCACCTTTGCCAATGTTTGAATAGCGTAGCCTACGATACCGCGACTACATAAGACTACAGAAAGAATACAAACAACCCCATTTCCGTTCCCGGCGGCGGAGTAATACCGTACCTCACAGAACATCCAATACAAGTCAATGGAGTTGGACAAAAACTACGATAAAACCTGTTGGAAAGCATCTTTTGTGTGAGCATATCAGTGAACACCCCAGACCACTCGGTGAGTTTCACGTCTTTGTAAACTAAAGTTTAATGTGTTTTATGAATGATTGTTCCAGTGCCCCTATGAAACCATTGTATAGGTGGGGGGGTGCTAACACAGAAACCGAAAATTCTCGGGACAGCAGCATTTGTCCAAATTTCAATCTTAACCGTTCTATTTCATCAGAAACGATCTTAAAACAGGGCTTTAAGTGTAAAATACCGAACTTGTCCTTTAAGTACCGGTGGTACCGAAGTACCGGTATAATCCGGTTCTTGATGCTCTGTCCGAAAGGTGAACAGTTGCGTCCACTTCATAAAAGCACTGAGACGTGGTAACCGGTTCCCATGCTAATGCGTTGGCTCTGAATCCACTTGTTGACAAGAAAGGAGGAAAGAGACGCATATGGAAATATTTTGGAATAGGCTAATGACACGTTGCCATAAGGGGCCGTTCACATAGCGCATTTTTTGTGCGTGCAAATTCAATTTTAAATGTAGGCGTGCGGCAAGCGCGCTCATAATAGGCCCTCGTTGATGCCAAGAGGATGACCAAAAAGTTGATGCGCTCCATTAACTTCCATAGTTAATGAGCTCCATCTACTGTTTGGTTACAGACATTCTTCAAAATATCTTCCTTTGTGTTCAGCAAAAAAAAATCACACAGGTTTGGAACGACTTGAGGATGAGTAAATGATGACAGAATCTTCATTTTTGGGTGAACTATCCCTTTAATACTTCTCCATGAGCATTCAACAGTGTTTGGTTTCATTATAGCTATGGGAGGACAAGGAGGGGAAGAAGAAGATGAACAAGAACAACGCCAAAGCCTTGAGCACACTGCGCCAGAAGATCCGCAAATACAACAGGGACTTTGAAACCGAGATTGTCAGCTATAAAGAGGTACTGAACTGTAGCCAAAACGCTATTTGTATATGAGCATGTTTATGTATTTGTACTGGGTTTCAGCCGGTCCTTAAGTCTTAAAGGCACATTATGTATGAATTTTGGATCAAAATATTCAGAAACCACTAGAACAATGTTATATATGTTGTTTATTTGTGTACTTGCATTATCCTAAATGTTTCTAAGAAAGTTATTAAACTAGTTTTAACCAGGACACGGAACGTGTCCGTGCGTCGCTAATCAACGACATCATACCTGCGTTACCCTATTATCATTTGTATTTGTTTTATTGCCTTGATTTTTTTATTTTATTTTTTTGCTGTCAGTCTCATGTTTGCTTTGTTTTTATTGCAGAACCCTGAGCAGTCAGCTGAAGAAGAGGAGGAGAAGGATGACATTGGCAGTGGTTAGCCTTCTTGTTTATCCTTGAGCTGCTGTCAATTTTCCATAAAGTTGTATTATGAAATATTGTAATGGTGTGTCTTATGTCTTTTTCATTTACTCTTTCTTTGCTCCTGTGACGTGTAGGATCCTCGGAGAGTGATGATGATGATGATGATGATGATGATGTCACTGCCAAGAGCTTTATGAAGAAAAAGCCTCAAGAAGAGGAGAAGAAAGCACCAGAGGCCAGCAAGTTCCTCAAGGGTGCTCCTGTAAGTACAAACACTCCACGTTTGTCAATGTTACCCTAAAATGACTTTTTGAAATGTTCTGTGTGACTACCATAAACATGTGTTTACGATTCACCACTTTGTCCTTGTGTCAGGATGAAGAGTCAGACAGTGAAGATAATGAGAGTGAAGATTGGGCCTCTGATACAGTGGAGAGCGGCAGTGAGAGTGAAGACAATGAAGGAACTGCAGCATCACTGGCTACGGTTTTCCTCAAAAAGTATGTGCTTCATAGCTGTTGAGTAGGGATGTGTGATATGTATCGTCTAATTAATATTTTTAACGATGTGCATGTTGACATTATCAAGTATTTCTCTCACTTTGCAGAAAGCAAACAAAAATGATTTGAGAGTACAATCTTTCACTGTAATAGTAGTTTGAAGGTTGTTACCAGGCAGAGCAAACTTTTCCGAAAAAGTTTTCCGGTTAAAAACTCCAAACGAACTTCATTTTCACCTGATATTATTCTAAATGACGTCACATCAGTTTGTTTTTTGTCTTCGCTCGAAGTATTTCGGGTTCTTTGAAAAATAATTAAAAATATACAGGGGCATTATCGCTTATAAGTTTTGTTATATTTTGTATTTTTACTTGTGCTATTTTTCCCAAATATCAGCACAATAGTAAATGTCCGATTGATTTTCTTAAAAAGATAAAAAATAAGTTAACAGTTTGACTTGCATTTCATGCACAATATTGTCTGTTTTTGCTTTATTTCGAAACGGTTTGAATGAGTTTAAGGAATGATTCAATGACCGAACAAATGATCCATTTGAACAAACCATTTGAAAGAATTACGGACTACGGGAATTAAATTCCCGAAAATCATTCCATAATTTACTCACCCTCAAGCCATCCTAGGTGTATATGACTTTCTTCTCTCTGCTGAACACAGAATTATATAAAATGATATCCTGGCTCTTTCCAGCATTGTAATGCCATTGAATTGTGCTCAATTTTTTGAAGCTCCAAAAAGCAAATCCATCCCTCATAAAAGTAATCCATACGACTCTAGTGTGTTTAGAAATGTCTTGCGATGCGCAGGGATTAAAGTTCTCCGTCGCTACGACGGATTTCCGTTAATTGCAGCGAGTCTATGGGTTCCCGTCTGTCCTTAATGTCTTAAATGAAAGCCTATTTACGGCCTTAACATTATGAAAAGTGAATTTATCAAATAGTGTGATAAATGTCTTAATTTTAGTTTGAATAGGTCTTAATTAAGGAAAGACGAGGTGTATTCACCTTGCTGAGGGAGGTGTGATAAAGCCTGGATTGGAGCGAAAGCACGTTCCTCTCTCCACTCTAACATTCTGTAATCACTTCGCTTATGGTCCACTCCGGGTTTTCAATTCCCGCTCACAGAAACACTGCTCCGTGTTCACTTAGATTTGGAGAAGTGCATGTCAGGCTACAGCTGGTTTGCTGCGGTCCGAATCCGAGCGCGTTAGTTCCCTGCGCCCTCCGCAGCGTTGGTCTGGTTTCACATTCAACTTAATTCTATCGAACCCTGGTGCGTTTGCGTGCATATTACGTCATCGCAAACGTGCACGGCGCATGATAGAAAACAGAACGCGGGTCAATATTGGCCGTTTCTCAATACCAATACGCAAACTTTGGACTTGCGTCCTTGATAATTCAGACTTGCCAAGTTCGACTCAGGAGAAGGAACTCCCGAGGACGAGAGGATGCGAGTCCGGTTATTCTGCAAACGGAACCGCGGCGTTCTTGATCACGTCACTCAGCTCCCTCTGGCTACTCCGGTTATCTCTTTATGTAGGCTATATTTAGGCAACAATAAAACGAAATATGGTATAAAATACAACTCTGCCTCTTTTCATCAACAATAAAACGAAATGTATACAAAACACCTCTTTATAAATGAACATATTATCATAAACATATTAATGGCCACACAAATGTGGTTCAGACAACGCACATTGATTATCTTCACCCCATATATTTATAACAACACAAAATATAAAACACAACCCTGCTTTTTGTTTTCATTTAAAAAATATGAAACATTATTGATCATGGGTTGTATCGTTTTATTTTATTATGCATGTACACATACAAGAGAATGCATGGTAAAATATATAAAGAATATTTTATATATTTTTGAATATATAACATTACACAACCCTGTCTCTTTTTGTTAAATGTCAGTTTCAATGATCAATAATATCCAGTATAAAATTATAAGTAGCCTAATATAAGAAGCTATACAGCAAACAATTCAGTCAAACATTAGTCAGCTCTCTAATAGGCTAAAAAGTTAAAGTTAAATAGCCTAAATATATAAAGTTATGAAACTTCACTTTGCCCTCAGCCAAAACGATTTGCCATGAAACAAACTATATATTAATATAATTTAGCATTGTTTGGTCTTATAAGATAAATAAAAACATGCACTGAAAAGTTATGTAGATGGTTGATTATTTGTAAAGCTAAGTATTTTTTTTTCATAGATTAAAATAGCTTGTAAAATCAAAAACTGGCAATATTAAAGCGGTTTAAAACATCTACCCTTAAAACGCTATTGGTCTCGACTATTTAAATAAAGTTAAAGGAATATGACTTGGCCTGAAAAAAAATTTCAGTCAGAAGAATTTTTTTCACTTTAATCCCTGGATGCGAAGCAATGGATTTTTGTAAAAAAAATAAAAAAAAGCCGTATTTAAAACTTTCATAAAGTATGATCACTGGCTTCCGGCAACAGCCGTAGGCGCATTCACAAGAGAGTCAACTTCCGGTAGAAGAGTGACTGACCTCTGACCCGACGTAGGACATATCTCCTCTTCTCATATTTCGAAATCCTCTGACACTTTTCTCTCAAACTTGTTTTAGACTTCTAATGCCTGACCAGTGTTTTGTTTTGCTCTATCCTCTGTACTTCCGCGGTCATCAATTCTTTTTAAATATTGATATTTTTCCTTCAAAAACCCATCTCTTAGCTTCTGAATGCATTTATTAACCCACTGGAGTTGTTTGGATTACTTTTATGATGAATAGGCAGGGCTCCAGACTGCGACTATTTTTTGAGAATGTGCAAGTTAAAATTTTAAGCGGTTACATTTGTGCGAGTGCATGGTCACGCACTTAATCGGTGTCTGTCTACCTGAACTTTCATTAGAAATTTGTCTAATCTGTCACGTCTTATTGACTAGACCAAATTGTCTATTCTTCCTTGATGCAATCGAGATATAATTATATCTTTTTTTTTTTTTGTCAATATCACACTCCTGTACTGTTTTTCTCTTTGTGCCCTAATGGCAGCAAGTGTCTTTTAAACTCCACTGAGACTTCATAATCATTTGCCCGCACAGAGCTCAAGACGGCGACAAGCCGATCGACAGCAAAAGGGAGGAAAGAAAGAAGAGACACAAGAATAAGGAGCGAGCAGAGGAGGAGGGAGATGGAGAGGAAGGAGGATGGGAGACTGTGAAGGGCGGTGCGCCGCTTGTGAAGGAGAAACCCAAGATGTTCGCCAAAGGCACAGAAATCAATACTGCTGTCGTGGTCAAGAAACTCAGCGAGATCCTGCAGGCCAGAGGAAAGAAGGGAACAGACAGGTATGAAAACATCAGCCTTTTAATGAGTTGAGCTCCTAGACAGGTCAGTAATCATTTTATATTAAAAATAATCATATAATTTAACCTTTTATGTGGACTCCAAAGTTTTCAGATTTTAGGGCCACTCAATATTCATGAATAATGAAATTGTAAAACTGAACTTTTTAGAAAATTACTAAGTTTATGCACTCGTATGTATTCAAGAGAAATATTTTAACTACTTGAAAATAGAATGGTTCAAATAAAAGTATATTTCTAATTACTCATTTTAAGTATATATAATTTTTAATATACACGACTGTTCAAAAGAATGATGGCTGGAAAGATTTTTTTGTGTTTTTAAAAAGTATCTTATGCCCACAAAGGCTGCATTGATTTTTATCAACAACAAAAAAGTAATATTTTGAAATATAACCGTTTTCTATATTTATATATTTTAAAATGTAATTTATTCATGTGATGCAAAACTTAACTAGTCCAGTCTGTGTCACATGATCCTTCAGAATTCATTAATATGCTGATTTGTTGCTCCAAGAAACATTTCTTATTATAAATGTTGAAAACAGTTGTGCTACTTCATAATTTTGTAGAAAACCTTTTTCCTTGGGATTCTTTCAATCGAAAGTTCAAAAGAATCGCTTTAATTTGATATATAAATCTTTTGTAACATTATAAATGTTTTACTCTCACTTCTGATCAATTGAATGTGTCTTTGTTGCATAAAAATGTTTTCTTTGGAAAGAAATTCTTATTGACCCCAAACTTTTGAAAGGTAGTTTAGCTACTCAGCTTGTCATTTTTCCATTGTAAAATATTAACAGGCATATACAAAAATGTTCTCTTTTTTTGTCATGCAGAGCTGCTCAGATCGAGCTCCTTCATGCTTTAGCTGGCATTTCTAATGAGAATAACCTCGGAGAAGGCATCCTCGTCAAGATTAAGTTCAACATCATCGCCTCCCTATACGACTACAACCCCAATCTAGCTGCCTTCATGAAGGTGAGAAGCTCTCTGGCGTGCTGACGGTATTACATTAGTCATCAAGAATTTTCAGCTTAAAGGGGACCTATTGTGCGCTTTTTGCATTTTCAGCTTTCTTTAGTGCATGATGTTGCTCTTTGAGTATGAAAAAGGTCTGCACACACAACACAAAGTCCCTCCAGCGGAAGTCATTCTCTATATCAGTGTCACTGCTTCTCTCCCAGAAAATGAAAGCATTAATTGAATTGAAAGCATTTATTGTCATTTTATTTGCATACAACTAAATTAGGAGCACTGCTCCTGAATGATGTTTAAAGGACATACATATAGCTATATAACCGGACAACCATATAACTGCAACAAGAAATAAACTCTAGACTTTACAGTACAGTTAGAGACTTAGTATTCACATTAACCTCTTATTTAGTGCATTTGTTTTAAAGGTTGTATCAGTGATTTCAGGCCCAAAAATAAATGTCTAATCCTTCATAACGATCCGCCAGCTGCCCGCCCCATAAGCATGCCGTCCAAAAACCGCGTCTCTGTAGGCAGCGTAGGCTCTGAGATCTGCACACAAAAACAAATGGGTACAACCACCACTCAAAACCAAAATAAAGTGTTCCAACCAATCACTGACAGGGGCGGGTGTTGCTCCGATTTCGCGTCCAGCCGTGCACGAGCGCAAAACCTCACAACACCCGCCCCTGTCAGTGATTGGTTGGAACACTTTATTTTGGTTTTGAGGTGTGGTTTTGTAGAGACGCGGTTTTTGGACGGCATGCTTATGGGGCGGGCAGCTAGCGGATAGTTAGGAAAGATTAGACATTTATTTTTGGGCCTGAAATCACTGATACAACCTTTAAGTCCTAATAAAGTGTTCAAGTGGTCATATTGCACGTTGGCATACTGCACGTTACATAAGACAGCAGTATAGACAGATGAAGAGATTTGAATAAAAATAATACATGTAGGCTAGTTAAATAACATGACTGGAATAGTATTTTAACCCTGGCCTTTGCCATTAGTGCATTTTTGAGTTTAGAGTCCAGATTGCCACTGGAAGAAGCTGTCCTTTAGTCTTGTTGTCCTTGTTCTTAAGGATCTGTACCGTTGGCCTGAGGGCAAAAGATTAAACAAGTGGTGCCCTGGATGTGATATGTCCTTTGTGGTGTTATTGGCCTTTGAGAGATAGTGGGAGCAAGCAATGCTTTCGAGGGAGAGTAGCGAACAGCTAGTGAGTTTCTGGGTTGTAATAATTTTCCTTTGGAGGGCTGCCTTGTCTGCTGCCGTACAACTGAGGGACCACAGTGTAATACAGTACTTTAACACACTTTCAATAGTGCAGCGGAAAAAGGACCCTAGCAATTTGCAATCTAAAATGTTTCCTGAGCACTTCTGAAGCAAAACGATGAGTTTTTGTAAGAAAAATATTCATATTTAACACGTTACAAAGTAAAATTCCAGCTTACAGCCATACGCAGTCTACTTGCACCTAAAGCGCAACTTGTGACGTCTGAAGTAGCGTAGTGCTTCATGGTGTAGCGTAAATATCAGCAGTGCGTCGCACAAGTTGCGCTTTACACTTAAGTCGAATCCGTATGTATTAACCCCTAGACCCGTGTGGAATTCGTTTATGATGGATGGATGCACTTTCTTGAGCTTCAAACTGATGGGTACAATTCACTGCCATTATAAAGCTCGCAAGGGTGTTTATTAATATAACTCTGATTGTATTCTTCTGAAAGAAGAAAGTCATATGCACCTGGGATGGCTTGAGGGTGAGTAAATCATGGGCTAATTTTCATTTTAAAGTGAACTACTCCTTTAAAGCATGCAAACATATTCTAGTAGTCTCCAAAAACCAAATCAAGACCTTTTAAAAGGGCATAATATGTCCTCTTTAAGGCTGTAATGCAATGCACAACTTTCAGAATTGAAACCAATTAGGCATCATGCTCTTGCTGGCTTTGTATATTGTCACAGAGAAAAGCTGGGCATCATATGCTAAATGGGGGTGGGAATCTCTAGGCGACTTCGATTACGATTCGGAGGGGTGCGATGCTAAACCGATTCATCTTTTTTTGTGACTACTTGGTACTTTTAGAGCAAAGTATTTGTGATGACCATAAAGAATTTACTTCCAATACCTCCTATATTCATTTATTAATAAAACAAATGGAAGGGATTTTGGCAAGTCAACTGTAAGGTTACATTTGCCAGCATATGTCCCAACATTGCAAAGAACTAACAGGAAAATAAATGTGTGCCTATACTAGCAGCATACTTGTTGTAAATGAATACAAACTTCAGCATTTTCTGAATCTCTAACTTTTAGTAGACTTTTAACCAACATCCTCCTGTTATGTGCAATGAGCAATATAATCCTTCAGAAAAATAAACATTTTGCTGTAGCAAAATCACAAACAGCTTTCGTTCAAAAATATAGAATTATGTACCAGCAGCTCTCATACAAACATAATGCTTGTGGACTTACACATATTCTGAATAATTAGTAACATACAAAGCTGCTCTTATACACAACTGAACTTGAATAAAGAGTTACGACTTGAAATTTTTGCTGTATATCACTATAAAAAACAGCTAATACAAAAAAAGTAAATGAACATCTGCAGAAAGCACAGTCAAAATGTAACTTTTTGTGACTGGCATTGCACTTATACACACTGTGACTGTGTACGTAGGTTTACTTTACTGCCCTCCAATGTACGTATAACAGATCGGTTTACAGCATATTGATGTGAAAACTAAACAATATAGAAAGCAGCTCTCATAAAAAAATACAAAATGGGTCACAATGAAATTGCCCATTTTCCATACGTTGGCTTTTAACAAAGAGGGTGCTGTTCGAATTTCGTGCTCAGCCATCATGCATCTCTGTTATGTGCACGCCACAGACTGTCCAGGCACTGCACGTCTGTACTTCAGAGTTCTGCCTTTTGCGTCCCGTCAATATTGCATTATTAGAGAGAAAAGAAAAGAAAAACTTTTTGACATTTGTGAATCGATTCAGAATCGTCCACGTCCGCATCGCAATGCACCTAAGAATCAAATTTTTTTCCCCCACCCCTAATGCTAAATTACCACATTAACAGAAGTCACCACAAACACGTGCAGAAACATGCACCTCGTTCGGAGACATGTGGCAGATGAAAACGATGCTCAAAATATCGAACACGTTTAAAGGAATAGTTCACTTAAAAATTTAAATTGTCATTTACTCGCCCTCAAGTTTTTTATAACCTGTATGAATTTCTTTCTTCTGCAGAACACACAAAAGATGATAATTTGAAGAATGTCGGTAACCAGACGGTTGATGTACCCCATTGACTTCCATAGTATTATGGAAGCAGGCCTGATAGCGCTCCGGCGCCACGCCGGATTTCTGGCGTACAGACGTGTCTGCGAAAAAAAAAAAAAAAAAAAGCAACAGCAAAAGAAGCGGAGTTCGACCAATCATAGCGCTGAGTTCATTCCCCAAATAGCAAGCGGGTATGATTGACAGATGCGTAAGGCCTATCATTAAAAAAAAACTGAAAATCGACAGCCATAAAGAATCCCGCTCGATCTCGCTTCCACTTCCGCGGCCGCCTCTGACTGAGTTCATGAGCGAGGACAGTAACTTAGGCTACAGTAGTCACGGTACTTCTGACTCCTGAAGGTAAACGGGCTGGGGTGGATGTGGAAAGTTGTAGTATTGTATTGAGTTAACTTAATCTGGATTCTATTATCACACGGAGTGATCGCAATCACATCTTAAAATATCTTAAAATACTCTGTCATTCATGTCACTCAGATAAGATGAAGACATCATACAGCCATGCAAATTATAAAAAGCTTAAGTATTGATGAACAATAAATCTAAATAACATTAAAATCGCTATGGCTTACTGATTTTGAAAGTGCTGTGATTTGTGGATTAATTTAGGCTACTGATAAGCGCGAGTCTGCAAACAGGCGTTTATTTATTCATTCTCAGTGTTGAGAAACGTAGACTGCATGTGTTACGTTATTGTGTTATAATAACTAAAGTACCTATGTTACATAATAATTTTGTATGAAAACTAGCACGTTACTTGTGGATAAGAAACCGTTGTATCAGTGCTGCGCGAGCTCTCTCTCACACAAACACAGACCGCGCGCACAGAGCGAGATGATAATTGTAAAATGAAAATTGACGAAGTGTTTTGTAGTGCTGCCGCGATTAGTCGACTTAGTCGACGCAATCGACCATGCAAATTAGTCGACGGCAATTTTTTTAGTCGACGTGTCGTTTTACTATTGACCGCCTATTTATTTTTGGTCACCCGTCTCAAACGGCTGACTTTAATTCACCTCCACACAGCAGTCTGTGCGCCGTGCGCGGCCTGCTGGTTAATCTGCTATCCTCTTCCTTCACGTTCCCGCCCCGCCTTCACTGCTTTGATATGAAAAATTGCGGAGGCAGGTGACGGTGCTTTCAAAGTGGGCTCGTTTGCTGCGGTCCGAGCGCGATTGTTCCCGGCGCCCCCCGCAGCGTTGGTCTGTTTCACACTCAACTTAATTCTATCGAACACTGGTGCGTTTGCGTGAATATTATGCCATCGCAAACGTGCACGGCGCATGATAGAAAACAGAACGCGGGTCAGTATTGTGTTTTTCAAACGGACTCTTTTGAGGAGACAATGGATTTCCAAATGTGTTGCCCTGATTCCACGCGCAAAGCACGAATACACTGCAGGCTCACTCTCGCTCGTATCCAAGGTAAATCATCAACACTATCATCCCTTACATATGTTTTTTAACTAAATACATCATAATAAGCTAAAACGCATGCGCAGGTTACTTTACTTCCTGAACAAGTGCGCACCTGAGTCCGTGTTATTTTCACATTCACGCAAACCGCGGCACGGGCCCGCCATGCACGCAAGTGTAAACGCGAGCTGCATATCTGCCTGCCTGCTTTCAGCGCGACTCGTTATTAGGCAGAGCTATGCGTAGTGGGCTAGACTCTTTCAATTCCAATTTATTTGTGTAGCGCTGTTCACAATATCAGAAAATGCATGTATTGCATCTACTTTACAATTCAGAGTGATGTTATCAGTTATGCATTTCAGAAATGTACATAAAAAATTTACAGTAAGCTAATAAAAATTTATTTAACAGCATAGATGAACAAAGAGCTAATTTAATTAATACATACATGTTTGTTAATAGAGGATTAGATTAGGACTCTGACTAATATGGTATAGCATAATGGAAATGCAGATAGTTAATGCTTTGATTGTTAATACATAATGTTTTTGAACAGGTGACATTTTATGTTTTGGCCCTTCAGTTGAGTTCAAAATTAAATGGACACAATGAAATAACAAACACTTGATTTTTTTTTTTTAAATTAGTCGTTTAGATTAGTCGACTAATCGAACAATTAGTCGAAAGATTAGTCGTTAGAAAATTAGTCGTTAGTGGCAGCACTAGTGTTTTGTTCTTGGTTGTGTTTTTTTTCCTGTCAAAATGCCAGAAAGCATTTTTTATTATCCATCCCGTGTTTTTAAAATTCGTTAAATGACGGACGTTTTATTATTAACACAGCCCTATGTCAGATTCTTCTAACATATAGGCTACTGATATTCTTTTTAGAATAAGTGATTCATTTTGTTATTATTGGTCTTGTGACAGGACCCCTGTCTATTCATTGTCAACTATTTTCTATAAGTATGTTTGTATTGGCTAACGTTTATTCAGCTAATGCGTGTCCTGTTTAAAATGTGCAATGTTCAAATGCACAGACAGCACGGCTCAAATAAAAGCCCCTTTTTCTTTTCTTTTTATCAAGTAGGCTATCATATTTGGATATTGGAATAAAAAATTAAGTAGAACTATCTTAAATGTACGAATGTTTTTTTTTTTTTTACTGTTTTCTAGGGGTTTCTTAATTTTAGACTAGTTGACCAGCTCACATTATTTTGCAATGCAATATTAATCATGAAAAAAATACATTGCAGTGAAGTGCAAGTGAAATTTAGGATCGGGTCGAATTCAAAAAACTTTAGAAGTCAAGAATTATGAAGATAGTTATGTGTTTGTGTGTGTCTTGCATTCTCAAAAAATAATGACAAAAATATATGACAACAATATAAGAAGACTAGAAGAACAATCGCTCATTTTGTGTCAGAAATTAGCAGAGGATAAACTCGCCCTTACGCATCTGTCCCAGGGAAAAAAGTTCAGGCTCAGGATTTTTTTCTACTATCACCCCTGTGGAAGTCAGGGAGGCCCCATCCACTGTGTGGTTACCGACATTCTTCAAAATATCTTTAATATCCTCTGACTGGACAAAATCATACTCTGAAGCTAAAAAAAAAAAAAATCGGAGTATGTGCCCATCATACACTACATGATTTTATGTGAAATTTGGCCAAAATCTGCAGACTGACTGCAAATCGGGGCAAGAAAATGTGCAAAAGTGGTCCAGTGTATTCCAGTCTTTACATTATGCCCTGTTTCACCCTTCTTTAGGCGGATATGTGGAAGAAGTGTCTGGAGTGCATCGATGAGCTGCTGGACATCCTGTTCAACAACAACAATATCTTCATCGGAGAAAACATCATCGAGGACAGCGAGAACCTGGCCATTTCTGACCAGGTTAGAAATACGTGTCACGTGAACAGCATTTCATGCTAACTTTTGACCAATTACAAATGTAATTAATGTAAATTAATAATTTTTCAGTCTTTAATTTCTTCATTTTCAAACTTTAACCTATTGCAGCAGTTTATAATCGCACTAAGCCATGTTGCGAGTTCGTTTTTATTTCGATTAATTTTGCAGCCCTAATTGGGAGTTTCACATGAGTGAGAATGTTTTCCCCACACAGATTTCGCACATGTTCAAGCAGTGCTTTATACATTGCTACACTTTTGACAATGGCCCTTTTATGCTTGTGTAATTTAGTTGATGTGACTGGTAAGGCTGTTTATGAACTGAGTTTCCTCTCTTCAGCCGTTCCGAGTACGTGGCTGTATTCTGACCCTGGTGGAGCGGATGGATGAGGAGTTCACCAAAATCATGCAGAACACAGACCCTCACTCTCAGGGTGAGTACAGACAGATTTCTACCTCTGAGCTCGATTAGGACAGCGCGTGTCGTGATTAAGCTTCCTCTCACACTCTTGCAGAGTATGTTGATAACCTGAAGGATGAGAGCCATGTTTGTGGCATCATTGACCGCCTGCTGCAGTATCTGGAGACTAAAGGCAGCACGGAGGAAGTGTGTCGCATCTACCTGCGCAGAATCATGCACACGTACTACAAGTTCGACTACAAAGCCCACTGTCGCAGTCTGGGCCTACAGGGAGAGACAAAGGTGAGTGTCTCGCCATCGATGGAGAAAGATGTGGACCCAGTAGTGATATGTATCATCTAAGATAATATCATAATTGTTGTTTTGACAATGTCGTGTATGTCTCGCACTTTGCAAAAAAAAAAACTTATGTAGCCTTGTAGAATGCCTTTAAAAAGACCCTGCAATTGACCCTTCGCAAAGACCCGCCCCCCTTAGTTACTGTCGCTATGTCCGACAAGCTACGCCGCTCTCACCCACACACCATGTTCTCACGCAGTGAAAAATACATCGCGGATCAGAGAGGAGACTGACAATACGCTGACAGACAGGGCAGACCAGGTTACTTTTCGGTTACTTTTGATATTAAACATATTACACAAAGACTCACCTTTCAAATTTGGTCATTTTTAAAATGAAATTTAAACAATAAATACCGTTTTGTGGCTCTTTAATGTCTCGTGACAGATCCCTGTAGAGCCTCAGTTAAAGCTGCTCGTGAACCGATCATCTCTTCCTTCTAGTTCATTTATAGCATCAAATAAACATGAATGAACATAAGAAGGAATGTTGTTTTAACCGCGGAAAGGCGTCAGTATATTCAGTTTCTAAGTTCAAATCCTTCCATGTTAATCTACTAACTCTCCTGACTGCTTTGTCGGACAAAATGGCGGATGGCGAAGTATGATTGGTCAGATCACCTGTCAATCAAGCTCCCTGCGAAGGGTCAATTCAAGGAATGGCAGCAATAATGCCCCTTTATGAGTTTTTGTTTTATACTTCTATGCAATATCCACATTATTTTTAATGTAGGAGCATTCGTGGACATTTGCAACTTGAGCAAGGCTTCTGGTACCATTCGCTTCCATGTTACATGTGCAAAAACTGTCTGTTATGCTGGTATTTATTGTATTTACTTATCATATCATTGTTACAGAATGAATCAGCGTTTTTGAACAAATCATATGATTCACAGTTCCTGAATTTGGAACCGCATTAGTAAACTACTCGTACAACATTTAACCTATCTTTCTATGGCAGTAGTTCGCTAGTATGTGGTTCCGAATTCAGCAAGTCACTTGCTTTATTCATCCTAATAGTTCAAACATCTGATTAATTCAAGGAACAACTTACTGTGACCATTTAATAAAAAATAAAAAAACTTTTCAATATTCAGAATATTATTTTTAAAACAATAATCTGTTATTTATTCAATTGTACTTGCCTTGTAAATGCATCTAAATAATGACTTCTTCTAAATTAATTTGATTAATTTAAACACATTAGATTATGCATATGTCTAAGAACATTATGAAAAAGTTGCCCTTATAAAAATACCCCTGGAAATTAATTCAAGAACTATGACAATAATTAAGAACTAAGTTTCTGTCAGTGCTAGGAACTGACCAACACTCAGAATATGAAGAATTATGACAAGCTTCAGGAGTCAGCTGTCGCTGACAGAAATAATCGTCTTGTTATCGACAAAAGCCCAGAAATAGAGATTCATTTTGTCAGTATCACATACTCATTGGAACCAGATGGTTCCAGCTAACTGGTCCACTCATTTAGACTCCTAACCTCATGCCTTTTTGTCCATTAGTCTGAGCAGGATCAGGAGGAGAGCGAGGGAGAGGACAGTGCAATCATCATGGACCGTTTGTGTAAGTTTATCTACTCCAAAGACCGCACGGACCGTATCCGTACCTGCGCCATCCTGTGCCACATCTACCATCATGCCCTGCACAGCCGCTGGTACCAGGCCAGAGACCTCATGCTCATGAGCCACTTACAGGACAACATCCAGCACGCCGACCCTCCTGTCCAGGTTCACACACACTTTCTCTCTGAAGAACAGTTGGTATGTGAGATTTGAGTTTCCTCGCTGAACTTTTCTTATCTCTTAGATCCTGTACAACAGGACCATGGTGCAGCTGGGCATCTGTGCTTTCCGCCAGGGCATGATCAAAGATGCCCACAACGCTCTCCTGGACATCCAGTCCAGCGGCAGAGCCAAGGAGCTGCTGGGACAGGGACTCCTCATGAGGAACATGCAGGAGAGAAACGCTGAGCAGGAGAAGATCGAGAAGAGGCGACAGGTACAGCCACATCACACCTGACAGTTTGCACTTATGAAATCAATCATTGCAGTGGCTCATGGTCAATATATGACTTAACTTGTTAACTTTAATGCCTGACGTCCGAGAAGGGCTGACTTTTTTTTTTAGTCGCAGTTGTAAGGGTTTCTATAAGGGCTGTAATATTTTGAATTTAATAGTTTGGACTGTTCATTTTAACATTTGATGATAATATACCAACTGACAGGGTTCCCCTGTATAGCTTACAGTATTAGTTGGGATTTTTTTTCTTAAGAAAAATTGTGCTGTACCTGAGAAAACAAATCAATATAGCATCAAGTTTGGAATATAATCGAATCAAGATCTTCTAAATCAAATTGGTTTGTGAATCCAGTCAATAACCAGCTCTAGGTTCTATATAGAAAGTTCAGCCAGTAATTAAATTTAGTAGCTTTAGTAAAATGTTGCTCTCTGCTTGTGGCTGATATTATGAACATATATTATATACCATTTTGCCTGCTTAAAAAGCCCACAACAGTGTCTTAAAATGGCAAAACACTTGAAGTATACATTAAGTACTTATTGTCAAAATTCCATTATAACAAACTCGTTATTTTAGACTTATTAAACTCATCAAAATAATCAAAATTATCGATTGATATATGGTTACCAATAGGGGTGGCACGGTATATGAAAAAAACATCCGAACCGTTCGGTTCGCTTGTCTCGGTTCGATGCATGTGTGTGTCGCACGGTTTCACGCATGCGCAATGTAACATCGTGCCCGTGACCTCAGACAGTGTGTTTACTTTTCGCGTGAAATAAGAGATGTTTGGACAATGGACATATATATGAGGCTTGTTCGACTTGAACCGGGGCTGCACACACCCGTGCTTAAAAGTGGATCGATGAATGACATCAAAGTACCGCGAGAGCAACGGCTCCGTATGCTTTTCAATCACTCTCGCGGTACTTTGATGTCATAAACCGATCGATCTGTGCGACGCCGGTTCAAGTCGAACAAGCCTACAGTAAAAGTGGAGTATGGAGTGCTGCAGGTCTCGTCACGTCACGAAATGTCAAGTGGGAGATATAAGGAAGGCTAACCGGAGTTGGAGGATGCGCCAGCGTCGTATAAGTCCGGTGTGTGGGAACATTTTGGATTTCATGTTACCTATGATATTTAAATACAGTGACACCAAGTTTAGATAAGAACTCCTGTCATATGTTTCCAAATTGTTACGAACCCTGTTGTTAAAAATGCTCGTTTCATAAGGGTTCAGCAACATAAAAGGAAACGCAAGGCAAAGAGCAGTTTAAAGCATTTATTTTCAGAAATGCTTGCACAAACTCACGTCTCTCAAGTTCTCTCTCTCCGCATGTAACACATTTTCTCTACACTCACGTCAACATAGACATACCCAAACACTAACAAATAAAACAAAGTAGTGGCACAATACAAAGAACACAGCTTGAGTTGATCAGCCGGCTGGACATCATGACGCGCACGGAGTTCACCGCTGCGCGTCTCACCCTCCTGCACACTCCACTTATATGCTCAGCACGAGCCATCAGAGCAACGAACCACAGGTGCGCAGGGGAGGAGGCTACACTCAGAAAGAAACACCAATTAAAAGACGAGACAAATATACACACAAAAATACACAGGCAACACCCATAAGGCTGAGGCCGTAACACTTCTCCCCCTAAAGGAAGAATCTGATTTTTTTTTCTCTTCTCTTTCCTTCCTTAGAAGGGAAAAGAAAACTGATTCTGCATAAAATTACACAGAAAACTTAACTTAATCCGCGAGACAACGCATCTGCCACCACGTTGTCGGATCCTTTTTTATGACGGATCTCTAAATTATATGGCTGAACCATTAAGGCCCAACGCATCAATCGCTGGTTATGGTTGTACATTTTGCTCAGAAAAACCAGCGGATTGTGATCCGTATAAACGACGATAGGAGAAGAACTAGACCCCACATAAACGTTAAAATGTTGTAAGGCTAACAACATAGCTAAAGTTTCTTTTTCAATCGTTGAATAATTCAACTGATGACGGTTAAACTTAGCTGAAAAGTACGATACTGGGTGGCCTATTTCATCAGCACCCTCCTGCAGCAAGACAGCTCCCACTCCAACCGCACTAGCGTCGACCTCAAGCTGGAACGGACGAGTCACATCTGGAGCAGACAGTACAGGTGCACTGCAAAGGAGAGATTTTGCAGAAAGAAATGCCTGCTGGCACTCATTAGTCCAATCAAAACAAACTTTAGGACTACACAACTTCGTTAAAGAAGCAACCACACTCGAGAAATTTTTACAAAAGCACCGGTAGTACCCAACCATCCCCAGGAATCTACGTAGTTCTCTCCTCGTAGTAGGTACTGGGTAACTGAGGACAGCAGCCACTTTTCCGTCCAATGGCCGTACCTGACCGTTTCCCACCTGCTTCCCTAAATAGGTGACAGAAGCCTTAACAAATTCACATTTTTTTAGGTTTAACGTTAAGGAAGCAGCTTCTAATCGGCGAAACACGTCATGTAAGGTCAGCATGTGTTCAGCCCATGTAGACGAATAAATAACTACATCGTCCAAGTAGATATTACAGTTAGGAACCTCGCCTAAAACTATGGACATTAAACGTTGAAACGTTGCGGGTGCGTTTCGCAGACCGAATGCCATACGTTTGTACTGCAGAAAAGCATCAGGGGTTACGAATGCGGAGATCTTAGAAGCGCGCTCGGTTAAAGGCACCTGCCAATAACCTTTCAGAAGATCTAACTTGGTGATGTATTTCGCACCCCCAAGACTGTCAATGCAATCGTCCATCCGCGGTAACGGAAAAGCATCAGCCACAGTGACGGAATTTACCTTTCTAAAGTCAGTACAAAAGCGTAAAGACCCATCAGCCTTTGGTACCAGAACGCACGGCGAGCTCCATGGACTATTACTCGGAACAGCGAAACCATTCTGCGATAAATACTCAACCTCACTTTTCATTGCTTCTCTCTTACTTATGGGGCAACAGTAAGCATGTTGCTTGATGGGTAATGCACTACCGACCTCGATGTCATGCTGGATGACATTAGTACCGGGAGGAATGTCATTGAACAAAGTCGGGAAATTGTCTATCAGCTTCATTACGTCCTCTCGCTGTTCAGGCGATAGATAGGATAGTTGATCGGGAAGCGAAGATAAAACCTTCGAGTTTTCAAAACATCCTCCTCTTAAAGCATCCATAGATACATTCAACCCATCGTCCGCAGTATCGGTAGGCAAAGCATAAGCTAGCAATGAAACACGCTCAGCATTTAATTGTGGGGTCACCGGTTCACAAACCAAATTCTCAGTGTTCTCTTTTGGTTCGACACGACAAAAATATGGTTTCAACATATTCACGTGACATAAACGAGTTTTTCGCCTCCGTTCTGGAGTGTGTAAGATATAATCAGTTTCATTCAACTTACTTTTTATCACGTAAGGACCAGAAAAACGTGCAGAGAGAGAAGATCCAGGAATAGGGAACAGCACTAGAACTTTCTCGCCTGGCAAAAACTTACGCACAACTGCTTTCCTATCAAAATGTTTTTTCATTTTCTTTTGTGACAGAGAAAGTGCTTCCTTCGCCACAGTACACGCATTGTGCAACCGTTCACGAGTATGTGATACAAAATCAAGGACGTTGGTCTTCGCAGACGAACCGTTACAGAGAAATTCCTCCTTTAACATTTTCAAAGGACCACGGACATTATGTCCGAACACAAGCTCTGACGGGCTAAACCCAAGCGAGTCCTGTCGCGCCTCACGCACCGCAAATAAAACTAATGGAACTCCATCATCCCACTCATTCCCAGTCTCTATACAATACTTCCGCAGCACAGATTTTAATGTTTGGTGCCACCTCTCCAAAGCTCCTTGCGACTCAGGATGATAGGCACTTGATACCACATGAGACACCCCAAGAGCCTTTAACGAAGTACGGAAGACACGAGACACAAAATTTGAACCCTGATCGGTTTGGACAGTTTTCGGCAACCCAAAAGTTGTAAAAAATTTGGTTAAAGCTTTAGTTACCGTCTTAGCCGTTATGTTCCGTAACGGGATGGCCTCTGGAAAACGTGTAGCCACGCACATGATTGTCAACAAATATTGACAACCAGACTTAGCCCGAGGAAGTGGACCCACACAGTCAACTAGAACGCGCTCGAATGGTTCGCCAACTGCAGGAATAGGAAAGAGAGGAGCAGGCGGTACAACCTGATTAGGTTTTCCACTGACCTGACAAATATGACATGTCTTACAGTATGTCACGACATCAGATTTTAACCCTGGCCAAAAAAAATGCTGGAGCACCCGGTTATAGGTCTTAGTTATCCCTAGGTGTCCAGACCAAGGATGGTCATGAGCCAGACTTAAAACATGTGTTCGAAATTTTGAAGGCACCACAATTTGATGCACCGCATTCCAATCTTCCCGCTGCTCAGGATTTAACGATCTACTCCATTTACGCATGAGCACATTATCGTTCCAGTAAAACTGGTGGTTACGCAGCGACATTTTGTCATTTTCAACACTCGCACGACATTTTTCTAATGATAAATCATTTTGCTGAGCTTGGATCAGAATTTCACGCGAGACAGACAAATCAGCGATAAAATCAAAGCCAACAGATGACCTTAAAGTCGTTTTAGACGAGTCTGGAGAATCGGGAAGAACATCAGTTTTCAAAATCTTTGAAAAGACAGAATCGCAAAGAGTATTACTTTCCTGAATGTCATGTTTCGCCTGTGCTCGCGTCACAACAGCACTAAATACATTCGGCAAATTTTTACCGAGTGCATCAGCCTGCAAATCATTACACGGGACATCAATGACTTGCACTACCGGCATAACCTTACCTCCAGCTATGTCATTTCCCATGATAAAATCCACACCTTTCACCGGTAAAGAGGGACGAACTGCAACCTCAAAGCACCCAGATGCCAAATCAGAAGAGACGTATACACGATGAAGAGGAACAGGCACAAAACCCATTTCAATACCCTGCACAATCGCGCTGGTATTACACGCCGAGTCAGCACAAAAACCCAAAACATCTGATAATATAAAAGACTGAGACCCTCCGGTGTCACGGAGAATTCTTACAGGTTTTCGGCTTTCGACCTTCTCATTTAACGACACAAATCCATCGAACACGAAAGGCTGAAAACAGCTATCAGGTGTCGCACGAGAAATTACGGATGGCTGGGACACAGTTTTCACTAAGACCGAACCTCGAGGCTGAAAAGATGAAGAATCTTGACGCTCCTGTTTACGTTTTAAAGTACGACACTCAGCCATAATATGTCCCATCTTATGACAGTAACCGCACTCTCGATTAGACTTCGGACTGGTAGGAACCCATTTATTTCGCAAATCAGAAAGATTTTCATTTTCTTTTAATGAGGAACCCCCAGAGTCAGACGGACGCTTTAGAAACACAGTTTTGTGCATTAATGCATACTCGTCAGCTAACACAGCAGCCTGTTGTACAGTGCTGACTTTCTGTTCGTTTAAGTACATCGCAGTACATTCTGGAACACAGTTTTTAAACTCTTCAATCAGCAAAAGTTCTCGCAAAGAATTATAGTCAGTTACCTTGCACGCTTTGATCCACCGATCAAATAAAATGCCCTTTTCGCGAACGAACTCGACATAAGCTTGAGACGTGCCTTTTTTCGTGGTACGAAAACGTTGTCGATAATGCTCAGGAACTAATTCATATGCTCGTAATATTGCAGTTTTCACAGCATCGTACTGCACGCTTTCCTCTAACGAGAGAGATGCACACACCTCTTGTGCCTTACCTGATAGTTTACATTGTAACATTAGTGCCCAAACCTCGTTTGGCCATCTTAAGGCAACAGCAACTCGTTCAAAAGCTTGAAAATACGCCTCAACTTCTCTCTCACGGAAGGGTGGGACGATAGAGATATTTTTAGCCACATCAAAATGTGTTGAAAACGGCGCTACAGACTCAGATCCAATATCAGACGGCACAAAATTAACACCCGAAGTTGATGGACCAGCCGATGTCTCAGAGTTAACCTCCAGCCTAGATGTTTTAACAATAGATTTTTTAGGTACCTCTGGAACCGCCTGCAACTCCAACTCCCGCAGCCGCACTTTCGTATCAGCATCAATTCGGTACATTTCGATCTGACGCTTCAAATCATCTTGTCTCGCCTGAGCTTTATCCTGACTCTCCAATTGTAACCGTGCTAAACGTAACTTCAAACGGGAATCTGCACGCAAACCCGATGATGACTCTGTGGACAGTGAAAGAGGTTCAAATTTAGGCATTGAAAAAGACGGACGTACCTCCGCACCAACCTCAATCACTGGCGTCACTGGAACACCACTCGACACACGTAAGGGCGAACTTCCTGCAGCTGGTGCCGCCAACTCCGCTGCTGCAGTAGGAACAGCGTCCATAGAATGAAATACCCCCTTATTAATCAAGCTAGTCACTAAACAAGCTTTCAACTCTTCTTTACGCAGTGTTCTAGAGATAGAAATCTCATAATGTTGAGCAATAAGAAACAAATCATTTTTCCGACATGTCTCTAAAACTTCAACACTAGGTTGATCTAAAAATTGTTTTAGCTCAAACGTTGCCATCTTTAAAGAAAAGAAAACGCAAAAGCAATCAGGATAATCCAACACCCTCTGGACCTACCTACCTAACCATTAATCTAACTATACCCTACCTAGTCTTCAGAGGGTACCGATTAAGAGATTGCTCTCTCCCCCGGAATACCTCCAAAAACAACAAACTAAAATAATAAAGAAAAACAATAAACAGTAAACCGTCGTCAGGACTGGCGCTAAGCACAGCCCCGCTGGCTTACTCTTCCTAACCAGAGGATATGGATCACCTGAATCAAATTAGATCAATCAAATTACCACTACTCGGACACAAATCTCGGACGAGCCCCCATTTATGTTACGAACCCTGTTGTTAAAAATGCTCGTTTCATAAGGGTTCAGCAACATAAAAGGAAACGCAAGGCAAAGAGCAGTTTAAAGCATTTATTTTCAGAAATGCTTGCACAAACTCACGTCTCTCAAGTTCTCTCTCCGCATGTAACACATTTTCTCTACACTCACGTCAACATAGACATACCCAAACACTAACAAATAAAACAAAGTAGTGGCACAATACAAAGAACACAGCTTGAGTTGATCAGTCGGCTGGACATCATGACGTACACGGAGTTCACCGCTGCGCGTCTCACCCTCCTGCACACTCCACTTATATGCTCAGCACGAGCCATCAGAGCAACGAACCACAGGTGCGCAGGGGAGGAGCCTACACTCAGAAAGAAACACCAATTAAAAGACGAGACAAATATACACACAAAAATACACAGGCAACACCCATAAGGCTGAGGCCGTAACAAAATACTGCACTTAAATTACAAGTGAAAAAAAATTTATCCTCACTCTCAGGGAATAGAAGGATTGTTGATAATGTTTTTGTGTTGAGGTTGAACTTATGTTTCACTTTATGATTATGCCTTTGCTATTGTTATAGCCTTATTATAGGCAATTATGTGTACATATTTTGACTTATTTAAAACATAGTGCTTTAAGAGTTTATCTCTTTTTCTTTTAAACATTAAACAAACATTTTGTAAGAGCCACACTGACGTTGACAGTTTGATAAATGCAAGTTAATTTTAATCTTTGTGTGCTAAAAATGCACATAAGTCCCTGTAGAGAGAGCAATATACATTCTCCTTTTTTGCCAAATAAACAAAAGCATTTCATCAATGTCTTCTCTCTTGCTGTATCAAAATGTCACCTAGCTTTCCTCAGAGACGGTCTCAATAATGTGCTTAAAGTCAAGTTAAATTCAGTTTGTGCATGATTACATGATATACATTTTTTTTTAATACTGTATCCTGAATTGTGGATAATTAAGCTATAGCCTATATCATATGCTGAAGTACATTTCTGGAGTGTTAAAGATTAAAAGAAAAAATAACAAGAACCGTACAGAACCGAAAACCGTGACCCTAAAACCGTGATACGAACCGAACCGTGGGTTTTGTGAACCGTGCCACCCCTAGTTACCAATATCATTCATCCCTAATTTTGAGGCTTGTAGCTGGGTATATTTGACTTAATAGAGGTTTCTGTTGGAGGATATGTTTGTACATCCATTGAAAGTCCAAGTAATCGATATATTCAGTTAGGGCTGCAACTAACGATTATTTTGATAATCGATTAATCGGACGATTATTTTTTCGATTAATCGGATAGAAATTAAATTAGATTTTTTTTTTTATTATAACTAAATAAAACCGTAAATCAGGGTATTTATGTGTAAAAGTGTACTTTAAAAAGTGCAAAAGCCACACATTGAGTTTTACTAATATCAATATTTGCATTGTTTTTAATGATAATTGCTGATGGCAAGTTGACAAACATGATTATTGTTAAAAAAATGATATCCAACATATTATGTTTTAACACAATTTTTGTTAAAGCAAATTTACACAGACATGTTGTTCAGATGTGAATATCTGAACTAAAAACAAACTAAAAACATCTAAAATATATAATTCATTTAATTTTTATTTAAAATTAATTATATATAAGGAATATAAGGATAAAGAATATAATATGTATTATATATAATATATAAAAGAATAATATAAGGATAAATTGATTAAATAAATATAGAAAGACTGAAAACAATTGTGTGAACGTAGAGCCGCAGTAGATCGCGTTTGAAAAACAATTAAAACTTAGTAGACAAATGCTATAAAAAGAGAACGGAATGGAGGTAACGTTACCCAGCAAGCTAACAGGCTTGAGTAAAGGACAGGAGAAATTATGCATTAGTGCACAAGCATTCGCTGAAAACCACTGAGTACAGTGACTAAAAAACAATATTTTACTGCTGCTGTTATTAACTGCCTTTATATTTAGTGCTTCGCTTTGTAAAGACCGTTTTAATTTAACCTATTTCTGCGGTAGCGCTATTTTAATCCATCACTTACGTTGCGAGCGAACTGATTGCGCAACCTGATGCTCGAGACAAAATACAGACATCCCAAGATCCCGGAAGTCCCGGGAGTCTCCCGCATATTGATTGCGGCTCCCTGATGCCCGCGAATTAGTTCAAACTCCCGAAATCTAGAGCGCGCAAGCATGAGCGCGCATGCGAGACAGAGACTGCTCCAAACCGTGTAGCGCGCGCGCTCGGCAGAGCGCCTGAGGGAGAGAGACCTTGCGTGTGTGTGCGTACCAGTAAACGCTCCCCGTGACGTAAGCAGACCAACTAATCGATAATGACATTCCTTGACAACGATTTTCATAATCGATTATAATCGATTTTATCGATTAGTTGTTGCAGCCCTATATTCAGTCTTCAAAAAGTACCTGAAGACTTTGCAAAATAATAATCATCCATTTGAACCAAAGAGACACAATCGCTTCATATGATGAAGAGATTTGAGGTTTTATTCATCAATACACATGCATAGAGCACATCAAATATGGTAAACGGTAGGGCTTGGTACTGTTAGGAATTTCACAATTCGATTCGATTTCGATTCGATATTGATTTTTTAGCTTCGATATCGATTCAATAACTAGTAAATACACAAGTAATTAAGTACCTGAGTATATTTTTAAACAATGTGTGCAGTATTACCAATGTTTAACCCTCTGGGGTCCAAGGTGTTTTTGGGGTCCTGGAGGTGTTCTGACATGCTCTGACATTTGTGCTGTATGAAGTGTATAAAGACCTGCTTAATGAGCCTGCATAATGAGCTTTTCACAGGTGTGTCACTGAGCCACAAGAAAGAATACAAGGATAAAAGAAAAGAAATATATATATATACTACAAAATTGGTTCACAGTTGGAAACATCTAGAAAAAAACTGTATTTTTCCACTTGTATTTTTGCTTGCAAATTGTATAATATCCAAGGTGAAAATTTCTAGTAATTGTGTAGTTAATTCTCATACTGTATTTTCAGAAAGTTTTGGATGTGTATCCTCTCCCCAAATTTGTCACTAATAAAGCACAATACAAATAATTTGAAGAGAAGGCTTATATTGACCTTTTAAGATTTTGTTTACATCTACCTTGTAAATATCATTTCCCGACACATCCATAATCATTAGGCTACTTTTGCCAGTGCTTTGCGCAAGCTTCATGTGTGCTGAGCGCGAGGCATATATCCCGCATCCCAGTAGCCTATTTTTAATTCAATTCACATTTATTTGTATAGCATTTTCACAATACATATCGTTTCAAAGGAGCTTTACAGAAAATGCATGTGTCTAAATTACAATTTAGAGTGATCTGTTATCAGGGGTGACTGTGTGTAATGCATTTCAATTAATTTTCATTCAGTTTCATTGTTAAACAATGCATTAAGTTAAGGCAGAAACAATGAGCTCATTGAATTAAAGAATACATATTGTTACTTGATTAGGAAACATAGAAAATTTTAGCATTGGTGCTTTTTTACAGACTCAAAATATGAGTGTAACAAAGTCATCAATCTGAAAAAATAAAAGTTTTTTTTAGGTAATGTTATATTGATAAGATTGGTATCGAAAAAAGTATCGTTCAGGAACCGGTATCGAAGTCAAGGTATCGGTATCGAAAATTTTGTTTACGATACCCAGCCCTATCGATATTTTTACCCAGCCCTAGTAAATGGATATGAGGGTTACCAAGTGATAGCAGTTTTCATTTTTGGATGAGCTAAGACTTCAATGTTTGTCATATTGCGTTTTAGGTGCCGTTCCACATGCACATTAATCTGGAGCTCTTGGAGTGTGTGTACCTGGTGTCAGCCATGCTGCTGGAGATCCCTTACATGGCGGCCCACGAGTTTGATGCCCGCCGCAGGATGATCAGCAAACAGTTCCACCACCAGCTGAGGGTGGGCGAGAGACAGCCACTGCTGGGTGAGTGAGAGAGATGAGAGATACAAATTAGCTTTTAATCTCAGTAATACTAATAACAACCTCTCGCTTTCTCTCTCTCCATGTCCCCCTCAGGTCCTCCTGAGAGCATGAGGGAGCACGTTGTGGCCGCCAGCAAGGCCATGAAGATGGGCGACTGGAGAACCTGCCATTCCTTCATCATCAACGAGAAGATGAACAGCAAAGTGTGGGATCTCTTCCCAGAAACCCAGTGTGTGCGGGAAATGCTCGTTAGGTAATGACTCGATGCTTGAAATTATTTTAGCATCATTTACATTTTAATTCAATTAACTTTTTGGTTTTCTGAACCTACAGGAAGATCCAGGAGGAGTCGCTGCGCACTTACCTTTTCACCTACAGTAGCGTGTATGACTCAATCAGGTACATGTGATCAACACAGTCTAGTGCTATATTCATGGCCAGAATAAGGGTGCATAATTTTACTCTTAGTTCACTTAAATCCCTTATTTCCTAAATATGTCAATATTTTTGTTTCTGCCTGAACTGTCCTTTTGAATGTTTTAAATGGAGCCCATTGATTTTGCAGCTCTTCATCACTTTCTTTCTCTCTGTTCTACAGTATGGCGACTCTGTCAGAGATGTTTGAGTTGGAGTTACCAACAGTGCACAGCATTATCAGCAAGATGATCATTAATGAAGAACTCATGGTAAAAGAAAAAAACAGTTTTACACTAACTATTCCATCCGCTGCTGCTACCTTTATTTATGTGTCTTTTCTGTCAGGCGTCTCTAGACCAGCCGACTCAGACAGTGGTGATGCACAGGACGGAGCCCACATCCCTGCAGAACATGGCCCTGCAGCTCGCCGAGAAACTGGGCGGCTTGGTGGAGAACAACGAGCGTGTCTTCGACCTCAAACAAGGCGTCTATGGAGGCTATTTCAACAGAGGTACATGATATGCTGGTGTTAGGAAAAACAAGACTTGGTTAAAGATCACATTCATAAAAATATAATTTTATGTTAGTTTTGTAAATGTTAAAATAACCATATGTAAGGAATAAGTGACAACTTTATTTCTTTCAATTTAATATAATTTAATTATAATTTAATTAGTAATAATGACTATATTTACATGCCCCTCATAATGCGATTATGATTATAATTATAATTGACCGATTTTCACGTGATCGGCCATGACCGGCGACCGGCCGGTGAGTCTGACATATTCTGATTTTAAGCCGGTCAAATGCACTCTGGTGCCGCATGATTAACATCAGCATCTCACGTGAGCACGGAACGCACATGTAGGAAACCTCATGAATTACGGCCGTTTCACATCGCAAGCGTGAGCAGCGCAAGGGGTTTTTTTCCAGCGTGCATGTTAATCAATGAGTGCATTCACACCGAGAGCAGGAGCAGCTCGTGAGCGTCGAGCAGGAGTGTCGCGTGAGCAGCAGTGAAGCGCGGGTTTCGGCGCAGAGTCTATTTTTGCTGCGCTGCTCGCGCTCCATTAAAGTGAAAGCACGCTTTTGTTGGACAAAATAAATATGATTTCACCCAAAAAGTGCACATAATTTGCATATCTGGTGTGTTTAAACATGAACTGGAGTACGCTATGTAAGAAAAGAAAATGAAGACTCAAATATTTAGGCTATAGAAAATGTACCCATTTAAACTTGTTTTTATTATTTCCCAATCGTTTCCCTGCGCTTGCTCCACTTGCCCGAGCTTAGCGTTTGTTTAGCCTGGCTGGACATGTGCCAGAGAGTGAAGAACTGTTTGCCAAATAAAACTTGCCTTTGATGCACAAGTGATTGCAATAGGCTTTTGTGTGTGTGTGTTTTGAGAAATATATCTTTTTACTGCAAGGCTATATTTTATTTTTATTTGCTATTTATATATTATTTTATTGCCATTACCTGTTTTCATGCAGAAGTTTAGTTTCCTAAATAAGTGAATATATCACTTTTTTTTTAGTTGAATATTGGAAGTGAAAATGGTTCTCTGCACTTAGATATGTGTGAATTTCCCACACCAGGAGTAACAATTTATATAGGTATATTTTATTTGTTGAAAAAATGTTCTATGTAAAATGTTCTATTAAAGAAAAGATAGAAAATAAGTATTTGTGTTTGCTGTAAAGTGATTAGAAAAAATTTAATCGTAATCGGCTAAAATTGGTATCGGCAGGCCAAACTCATGAAAAATCGGAATCCGCTTAGAAAATTGTAATCGGTGCATCTCTAATTATAATGGGATTTTGGCAATATTGAGTGTTTTTTGAAGAGTTTTGAGACTTCGTGTAAACAACACTAATGTGATTAAGCTCATAATCGTATATCAATAATCGCATCAAACCATGTGGTGTACGCCTAAGTTATTTGCTATGCTTGCCATGTTTATCAATATCCAATACGTCCATAGAAATGTGTTTTGCATTTGATTTAAGTGGATTAAAACTGGCCAGAAACATCTACTGTATCTTTTGTGATTTGGGGTATGCGAATAATGGCGGTAAAAATAACCACACTTCTTGGCAAATAATCAGAATTATGAAAATTGCATGTAAACAGGAATGAAGAGTTTAATTACTCTGATTATAGTAAAAAAATATTTAAAAAAAAAACGCATTGGTCCACATGTAAACACAGTCGATGAATAATAGAAAAATATTTTATTTTCTGATAATTTATGAGTTTTTTTATTATTATTTTTATATAAATGCTAAATATTTAATGGGTATTTTATAATTTAATCAGGGTTTATTCAGGTTTAATAAATAAGATTTGGTTTGTGTTTTTGAAAGCCTCTTATGCTCACAATGGCTGATTCAGTATTTTCATAGTCTATTTGAATATATTCAATAGAGTAATGATGCTAAAAACTCAGCTTCACCATCAAAGAAATAAATTACATTTTAATATATTTTAAACATGTTGAAACATTTTTGATAAAAATTATATATATATATATTTATTATACGCATGCATACATACATACATAAGCAAAATTTCACATGACTTAAACCTCTCTTTCTCTCACACAGATCAGAAAGGTGGTTACCAACAGAAACAAGGGTACCAGAGAGGTAATTATCATTTACAAAACCATTTGAACACTCAACCATAAAAGAATGTCCATTAAGGGGTGTAACGGTACCGTCACAGTTTGGTGCTACAGTCTGATGACAAATACAGTCGGTCACAGGTGAAAGCAAGAGCTTGCTAGTAGTCTATTCGCTGATTTCTTCTGTTATAATGAGGGGGGGTAGTGGACATCATCCAAATGTGCCAATCACTGGAGCTACGCAGAAAAAGACTAAACTCTTCACAAGTTTTTTTTCTCATTAATCTATTTTTTAGTTTTGTAGCGGATTGTGACCAAGTAACTTGTTGTATCAGGCCTGCAAAAAATGACCTAAGAAAGAGTGTACATTCTGTTTACTGCTTTGTGCGTAACACACTAAAGGCTGTTCAGTAGCAACTACCTCAGGGGGGATTTAATGCCTCTATTTAGAACAAACTGTAATTTGCACTACTGTCTGTTCAAAATAAAAAAAAATTTGTACCAAACTCATATCAAACCGTGACCCCAAAAGTGAGGTACGCACAGAACCGTGACTTTTGTGTACCGTTACACCCATAATGACAATCCATACACACTCAGACTGTACACTTGTGCGCTTGTGGTCACTTGACGCAGCTGCTGTGAAAATGTTGCTGAAAAAGTGTTGAAGTGCTTTTGTGGGTGAAAGTGCTTGTCCTCTAAACACTTTTCACTATGCAGCTGGAGACCAGAGGGGAGGTTACCAACAGAAGCAAGGTTACCAACGAGGTGGTTATGAACATGTTAAATCATTCATTCATCTCTTCATCTTACTCACCCGTTCACTCATTTCTACCTTTACCAATGAATGCGGTGGCAACTCTCAATCTGGTTGTTCTCAGGCCCCCTTTACTTTTTCTTGCTCACTATCTTGTTCTTCCTTGAGAAACTCAAAGCAGCTTTAGTGTAAACAGTGATATGAACAGTAAATGCCACATGTATGACTTCTGAAGTTCAATATCGCTCTCTTTCTGTTCTCTGTCACTGCTATAGATCAGAAAGGTGGTTACCAGCAGAAACAGAACTACCAGCGAGGAGGATACAGGAACCAGAACCAGAGCTCATACTGATCCCAGTGCAACCTGTTCAAACACGGCTTCATTCCAGAACCAGACTGCGTGTTCCTCTGCTTTGCTCTTCATCCACCAACTCCAGATCTGTTGCATTACATCAGCCTTACCCTCTGTTTTGCTGTGCTTTAGTTGCAGATAAGACCAAAACATATAAGCCCGCATTTATCGTTAACGCATAAAGTGGCACCACAATTAGCATGTTTTTCTTATTTGAGTACTTGAGTTTACAGTTTCGAGGGTTCTGGAGTAGCAGTTATGGAGATAATATAGTGGGCTGGGAAGAAATATCAAGTTTTTTGTGTTACAACCTGGTGAATTAATAAACATTATTCAGTCAAAATGAAGTAGAGTTTCTGTCAGTCATTTGTTGAAGTTTCAATCTCATGCACTGGTTTATCGCAACAATATTTTCTTTCGTTCTTCAGTATATTGAAAATTTCTGTGAAATGTTGCATGCATAAAAGGTCCCTGAAGCGCAGCTCACAAAGAATTCACTTTCAAGCCAAGCAGTTTAATGTTGGTCAATGCGGCTATTCCTGTTGAAATGGCTTGATTTTGCATGCAAATATTCACAGAACATAAGCATATTTCAAGCATCTTGTGTACCGTTTCAGATGAAAATGATCTGCAAACCTGTTTAACAACGTTCATTTCCAATAAATGCTTTGATAAAGCAAACATGAAGTAATGGAAGAAACTACTCTACCATTGCTTGAAAAGTCACCTGTCCGTCTATGGAAGCCCATTTCTGCCACAAGAAAAAAAACATGCTTTTGTAAATTGTAATCGACATACAAAGTCATATGAGATGAAGTCAAAACGATGACCTAAGTCGAAATTGACATACTTTGTCATTGTGACATTAAAAAGTCAAATTGACAAAATTGCAATGTAATAATTTCGAATTAGGCTTACACACTGCAAGTAACGTGAATACAACTGAATAAAATGAATAGCAATTATTTGCATGACAATCATCAGCACAAAACTCATGATCGTGGCAAGCCTAGTGGGAAATCTGTTTTCTGAAAGCAGGTGTTTGAATGCAAACAAACTTTATCGCCAAGTTCTTGGCCTATATGAACATACTAAATGTTAAGCCATCTGATAAACCATTTTAAGCCAGTAGCCTAAAGAAGACCGTAATCACAGTGACCACTAAACAAAATATTACTAATGGAACACATGTAAGGTTCACTACACCGAAGAGAAAGTCTGTAAAACAATACTTGTAAAACAATACTTGGGCTACAGACAATGGTTCCAACTTTTTACAGAAAACTTGACTAAAGGCGTATTAATATATTGCCGGTAAAACAAAGAGAGGACTGATGTTAAAGTCACATTGCATTTAAGAAATCTGCAGCTGTTTTCTGAATGTTTTAATTTAGGTTGAAGGGTGTTTGGAGTTATTTTTTGGCTCTTGTACCGCAGTAGGCCTATCAACTGTTCAGGACAAAGTCTAGCACAGTCTTTTCAGATCCAAGGTCTGTCTGACATCTGCTCGGTTCCCTTGCTTCTCATTTCTGCGGCATTTTTTGGCATCTCTCTTTTTTTTATGTATCATAATTATGCAGTTGTTAATTCAATCAGTTGTAGCATCAGTGCGTTTTCAAAATATTAGTTAACTATAAGCTACTGTGACTTCAAAGTGGTTATTAACCAGTAACTATATTTGTGTGGTTCCAAATCCAGTGTATCAAATTTGATTTAAAACTTCTTAAACTTTCAAACATTTTAAAAGTAACTATTGATTTTGTCATATTTCACAAAGTTAGTGCACACAATGTCCTAGAATTGCACGACAATATAGAATGTCTTTATAAAATTGTGTTTGTCGTGCATACGCGAAAATTAGTTTTTACGTGCATATGATACGCATGGGTAAGTTTAGTAGTAGTGTGTGGGCTATTTATTACACGTTTGGGTAGGATTAGTGTTGTGGCGTGCGTGTGTACACGCAATAAAGTGCGTATCATATGCAGGTAAAAACTAATTTTCGTGTATAAATTGTACGATAAACACAATGTGTGCTTTAGAGATGCATTTTCGTGAGATCAGGCCCGTCAGTAATGTCCCAAAGTTCAAACGGCACATCAGTCATTAACCAACATGCCTAAAACAAACCTCCCCTCTCTCTGCTCCATTCATTTGCTCAAATCCTATCTGTTTATTTGCACTGGAAAATTGCACTGAACTTGCATATGGTAGTCTTGGCGTCCATAATAACAGGTGAGAGAAGTCATTTTGGTAATTTCCTGACAATTACAGCCTTTTCACCCCACTTCTGTGATAGTAGGCTACCATTTTTCCAGAGTTGGGCACTAAAGGGAAATTTTTCTGTTTCTTTCCCAAGCTTACAGGTGTCACTGATGTTCGGTCTGTCTGTGGAAACCAAATGGTATTGGTCTGTAGGTAGAAGTGGTTGCATACAACGCATATGAACTGAATGAGCATTGAAATTGCACAATATTAAAGGATTTCTGAAAGAACAGCTGCAATGTGCCTCTTCTGCAACTCTTAAGATTAGATTTGAGCAGGGATCAATAGTTTACCACTTTAAGTTTAATTTAAAAAAAAAACTCTCTTAGTATCTTTAACAGTTGTCAGAGCAGTGGAGATGTGTTCTCTTCTTCGGTCTCCAGTGTTAAGTCGTTTCATATCTGTGCGGTTTAAGAGTGTGGCTGCCCCGCAGTCCCTGACGGCAAAACAGGATCCAGACCTCTGTAACGCCTCATCACCTGGCTTTCTGACCTTTGAGGATCCTCAAGCATTCAAGGTGAAGAGTTTCTGGGAGCTGATCCGAGCCCTCGGAGTCTTCCGGCTTTGCTCGTTCCCTGTGCTGGTTAACAACTGTGGGAAGGTGAGGACATCAGCAACATCTAGATCCTTGTGTTAACCACTAATGAAACAAACTTACTGAATCAATGTGCACCTATGGAGTCAACACTCTGAATTACTAATACAATTTATTTGTACAGCACATTTCACAATACATATATAGTTTCTAAGTAGCTTCACAGAATGATTGCCAAAGTAATGAACATATGGCAATAATGTGCAGCTGGTACTCAACCAGAATGCATTTTATGCTATCACAGGTACCAGATAATAAGATAATACAAGTTATGTGGTTAGTAAACATCATGTATATTAAGCAGACCTATAATGAACAATGTTAGGCAATGATTGCAAACTTGTGATTGTGAACATAACATTAAAAGGAAGATATTTGACCGTTTTGTATGTTGATCTAAAAAGCTGGACTCATCAAAAGTCTTTACGATAGTTGGTGCAATCTTACTTTGGGATGCCACCGCATTTTAGGCAAAAGATTATCATTTTGTAATTTGATAATTTCATCATGTTTATAGTACAAGTTTTATGAGAAGCATTATGTGAATGCTTGGCTAAAGAGTTGTCTTTAGTCTGGGTTAATATAGAGTGTGTCTGAGCCCCAAACATTGATTTAAGTGGTTAGAATATCATAACTTGTAATTGATGTTTAAAATTTTACTTATGGTCATGTAGTCCTGGAGAGGACGGTCCACGGACATCATCTACTTATGGTAATATTTGGTACATTTGGTACATATGGTACATACACCGTAAAATCCAAAAGTTGTTCTAACTAACATTTTTTTTGTTAACTTTACTTTGTCTTAACTTAATTGTAAAAATATTTAGTAATTTGTACTATTCACATCCTATTTCTTGTTTACTCAGAAAACCCAAGTTACGATTAATTGATTGGAGAGCCATTTTGTCAAGCAAAAAAAAAAAAAGTCTGCCAATTCTTGATAGACTTTTCCCTCATTTCTTCCACTTCTGCAGTTATCTTTCTCTAGCTGCATTCACTCATCTCTCAAAGCCATCTTGATTGTTGAATTGTCAGTACACCTGAAAATATGACAGAACATCACATAAGTTGACTTCATAAATTGATGTTGATTTTCTTAAAATGTTTTTGTTTGAACTCACCATTTTGGTAATAAGGTTCCCTTTGGTTGGGCACTTTGAACTTCATTTATATAAGTGTAATTATTTTTCTATTGATGCAGTAATGCAACAAGAAATAACACTTATTTGGTAATCATCATTCCCTAGGTTATTTATAATGTTGAATAATGATCTTTTAAAATGTTATTGCTAACACTTAAGTCGTAAAGACCTTGTGAAACTTTTAATTGAGTTTATATAATGTCTCTATATTTGGACAATATTGACCATGCTTGAGTCACACATACTGTACACTTCTACATTCAGCATGCAAAACAACAATGGTCAAGAGTAAATCTAAAGTAAATGATCAAGTACTCTCTACAGTTCTTTTTTAGTTACTATGAATCATGTGTAAGTGAACTATACTAACTAAGCATATTCCTATTTCATGTTTTTCTTAAGGCAATAATTTTCTCGTTATCTCTTGTCTAACAAAGCTAATGACCTTTACGAGGACGGTTTTGGGTACGCGAGGTTTCTCCATGGTCGTACGCCCATTTGTGTACGCTCAGTTTGTTGCCGGGGAAACAGAAGGTGAGATCGCAGACTCCATGCAAAAGATGAGCTCGCTGGGGCTCCACCCCATGTTAGCCGTCCCCATCGAAGAGGACCTAGGGGAGAGCACTGGGTAAGACATTCAGATTTTGCCATAAAAATAGAACCTCACTTTAATAAATCAGACAGCATTGAGTGGATCAAGTTTATTGTTGCCTCTATGAGGGCATATTTTTGTAAACAGAAAACATAGATCATCGTTTAATGTTTATAAAAAATAAACTTCCACCTTGGATTTTTTGCACAAATTAATTTGTTCACTCGGCTTTACACATATGCTAAGTATTTGTGTAAAAAGCGAAGCATACATGGGTCTTTACTGAACTCAGAAGATGAGCTGCACCACATGGCCCAGTGAGCCCAGATATGCAGCTGCACCATGAGACCCACTAAGCCCAGAGGCTGAGCTGCATCACGGGACCCAGTGAGCCTGCACTTGGAGCTCCACATTATACATTTCTCAGGCTTTTTTTGCCCTATTGTACCAATAACTTTTTAGGTGAATTTGCAGTGATGCAATATAGTTTGCAATTTAGTGGTGGGATTGTAAAACATTTCATTCTCAGTAAGTACTGACTTTGAATTTGATCTTGATCATGGCACACATTATATCTACAGGGAACAGCGATATGAAGACAACCTGGCAGCCATGCTGGATTGTGTGTTGATGTCTCACGTTAATGGCTGGAGTAGGAATCCCATGATGCAGCTGAAGATCACAGCACTAGTCAGCCCTGAGCTGTGTGTGGGTGTTTCCTCTCATCCCAATATAAAGATTGATTCTTATCAGTTGAGATTAACTAAGATTAAGGTTCTTTGTCTGATACACTACCAATCAAACGTTTGGAATAATGAAGTTTTCTTTATTTTTTATGTTTTTGAAAGAAGTAGGTTGCATAGAACCAAGTGGAACCAAGGCTGCATTTATTTAATCAAAAATACAGTAACAACAGTAGTAATTTGAAATATTATAACATTTGAAAATAACTATTTTCTATTTGAATGTATTTTTAAATGTATTTTTGTCCAAACATTACTCCAGTCTTCAGTGTCACATGATCCTTCAGAAATCATTCTAATACGCTGATTTGATGCTCAAATAACATTTCTTCTTATTAGCAGTATTAGTAACTATATTAAACCCTGTTCAGGTTAAGCTGACTTCTCTGCTGAAGACAGAACAGTATGATCTGAACTTGCTTGTGAGAGCCATGGATGGAGAGGTACAGTATCACCACAAGCTTACTATAATCTGCTATTTATTTCAATCTTATTGCTTCATTTTTTTTTTCACCGATAGGAAGTCGTGTTTCCTGGTCTGTCTGAGAGTGAAAACACACATTTACTACTCAGCCTTCAGAGACTCAACAAAATAGGAGAGGTACCATAATTTAAACGCCCAAGTTAACAAAATGTTAAAGCTAAAAGAAAGATAATGCTGAGAATGACTGAACATACTATACACACTGTGTTTAGGCAAGTGTTAATAAGGTCCGTGTCCTGGTGGATGCTGAGTACACTTACATGAATCCTGCCCTGTCACTCATCACCATGGCTATGATGAAGAAATTCAATCAACAGAGCGCCTGGATCTGGAACACATATCAGTGCTACCTTAAGGTTGCCACGAACCTTCATTATTTAGTGGTCATTAAAAAAAATAAAAATAAAACCTTTTCTGTATAAAAAGCAGTCTATCTCTATTGACTATACAGATATACTTGTTTCTTCACATACAGGAATCAAAGAATCTATTACTTGATGCCATTCAGACATCCATTGATCAGAGTTTCTGTATTGGGGTTAAACTCGTCAGAGGTGCTTACATGGACAAAGAGAGAAAACTAGCCCAAAAAGAAGGACGGACAAATCCAATTCATGAATCATGGGAGAATACTAATAATAGGTGATTCTTTGACTCCAAATTACATTAAAAATGAAAAAAAAAAAAGTTATCATTTTGGTTTTCCAATGGGTATAAATAACCTGAATATTTAAGACTGATTTACTGGTGTGAAACACTCATGAATTTTTTTTTATTACAGTGATTTTTTGGATCCATATTACTCTTTTTGATTGCACTGTATACGATTCATAAATAAAAATAATTGCCACATTTTTTTATTTTATTTTAAAATCTAATAGGCTAAAATTACTTTTTCCCCTTGCAATTTGCGTTTTGCAAGTGCAGTAAGTCCTTTTAGGGCAAGTTTTTTTAATTGTCTTAATTTATTTGCAGTTATAATGAATGTCTGGAGATCATGCTGAACCTCATTTCAGAGAAACCTGAACGCTATATGATTATTGTGGCCACTCACAATGAAGAATCAGTCAGACGGGCAGTGACACGGTACACCTTCATAAATCGGTCATTCCACTGACAAGTCATTATCAGCATTGTACAGAAGATCAGTGTTTATTTATATGTTGTTTCAGGATGGAAGAGTTGGGGCTTCACAGTGATGGAAACTCTGTCTGTTTTGGTCAGCTGCTGGGCATGTGTGACCATGTTTCTCTTACTCTCGGTGAGTCTCATTTTATTCAGTAGCACTGAATGAATTCATTTCCTTGCCTCTCTGCAACACCCATCAACCCTCACATTCATCTTCTCTTCTCAGCCCAGCATGGTTTCTCAGTGTACAAGTCAGTGCCGTACGGCTCAGTGGACGACACACTGCCATATCTGGTGCGAAGGGCTCAGGAGAACCGCACTGTGCTCCAGGGAATCCGTAAGGAAAGAGATCTACTCAGACAGGAGCTCTGCCGCAGGCTCAAAGAAAAGATCACAGGGGCCAGATAGAAAAACTTCAAAAATCAGGGTAAAGAGCAAGTGGCAAAAGACTTATAAAATACATCTTAACTCGATTGATTATCATGCATTTGACACATTAGCCTTTGAAAGCCCTTCTAGGATATAAAATAGTGCCTTCTAGTGGACATTTATGATGATTTAGAATTGAAGTGAGCATGAAATCAAAATTGTCCCTTTCTTAATGCATGTTTCTGTTCTTAATATATATAATTGCATTAGAATCAAAATGCACAATTTATCATTCCAAAATATTCCAAAGAAAAAAGTTTGCCTTTGTAACATATATTGCATTAACATCCACATCAGATGCACATTATTCATCACTGTGGACATTCAGTGGTATTAGTTGTCAGTTCAATAACAACAATGTGAGACTCAAATATATTAAAATATATCAAACCACTTTACTAATATGTACTCATTTGAAGTGTCTCTCTCAGCACCATGTGCTTGAGTGAAGTGCTGTTTACCTAACCTTATTTTAAACCCTCTCTTTGTCTATTGCCAAATGGAAAAGGAGGAAAGAGAAATCAATGGAGGTGGGAAAATGAGGGAGGGGGTTGAAGTAATTATCACCTGGACCTTAATGACTGTTCCTGAGTTTCTAACGCACACCCACTCTCAACACCTGACCATGAGCAAATGTTGTGCAGAACTGGAATCAACCCTGAAGGCCAACTGACACTCAGAGCTGATGGTTAAAATTCTGTGTGAGAGAGATGGATTGTTTTCACAGATATGCAGTTTGATTTGTTTTTATTTTTAAATGATATTCTCACTGATATTCTCACTATTCTCACAATTTGAATGTGTAATACTTTTATACTTTCTTTCTAAACTATCTGCGCCCAATTGCATGTAAGTAACTTATCAGTTTTGGTTGGCTGGCAAAATGCAGCAGCCTTATCTAAATTTTTTGTCAACAGTTTCAGTAGGTTTCTTTATCTTACAATTTGTAGAGAATAGAGCATCTGCAAAAGCAAACTAACCTGTTAAAGGTTTGCCTCATTCAAGTATTGGTCAATGAATTTAGATTTACTAATATATTTTATTTCATGACAGGAATAAGGAGCACACTGTTATGATGTAATGTATGTTAATTAATGTTAATTAATGTGCAATGACTTTTAAACTGTATACAGTGTAAGGTATATGAACACTTTCTGGTAAATGAAATATTAGTGCGATATGCCTATAGTTAATGTGATGAAACACATCTATGGTTACTTTGCTAGGACATTCAGAGTACAGGAAAGGTCTTGCAGCATTCATTTGCAGATGCGAACTGATTTCACATTTAAGGTATGTAATTTTAATGCAATGACATTCAAACATTTAAGTGTTTAAAACTTAAAACTGGCCACCATTGAATATAGATTTGATGTATACACACAATTTAAAAACAAATAATAAAAAAATGCAGTTAAAGTCATTCAAACTTTATTTTGTAATTTAAGAATACAAATAGAAATAAGAACTAGACATATACTGCTTTATTGAACTTCATCAAGCATTGGTTCGGATAAAATGTACTAAAAACCTTCTAACAATCCCATGAGCAGCATAGTTAGGATTTTCTTTTTCAATCATAAACACCAATAAGTTTTACATTTTAAACTACTTCAATGTTTGGGATTGTCTCTTTTTGTCTCAAATAGCCTGCAATGCAGTTATATAATGTGCAGTGCTTCCATCATCTTCAGAGCAAAGTCATTGGTGCAGTATCCTTCCAAACTTTGCCTTACATGTTATTTTTCTGTTTATCTTCAGAAAACTGCTCTTCCACCAATGTCAAAGTAGGACCCCTGACCATGAGCATGAGAATGCTGTGGCTGTCTATAAATATGCCTGAGGGGTAAATGCAGGGAGGATCGAGGATCCTGGCAAAGACGGAGTGAGTAGGAAGGAAAAGGGTTATAAAGGGATGGGGGACCAGGGGAGGAGAGTGAGGGATCAAAAGGAGGGAGCAAGGAAGGGTGCAGTACCATATCTGGCAAGTAGGGGGCAGCAGAATTGAGCTGTGAGAAAGATCCAATCTCAGTAGGAGCTACAGAAGGGTATGCGTTTGATGAGGTAGGACATTGTGGATGGTTCAAGATTGGAGGAAGTGTGGGATTTAATTGAGAGGTACTTGAGGTTTGGATTGGGTGAAAGGACTGGGAGGTGATTTGAGTGGGGTTTCCAACTTGGGGTTGAATATGAGGGAAGGAGGGATTAGGGTATGACTGGGTAAAGGTAGATTGAATTTGAGTTGGGTTTGGGATCGCAGGGACACTATAGATCGAGTTAGATGAGGGCAGATTCAGACTCTGAAGAGGATGTTGAGCAGATTGGATAGTAGTTGGGAAGGGGTAAGAAGTATGAGATGATGTTGGTGCAGGATTTTGGAGAGGGCCAGGAGTAGTGTGTTTCGGCAGAGATGCAGGGAATGAGGGGACCGGGTATGCTGTGGTATGGTGCAGTGTGTTAGAAACCGACTGCATAGGGCCTTGATGGATAACATTGGTGGAAGGAAAGGAGAAGGATCCAGTTGAATAAATTGGGTTTGGAATTGCTGAAATAGTGCACAGACCTGAGGATTGGGAAACTGGAAAAGAACAAGTTGTTGGAGTTTGAGCAGATCCAGGGGTATTCAAATTGAGGTTAGGGATCTGTTGAAAATGGGGAAATGGGAAGACTGATTGGTTTGTCATAGAGTTAGGGGCGGACTGTGCTGCTGGAGGGAAGGGGAATGCAGTTGGCGTCATATTTGAGTCAGAAGGGGTGGAAATTTGATTAGGGTTGCATTGCGACACCGGTTGGAAGGGTAGGGCAGATTGGGTGAGACTTTGACATTGAGGGGATGTTGGATCTGGTTCGTTTGAGGACTGCACTGGAGGGAAGGGAAAGGCTGTTTGGGTTGGGTTTTGAATAGCAGGAGTTGTTTCATTGGATGAGCTCAATCCACCGTCACCCACCTGATTTTGCCCAGGGTCAATAGTTAACCCAGAACTTTGACAAGAAGAGGGGGGGATAGATTGGAAAGGTGGATTTGTAGGTGTATGGGGACTTAGGTTGTCTTGGGATTGGTCTGTTGGAAGAATAGAGTGGTAGGATGATGAGGAGAGAAGGTGTGGAGAGGTGGAGTGAGAGATGGGAGGGTACGAAGAGCCTGGGGGAGAGGTTGTAGAGGAGGGCATAGTCGTAGAGGAATTTAGACCAGGATAGTCTGATGAAGCTATAGAGGAATATGTGGACATAGAGGCTGGCGATGAAATTGTGGAGGCCTGTTGGAGGTCAAGGACAGAGTTCTGTGTAGAAGAGACCATGGAATAGATGGAAGGTGACTGATGCAAAGGCACTGATGCATGTGATGAGGATCTGAGATGAGCAGTTGGGAAAGTTGATGTGTATTCAGGAAGGTCCATCATTTGACCAGACCTGTAACAAAAAGTAGACTATCTTTAACCCTGCTCAAAAACATTGAAAAAGTGTTTGATAGACATAAGCATATAGACTAACCCATCCATCAGTGTGTTGTTCACATTACTTTCAGGGGTTGTCTGTGGATGACTTTCCATTGAAGAGGGGATCTCAGAGTTCAAGAATGATTGTCCTAGGACAAGTGGTTGGTCAGAGACTGTCTGGTCTGGGAGGGATGGTACTTCTGTGTGAAAACCTGAGTCTGTGATTGGGAGGGAAGAGTTTATAATGGAGAGGGCGGAGCTTGGGAGTTCCACTGATTGTGGGAGGAGCTCAGTGGAATCACATGGGTCACATGACTCTGAAAGAGGGAAGCAGGAAAGCAATATTTGAGAAACCAAGTACTTTTTTTTAATAAAGTATTTTTTTGTGAAGAGAACAGAATAAATCTCATAAAACTGAAATATTTTTAATGTTACAGTTGTGTCTTGGTTTTGAAAGATTATAGATTCTGAAGTAAATAAAAATACATTATTATCCTCACCAATATCCAAAGATTCCTCTTGATTGCATGTAATTTTCCTCTTCAGCCTTGCATCTCTTTGTCTGAGGAAAACAACAGAAAAATATTCCGCTCTCAGTCCAGATGTCTTAAGAAGTTTTTGTGTTTAAATAAGAAATTATGTGTACTATTAGTGAATTATTATTTGATATTGGTGTATAATTGGTGTTTAACTTACTTCTTGCTGTTCATGCCATTCTCTCTAAAGCCTTTCGCAAAAGGATTTGATTTTATTTTCAGTTCAGTGATCTAGGAGAAAATAAGAAAAAACTTTTTTTTTCAAAAAAACAGTCTGGAATTATTTGTTTATTAAATATAGATATGTGGCTTTTTCATTGTGTTAAAATGATTTGATATTAATCTGAGAAATGTATTTTTTGCCTTCACCTTGTTGTTCTGGTATGCTGTGACCGTAATAAACTGTGTTTCTGGGAAGGTGAAAGAGTGCTGAGCTCTTCCCCACATCAGCACATCACGGGCCTCGATCACATGCACTCGTGGCTGGTATCGATGTAGGGAATGGAGAATGATCTGTAGGATAAAGAGTGTGGGAAATCACTGTTACAGTTGTGGTATTGAGGTTCTAAGGAATTATGTTTTACATAAAGTCACGATGCCCGAAACAAAACTTAAATAGCACTTTATAATTAGTTTTATTACTATGTCATGAACAAACTTTTAAAGTGCTTAACATTTCAAATGTTAATTATACAGTGGCTCAATAAGAATTTGGCCACTAAAGTCACACAATATCAAACCACCAAATGGCATTTTATTAAAATGATCAAATAGATAAGCAGTTCAAAAATGAATATAGAAACAGAAAACTCAGCGGTTGCCAAACGTTAGTGGCACATTAAGTTTAAAAACATTAGTGACTGTCACTCAGAGAAGGGAAGTTAGATTTGAGAAAAGTCTTGCATCATTTGTTTCCTCTCACAAACCTGGTGTGATATCTATGTTTAATATCGTATTATCCATGTAATGAAATTCATTCAAGTGTACAAATATTTTTTGGAGCCAGTGTATATTATAGAAAGTGTCAAAAGTATTGTAACAGTATTCTGTTTCATTTTAACTATACATTACTCTGCTGACATATTACACAGTTAAAAAGTTAATTTTACCAAAATTTAAAATAGTAGTATTATAGAATTGGTAACTTTATAGGGAATTTTAAAACGGATATTGAAAGATGCCTTTTTACTCACATATCCTTGTGCGTCCAGAGTGTTATTGGTGAGTTTGGCCCGGTGGAAGGATATGCTTCGATTCTGCCAGTGTTCTCCAGTTGCAGGAGAGTCTGGGTGGATGAAGACGCGGTCTGGCAGCCGAGCCTCTGCGCCGCCAACAACCTGCCAGCTGTTGTCTTGGAAACGATAGCGAGAGGAATCAACAGGTACAATGTCTAAAAGAAGAATGTAACGCAGAGTTGGGTTCAGCCCTGACAGCTTAATTCGTAGCTGTGGAAACATTCTCCTGAGGAACAGAGAAGGATGAGAAAAGTTATGGCATTTTACCAAACTGACCAAATGTGTCGTAGTGTTTGCTGGGGGATATATTTTTTCCATACTCAAAATGTGCTCACCTGCCCTTCTTAGTGACAATCATCTCAGTGCCAACTGTGCTGAACTGCTTCCACAGTGACGCGTTCTCAAGCTCCATTTTGACATTATCCTGAGGAGTCCCAGGAGTCTCTGCAGTGGCAGGAGGAGGTTGCAGCAGTCGAGCGGGAAGCCCACGGGCTGCCATGTCACATGTAGTGGGATACAATGGCACATGTGCTGCGGGTTCACGATCTATAGGAGGATATTCAACTATTAACCCTATTTTCACAGACAGGGTTTAGATTAAGCCAGGATTAGGCCTTAGTTCAATTAGGACATTTATAGCTTTTATAAAAGTGCCTTTAAAAAACATTAATAGTGTGCATCTTGATTTTAAGATATGTCAGTGCAAGTTTCTTTCAGTTAAAGCTCAAACAAACATTTTAGTCTGGGACTAGGCTTAAGCCTTGTCAGTGAAACCGGGGAAAATATTTGAGACTTAAAGTAAACTTAAAGAACTTTAAAAAAAAGAAAGGTTCTTTATTGGCATCTTTGGTTCCATGAATAACCTTTAACATCCATATACCTTTTCTATGTACAAAAGGTTCTTTATATTTCTTAAACTAAGAAAAAAATTATCTTTTAAGAACTGTTTGGTGAACCCAAAACAGTTCTTCTAAGGCATCGCTGTGAAAATCCTTCCAGGATTTGGAAGGATTGTTACTTGAACTAACTCACTTTCTCCCATTAAATCTCTGCAAACACTCAAATACTAATTTAAATGCATGCACATTTCTTTCTTCTATAATTTTTTTTTCCATTGCATTGAAAGATCTGAACTCTCTCTTACCTCTATAATAGCAGTCGCTTAGTCTCTGAGGTCCCAGGGCCAAACTAGGGTACATTTCCACACCCAGCATGTTTCTAGACGTCCTTTTGTCCTTACTTCACTTTTGAGTTTATCAGTATCAAATCAACACCTCGCTCATTGAGCTTTCATAATGGAGATATACTGTTTCAAAGTCTTCTGCTGTCTTCGTTCGAGCCTTCGATGACTTTTCCTTTCTGTATCTTCTCTTCTAATGCCTCTGCGTTTGTCTCCTTGTGTATTATATAGGTGAGCACACCTTCACACATTTACCAAATGGTGGTGAGGTCTTCACACTTCATCCCTCTTCTGTTTCTTCAGAGTCCATCTTTTGGGCCCAGCACTTCTGCTCTTAACACAATGGCTAAATAAACAGTAGCCTGTTTCTCTCACACACACACACACACACACACACACATACACACACACACACACACACACACACACACACACACACACACACACACACACACACACACACACACACACACACACACACACACACACACACATTGCTTAGCACATCAAAACTAAAACATCAATGTAGTATTCCTGCTTCATCTGCTTCATTCAAAGTTAGTAGTTTCCAGACATTGAGTTGAGTCTGAATTGACTGGCATCTGTGATTCTGCATTTTGCTGGCCCACAGCAAAGAAAAGTCATAAATAATATTTCTTTAATATCTTAAATAGTTCTGCTAGACAGTAATAGGATTAAATGTAGACGATCATTGAAGTCTTTCAATACTTAGATGTTGCTCCAGAGAAAAATAAATTGTCCCAATGATATATTCGAACAGCACTTTTTTCCAAACTTGCTTGTAAAAATATGAGCTATAACAGAGATAGTAAAAACGATAGTGAAATACTAGAGATTTTTATTCAGTCATGGTACACTTTACAGTAAATTTGTTTTCAACGAATTCAGAATCAGATTAATTATGCAGTATCTATGCTATGAATGTAATTTTTTTGTTTATAATGTTAATTTATAAAACTTGTTAAAATGTTAAAAATGCAAATGAAGAAATTAACTAACATAAAACCTAATACATTCTGTAAAACTGTTGTTTAATTTTTTTTCATGTTAACTATTACATTCTATACCTGTAAATATACATAATGTATTTGTATAATATACATTTGGAAAAAGTATATTATATTAGTAGGCTATATTATGTTATGTTTTATATTATATTCATTTATTTTGGTTATTGTGAGTGACGTGCTCACAACAGAATTTCGTATTTCTTGAAGAACTACGACCTCATGGATTTCACTGCTGACTGAGCTGATGTCAGATCGATTTCCTCAAACAATGAAAGAGGAAGGTCAAAATGAAAATGAATGCCAAAACTTATATGATGTAATGGCACAACCATATATGGACTGTCTGTACCACTACCGCTATCCATATATGGGTTTAACATTGACCGGGTGAAGAGTACTGGATATATTGTTATGTAATACTAAAAGGATTTGATGTCCAGTTTAACGTTGGCCTTTGACCTCAGCCCAGTGGGTGGTGAGGGCTGGGTTGCAGGTGGAGGCGTACGACACAGTTTGGTCTTACTGCTACAGTTTGGTCTCTAAAGTAAACACATGGGGTCAGACACTGCATCCAAATGTCTTTTAAAAAAGAAACAACTGCTTTGGACGATGCCACTCTTTAAAGAAACCATTTTTACTAAACTGCCTACATTCTTTAAAAAGATATAGTTCTTTACACATAATAATACTTCTATTTAAAACCATTTCATCCTGAAGAAACGTTTTTGTTTCGAGTTTCGAGTTCTTAATTCCCGCCCTTTTGTTTTTAAATCTCTCACAAATCATTTCAATCAACCTTCCTAATATACAGACTGTCAACACACTCTCAACTATATCTTTCTTGAAATGTCTACACATTTTAACTTTCATACTGTTTGGTTTCAAGCTTTCAAATTGTTTTGTATTTTTCAAATTTTAACAGAACATGTGATCAGCTCTGTTAAGTTGTGTATCTCTCCACTAAGCACGTAAATGAGATATTGAATTTATGATCCATATTGCAAGAGTTCACAATTATTGGGTTTATGAATAAACATGCTTTGTCACAAAAACATTAAATCTATTCCATCTTTTTAACATTGTGAAGAGGGCTAACATACACCTAAAAATAAACATTTTTTGTTGGAATATGGTTTGTTTAACATCCATGGAATCTTTTATTTGGACAAAAGGTTCTTTAGATTATTAAAATGTTCTTCACATTTAAAAAAATCTGAAAGATTCTTGGGGAACCCAAAATGGTTCTTCTATTGCATCACTGTGGAAAACCTCATTTAAAACCTTTATTTTTTTAATATATATTACAATTATATTTTATATATATATTACAAGCCGAAGAACCCCAATCTGGTGATGTTTAGGTCCATTTTTGAGAGTGTACCATAAAAATGCATATTCTGAGTCTTAATATCTACACAGCCAGTCCCAAACTCTGACAGATCAGGATCAGACTGCTTCAGCATAACTTTACCTTAACATTGTTGTTGTAGTTGTTGTTTTTGTTGTCCATTCACAGGCACGTGATAAAGCAGGGCTGTGAGAGCGAGGGGAAGTGGAGGTGTGTGTCTCAGAGGGGGGTGGATGTCATTACTGTCCACAGTGTGTGTCCGTTTCAGAGTTTACAGGGACTGAAAGGCCTAATGGCAGCTAATGTGTTTATGAGTGGCAGGTGTGTGTCTTTAAGCAACAGTAGCACTACTCGACTCGCCGTAACGAGGCCGTTTTAGTGTAAGGATAGTGAGTTTATGATGTTTAAATCGGCTAACCATGTTCTTAAAAAGCTGCTGTGCCTGTTCATTCCTAAAATAGATTCCATGGGGTCAATTTGACATAGATATGCAGCTTCACAATTCACAATTTTTGTTAAAAAGTCAGTGTTTATGAAAATATTTGAAATGTTGTGACTGGCCTGTTTCAGATTTTTTTTTTTTTTTTATGCTACAGTAAAAACCTGTTACACAGTCAAAACTGCTTAAGCATAACATGATGTGTCGTTTTACTCTAAAATAATGTAAAAATGTGTGATTTTTTTTGGAAGAAAAACTATGAACTATAATTTACAGTGAAAAACAGTCTCTGCATGACAAATGCTTGTATTTGTCAGTGTTGATTATGGTAAGCATCTTGTTTAACTTATACTGTATGAGAGAGAATGCACTAGGAAATTATTATAAAGTGATTTATGATCAATTACTGGTGGAAATTATGTTGAAAAAATTACACTGTTAAAACGTTTGTAAATTTAAAAAAAATGCTTAAGTTAAAAACTGTTAAATGGTAAACTGTAACCAAGTTAGCATACCATTAGAGTGAAAAACTGTAAATGGTTTAACATCACATTATATGTAATTTTCTTGTTTTTAAAGGGATAGTTGTGTTGTTCCAACTCATGTTGTTCCAACCCCGTAAGACCTTCGTTCATCTTCGGAGCACGAATTAAGATATTTTTGATGAAATCTGAGAGCTGGATCACTCCTCCATACTAGTCCATAGGCTTCTTCAGGGACTGAACTTGCCGGCCTCGAAAAGTTATTAAAGACATTGTTAAAATAGTCCAAGTGACTACAGTGGCTCAATCTTAAGCTTATCAAACGACGAGAATACTTTTTGTGTGCAAAAAAAAAAACTGACTCGAGTCAGTTCACTACTGTAATAGCGTAAGCTTCTGTTGTTGTACGTCACACGCATCACACACATGACCAGCTTCGGCCAATAGTGAGCCTACGTGTGACGTAGCACTACACAATCACACTAAGTTAACTGACTAGAGGCCCACAGAGAAGGAAATGAATAGTTGAAATAAAGTCGTAATTTTTGTTTGTTTTTGCGAACAAAAAGTATTCTCGTCGCTTGATAAACTTAAGATTGAGACACTGTAGTCACTTGGACTATTTTAACGATGTCTTTAATAACTTTTCGGGGCTGGCAAGTTTCAATCCCTTAGAAGCCTATGGAGGAGTGATCCAGCTCTCAGATTTCTTAATTTGTGTTCCGAAGATGAACGAAGGTCTTAGGGGGTTGGAACAACATGAGGATGAGTAAATACTGACAGAATTTTCATTTTTGGGTGAACTATCCCTTTAAGAGTGAATGATTGTTACTTTGAACTAAAGTGCTTTAAGTATGTTCAAATATGAAAACATTGCCCCTCAGTTTCACTTACACAGACAAACTTGTTTCATTGTGTTCCTTGGTTAAAAAAAAAAAACTGTTGATGAAAATGTTTGAATTGATGTGACTTGTGATGTTCTTGTTTTGAACTTACTGTAGAATGAGTGCTATACTCGGAAATTAGTATTAAATGGATTTATAATCAATTCCTGGTTGAATTTATGTTGAAAAAATACACTGTAAAAAACTATTGTATAATAAATTACAGATTTCTTTAAAAAGAAATGCTACAGTAAAAACCTGTTACACAGTCAAAACTGGTTAAACATCACATGATATGTCGCTTTACTCTAAAATAATGTAAAAATGTATGATTTTTTTTGCAAGAAAAACTATGAACTACCCTATAATTTACAGTGAAAAACAGTCAAAACACATTTCCAGAAGTCCCTGCATGACAAATATGATTACATTTTATTTAAATAGTTAAATAGTTTTTATAACCGGTTGCCGAATTTTTACCGTACATGTAACAGAATATCGAACTGCAATCTGTAATATCTGGTCAATTTGACCTGGTAACTTCTTTAAAGCCAACACAATGAAAAGCATAGCTTTTGTGATTTCATGTAGATCAGTCCGAGTTTTCTTAGCGTAGTTGTTCTGTGATTAGATCATCTGTTCAGGTTTGGTTTTACACATGATACTGGGACATTTCATCAACTTCATTTACTTGATTATGCCTAAAGCCTAAAAACATGCTCATTTACAAAACATTATTTGTACAGTCCAACACATCACCCGACTGAAAGATAGTCAATATGCTCAGGTCATATTCAGGTTGAAATGTGTTAAATATTTGTCAAAGGTGTAGGTGTGTGAAACTTATCTTTAACTCTGCTTGCAGATCCACCTTTCAAATTACAGGCCGATTTTAGATGTCTAAGCAATTATGTTGAATACATCAAATTCTTGAAAGAGCTTGTACATCCCTTGTAAAGAAGTGTGCTTAATTTGATTGAATGTACACTTGTAGTGCACTTTCAAGTTGACTATTCCTCTTTAAAAAAAAAAAAACTTTAAAAACTTTGTAATGCCATATTAAAACTCAAAGTTTAGGCTACATTGAATTCATCATGTTTAAATATCTTTTGTCATACTTTAAAGAAGTAAAATTATTTTGAAGTGTTGACTAAAATGTTAACGCTCATGTAGAGTACTTGCTTTTAATTTCAACTGTAGTTTATTAAAACAATATGTAATTAAACATTTGTAACAAAGTTATAATTTAAAATACACACTACAGTAACAATTATAATCAATAACTTACATGTGCTTTAGCATATTAGTCAGAGACAAATTTGTCTTTGAAATTTGGTTAATGTAATATTAATATTAAATGTAGTTTTGAGCAACACACTAAAATCATACACTCGAACCATGTTTAAGACAGTAGATATGGAATTACAAATAAAGATATACTTAAATTCTCCTTAAAAACACTCGTATTCATTTAATATCATTTTAAACTATAATACATTTTAATTTAATTGCAAATAACTTGCAATTAAGTGTCCGACAAGTAAAGCAAGTCCGACAAGTATTCTTTCAAAATACACTCACCTAAAGGATTATTAGGAACACCTGTTGAAGTTCTCATTAATGCAATTATCTAATCAACCAATCACATGGCAGTTGCTTCAATGCATTTAGGGGTGTGGTCCTGGTCAAGACAATCTCCTGAACTCCAAACTGAATGTCAGAATGGGAAAGAAAGGTGATTTAAGCAATTTTGAGTGTGGCATGGTTGTTGGTGCCAGACGGGCCGGTCTGAGTATTTCACAGTCTGCTCAGTTACTGGGATTTTCACACACAACCATTTCTAGGGTTTACAAAGAAAGGTGTGAAAAGGGAAAAACATCCAGTATGCAGCAGTCCTGTGGGCGAAAATGCCTTGTTGATGCTAGAGGTCAGAGGAGAATGGGCCGACTGATGCAAGCTGATAGAAGAGCAACTTTGACTGAAATAACCACTCGTTACAACCGAGGTATGCAGCAAAGCATTTGTGAAGCCACAACACGCACAACCTTGAGGTTGATGGGCTACAACAGCAGAAGACCCCACCGGGTACCACTCATCTCCACCACAAATAGGAAAAAGAGGCTACAATTTGCAAGAGCTCACCAAAATTGGACAGAGCAAGACTGGAAAAATGTTGCCTGGTCTGATGAGTCTCGATTTCTGTTGAGACATTCAGATGGTAGAGTCAGAATTTGGCGTAAACAGAATGAGAACATGGATCCATCATGCCTTGTTACCACTGTGCAGGCTGGTGGTGGTGGTGTGATGGATGTTTTCTTGGCACACTTTAGGCCCCTTAGTGCCAATTGGGCATCGTTTAAATGCCACGGCCTACCAGAGCATTGTTTCTGACCATGTCCATCCCTTTATGGCCACCATGTACCCATCGTCTGATGGCTACTTCCAGCAGGATAATGCACTATGTCACAAAGCTTGAATCATTTCAAATTGGTTTCTTGAACATGACAATGAGTTCACTGTACTAAAATGGCCCCCACAGTCACCAGATCTCAACCCAATAGAGCATCTTTGGGATGTGGTGGAACGGGAGCTTCGTGCCCTGGATGTGCATCCCAGAAATCTCCATCAACTGCAAGATGCTATCCTATCAGTATGGGCCAACATTTCTAAAGAATGCTTTCAGCACCTTGTTGAATCAATGCCACGTAGAATTAAGGCAGTTCTGAGGGCGAAAGGGGGTCAAACACAGTATTAGTATGGTGTTCCTAATAATCCTTTAGGTGAGTGTATATATTCAAAAGTTATTTTTCACAAGGGACAGGCCATAATTGAACATTATGACATCGGGGGAATTTTACAGCCATCATGACATAAACAAAAATGTGATGAGGTTTTGTACGTCTTCACATGTGTCTCATGAAGTTCTTAGAAAATGTTTGTCATGTGTTACTCCAACAGCCCTGGTATTACTAAGCAGAAGTGTGGACTTTGTGAAGTCATAAGGTTCAATTCATGTGGCGTCTTTGAAACAATCTGAAACTCAACACAAACCTGACCGCAAACCACAACAGTTCAGATAAGGGATAAAACATCAGCATTTTTATGGGATCACACAAACGAATGAATATTATTTTAAGCTTTCCAATATTATAGTTTCACAAACCCAACGGAAGTATGATAAGATATGAGATTTTATTTCTTAGTTCTCAGTTAAACCCCATTTCTTTCATTTTTTGAGTAGGCTAATCCACACTTATGATATCAGCACTGAACTTAACCACACACCCAATACTCATGTATGATCACATGTTCAGTTATGAATGCTATAAAACCTAGGAGCAGGCGTGAGCAGCATAAAAACAGGTGAGGAAGACTGAGGAAATGCTAATACTGTAAATAGAGCGCTGATATTTGCTTTTTTAAATACTCAAACTTAATAATATCGGGTTCTGAGAGTCAAAGTGCAGTTATAGTGAAGGATTAACTGTAGTTTTCAGAATGGACGCACTGTACGGGATTCTTCTCCTCTGCTCGGCTGTCGGACTTTATGTCGTCTGTTCTCTGTTCCTGCTTCACAATCCATGTATCCTTCATAAGAGGAAAAAGCTGAAATTCCACTGCAGACACATTTCACACAGAGCAGGCAAGTGGAGTTTTCTTCTTCTGGATTTAACTTTCATTGCTATAACTTTTTAGAATAAATGATAACACTTAACCTGTGTGTTATTAATTTTATGTGTACAATCGTTATGTTTCAGGTCAAATTGACCCTAATTGGATTCAATACAATTCACCAAAAATCACATTATGGAATAAAGAAAGAAAAAAAGGGAAAAAATGGTTTTACTTAGTTAATGTGTTAACTAACATGAACTGAACATTAGCAATACATTTCTTTTCAGTATTTGGTTATCTTTTTTAAGGTTAGTTAATAAAAATACAGCTCTTCATTGTTTGTTCGTGTTAATTCATAGTTCATTAACTAATGTTAACAGGTAAAACTTTTCATTTTAATAATGTATTAGTAAATGTTGAAAAGAAGTGCAGTTCATTAATAGTTCAAGTTAACTATTGAAACCTTATTGTAAAGTGTAAAACAAACAAACAAACAAAAAACATAAACCTTTAACATTCATACTTCACACATTTAAAAAAAATATGTGAACATGATTTTTAAAACATTTATTTTTCATAAAAGTAAATAGTATGTTAAAATTCAATGTATTTCAAATATATTTTTTTTTTTGAATTTTTGTCCGTGCTTTCCTGAAGCTCAAACAGTATAGCATGGCGTTAGCAATGCCAAGATCGAGGGTTCAAGTTAAAACTGATAAAAATGTAGGCCTTCAATGCAGTGTACATTTCTTCGAATAAAAGCGTCGGCCAAATGCATAAATGCAAAGAGAGTAACTCAGTGTAATATAAGTGTAATTCATTTAACACTAATTACTGGCATAAACTGATGCTTTCTGCCTATAGGGTCTGGAGAGAAGATAGAAAACACAATGGAAGCATTTACACAGTGAGTTTCGCTCCTGCAATGTCTACTTTTCTTCGCTTCCTTCCTCCTTTTCTCCACTTTAACCATGTGTGTGTGTGATCATGTGACAGTGCTGTCGCTGTGGGCACTGAGATGTTGGAGATGGACTGTCACCTTACACTGGATGGCTGTGTTGTGGTTTCACATGATAAAAACCTTTTGAGACAAACAGGATGTGACAAAACAATATCGTCTCTTAGATTCCAGGTACTCGTTTAATCATTAAACTTTCTCTTTTCTTCTCCCTGTGATTTGTGATGGATTTTTAATCCTACTTTGTATCTTTCAGGATTTGCCTCTCTATAAAGAGCGACTCGAGGTCACATTTTATGTTGGTAAGTCCTTTGATACGATTCTACACGGTCCATTTGTCCAAGTGCTTTACAGTAATTAGTAATATCTGATATCTGTAATACATTCCCCTGTGTTAGGACACTACAGTACAGGGAAAGACAGAGAGTTTGTGTTGCTGGAAGATGTTTTCAAGAAATTTCCCAACATGCCAATGATGATTGAGATCAAAGAAAACAATGACTTGCTCATTAAAAAGGTGAGCGCAATATTCAGTCTCTAATAACTGGTTCAACTGTCATTTATCTCGCATTGCTGATAAAGCATGTTTATAGATCACCCATCACAAATAAATGGCTTGTATTTTTAATGATTTGTTGAAACGGTCTCTCACAAGTTGAAATACACACCACAAGAAGTGTAGTCAGAGACAATGGCTGTGTCAGAAATCATACTCTCTTGATTAGGTACTTATTTTGAATAAGTAATTCATTCGAGACCAGTTCAAAAAGAACATTCTATATAGAATGATTGTGTGTAGTATGAATGTAATCCGGACATACTAAATTCGCCATGTTGTCATTATCATGTGACCAGCATCAGTTATTATCACTACCATTCTCAAATCCTCTCCTGTGGCCTCATGGGATAGTAAAGTGTCCATCGAATGCACACTTCAGAATCATACGAGAAATAGCAGGTCATCCGGGTGTTTGTCAACTTTTGTCTAAGCTGGATATTTTAATGAAGCATTCAAAAAGGCTTTGAAACTCACGAGTGTCTGTTTGAATCAGTCTGACAAATCCTCCAGTGAATGAACTCAATGAATCTCTTTCCGAATCAACATCTGACTCGCTTACTGACCTGCAAGTTCTTTCAGTGATGTTTATTTATTTAGCTCCTCTCCTTGTCTAAATCAAAATTGACCAAATGAAATTCATAATAACTTGGTATCACTTTCTGTGACTGTAGATCTGTTGTCTTGTGAAGCAATATGGCAGAGAAAGTATTACAGTTTGGGCTTCTGAAGAGCCTGAAGTTATGGCTAAATGTCAGAAGCAGGTACAGTAACGTGTCCCTACAGTGCTGAGCAATCAGAGACGTCTTAATAAAAATTTCCAAGCATTTTATACAGTGCTATAATCTACCTGTAAAAGATCTTTGACTTATCTTTTTTTTTTTTCTATGTGTGTGTGCAGAACCCATCCATCCCCTATATGTTCACTATGAGGCGTGGGATACTGCTTTTATTGCTCTTTTACACGGGACTCCTTCCCTTTGTGCCTCTGGGTGAAAGTGTCCTGGTGTTCTACCTGCCCAGGATTATCAACAGGTCAGTCTATAACCTAGTTTTAAAAGTGGGAAGGATTGAAATTTCACTACTATCTACGTTTTTTTTAAACATTCTGAGAGTTACTGGTGGTTTTGAAGTGAAATCTTCCTGCATGTTTTTATGATAACACTTTACAATAAGGTTCCATTTGTAACCTTAGTTTATTACATTAATTAACATTAACTAATGCTTCTAAAGCATTTATTTATCTTTGTTAATGTCCATGTCAGCATTTACCAATGCAATAATAATATCAAAAGTTGTATCTATAAATACTATTTAACACTTTCCCTGCCAGCGTTCACAACTACTAAATCTTTTTCACAAAATTTTCATGGCCCCCAGAATATTTTGTTGTATGAATATCTGAACATGAAAAGAGAGAGACAAAAGAAATAACAAAAAGTATTCTAGCTTCATGCTTCTGTTTTTATCAACACTAAAAAGCAACATTTTGAACAAAAAGGTGAGAAAATCACGTTATAGTCAAAGACAGCGTCCAGTTTGGATTCAGAACGATGATCAAAACACAGATGGAGTAGATCAAGTCCATCAACACCCCTCATGCTTTACAGTCCTGTAGCTCCTGATCCACATTTCATTCAGTATCATACGGCACTTTTGATTCGCTGTTTGAGCCAGCTATTTTACATGTGCTTAACTAATGCTTTCATCACTTGTTTTTGTATTTTATTCGTCTGTGTTTGGATCCGGAAATTTTGTTCTCTTTCAAAAGATGCATTATAGCGCACTTATTTTTCTGTGCTTTGGTAATTTCGGTAAATGGCGGGGAAGTATGTAAGCTTGTTTATGCCACAGAATAAAAACATGTAAAAGATAATTGCGACTTTTTATCTCGCAATTGTGACTTTTTTTCTCACAATTGCGAGTTCATATCTCGCCATTTTGATTTATTTTCTAAGAATTGTGAAATTGGGCCTATAAACACACAAAAGACTGACGATCACACAATTCTGACTTTATAACTTGCGAGTTTATATCACGCAAGTCTGAGAAAAAAAAGTCAAAATTGTGAGATAAAAAATTACCTCGCAATTACCTTTTTTATATAGTTGTCTCATAAATGAACGAAAATTCCATCAACAGTGGGGAAAGTGTTAACAGATCTGAGCTACATGAACTAACAATAAAATAAACTTCTTAAACATTTATTAATAAAGAGATTTGATCAAAATTATTGATAAAAGTTAGGCCTACTCTTGGTACAACTTTACAACAAGGTTCCATTTGTAAACGCAAATTAACTACATTAGTTTATGATTAAATAACAATGAAAAATACTTCTAAAACATGTATTAATCTTGGATAATGTTCATTTGAATGTACTTGAGCTAATATTAAGTAACAAAGATGTGTTTATATTATGAATAAAATGACAAATGCAATGAGCAGTTTTAGTGATTGTTAGTGGTAAAGTGTTAGCATTTTTCCATACATTGCATCTGACTAATACTAATGCAGTAGTTGTGATCTCTCAGGACTTATATTCCAGAGGAATCCTATCTGAAGAACAGATTTGTTGTGTATCTTCTTCAGACGTAAGTGACATTCTTTTGACCTAGAGCAGTCAAATAGCTTTTCACTCAGTCTTGTGATGTGTGATTGTGTTTATCGCTGCTTTGCTTAGGTTGGCCATGCGGAAATCTTTGTTCGACCACTTGATCAAGAGGGGCTTGCAGGTGAATACGTGGCTTTTCTCAGTTGTGTAAATCTAAAAACAGTTCTAACCCAAAGCAAAATCACTAATTTCATCTGATTTTGGCATCTCAGGTGGAGCTGTTTGTGTGCAATGAGGAGAGCGATATAGAAGCTGCATTTGCGGTCGGAGCGACAGGCGTATTGACAGACTACCCGACCATCCTGTCAAACTACCTCAAGAAACACCCTCAACCTCTACCTCCAGCTGTTTATTAGTTATTTCAAAGGCCATGATAAACAATGCCTTACCAACAGATACTGAAATGTACCTTTGAATATGAATTTTATCCAACTTCTTCCTACACTCCATGAAGCTTTGCGTGAATTATGGGATTAAAGCACGTTCTGTCATTTACAAATTGTATTTACGTTCTATAGAAACATTCCAGTTGGGAATGCTGATACACTGCTGATAGGGATTAGCAGAGAAAATTAACAGAACATGTGAAAAAAAAACTGAGAATGAGGTCGTGAGTGAGGAGATTTTTAGTTCAATCCAGTGAATTAAAAAATGGTGTTTTAGGGGCAAAACATAATGCAATGCTAATAATGATGATTGAGTTTTTACGATACATACGATACAGTAGGCTGGACAGGACAGTTTATTTTGCTTGTTTATAGGACCATGTTACATTTGCATTTACACACTAAAGGTCAGACAATGAATATTCCTTGTGATATCCATATATACATACAGTCCAGTATGACTAAATGGCTGTGTGATGGGTTGCGATCAGATCACCTGTAGCGGATCTCGGTCTCTTTGAGAAACCGATACGGTAACAGTGTCGTCCAGTCGTGCAGCCAGTCTGTCTCTGAACACGCTCAGGAAGCCTCTCTCGCTGTTGCTATGCTCGCTGAGAATCACACTCGTGCCTTTAGAAACCGCATCTAGAACCTCATGATGGGACATCTCCCCTGAACATGTGAAAAATAAGCTTGGGTTAATTTATGTACTGTTATATTTGTACTCTGTTACTTCAATAAATTGATGAACATCAGCTTTCGTTTGTTTCTGTGCCATCTGTACGTACCAGTGATGTAGAGGTCTGCTTTTACTCCCTGTATGACAGACGCTCCTGAACCTGCACATACTGCAACCGTCTTCACCATAGAGTCTAGCACATCATATAAATGACGTTAGGTGATTATAATCGCACACGTTACATCCACTGTTCAGTCTGACTCTTATTTTTCAATGTGGAGGTTAAGTATTTTCTGTGAATGTGAGACTTTCTAATCATTAGCCACTATGGGTAAATAACTAAGTGCAGTAAACGGTAAAACTATTTGTGCCACAAACCAGTTTATATATGATTACTAGGGCTGCCCCCTAATAGCCGACCAAATGTCAGTCTATGACCAACCAAATTCAACTTAGTTGGTTGCAGAAGAAAATCCTCAGTCCGTGGCGGTGGCGTTATCATTAACACGGCTGGTCCATGTGGTAATTGTGTCAGCCAGGAAATCCTAAAGTTCGCCTATCATTGATCGACCTTAAACATGTCTTATTATTTGAAAGATGCAAGTAGTAGCCTAACGTTACCCACTTTACATGGCCGTTTGCTCTAACATTAACCAAGATAAATGTGCACTATTATTAGGCACATATAAATGTTCATGTGGAGTGTGGAAGCTAATTTAGTATCGAGTTTACTCCATGACATCTGTAACTTAACGTGCATTTCTCTCAATAGACAAATCCACTAAACTGCGTCAACTTCATCTTTGCAGCAGACACTGACTCAGAAAACACTATTTATTAAATTATTAAAATGTTCAGACAGTCTGCGTGCACTTGAGCGCTTAAAGGCTCATTGCTATGGTTTAATATTTCTGTGTAATTTGGAACAATGTTATCAATGTTACATAATATTCTTTCTCAGCCCTGAAACTCAAACATTTTCAGATGCCATCCACCCTGTGTATCCACCTTTTTCCTGGTTAGCGAATTTACCCATGATTCATAGCGGGTTTGTACCAGAAGCCGGTTGTCCTTTTCTGGTTCGAAGCTTTATGAAGATTAAGCGCCGCTTGCTCAGAACGCCGCAGTGATGTGCTGGTTAGAAAATATGTGAAATAAGTAGGGCTGCCCCTGCCCGTGCACGACTGAAGTTGGGTTGGAAGTTATGTTTACTATATGGGAGAGAATGCTAAACCATAATGAGCGTTTTCGTAATATATTGCCTATTCTGCATCTCAACGCACGCATAAGCTTGCCACAAAAAACCCGACAAAAGTAATGATTATGCATTAAACATTTGAATTGTTTATTAATAACTAGTGTTTTCTGTAAGTGTCGACTGCAAAGATAAATTTGATGATGCTGACTCGCCATCTTCGCAGTAGTAAACGCGCCTATAGAGAGAAATGCACACTTCACACGAATTAAGCAGAGAGCAGCCCATATCTGCTCGTTTTTAATTATATTGTTTAAAAGTACACATTTCAAGCTTTCTATAGATATACTTATGTATGTGAGGCAAGTAACTTATACGCTGAGTTTCGTTGATTAATAAGACGCGCTCCAGTTCACGCGCCCGCGCCTCCGTGTCCTGTATATCTACTATTTGTGCTTCTTATTTATTATTCCAGGCAATTTGTTGATAAAACATTGATAAAAATGAAGATACAATTTATACTAAACGAAATTCACTTTAAAGAAAGGCTTTCTACAAAACAAAACTTGATAAGTGGTCAAAATCATGTCTGAGCCATTCCAAATGTTTTCCGATATATTGGGCATCTTATGATAATATCTGACTAATCTTATGCGGTTCCCTTTTCATATAATCAACATTGATGAAATAAAAACATTTTAGACATTATAAACATTATAAAGATTTTTTAAAAAACATTATATTGTGAAACTTAAATATAAAACGTATGTTTAGTTGTTTTTTGTTTAACTTATATTTAAGCGTCACACTGCTCCGCTTTGCTCATGTGCTCTGGTGTATAGCCTTTACATGCATGTGTGCGTGATGTGATGGAGGGGTGCGATTCTCGAATATTATTTGCATAATACCCAGCAATCTTCGAATATTATTTTTGCTTGAAATGCCCATCCCTACTGGTAACGTGTTACACCTTTTTCGTTGGATGCTTCAGTTTTAGCGCAGCTAACTAAAAACATCTACTCTCTGGTATTGAATGTAGCTGATACGAACCGGACATAGGCATTCTCTCCTTTTTATCTTATGCTCAAAGCACCCAGTTTCTAAAAAGTTGTTTTATCTTCTTTGAATTGTTAAAACAACCAACAACAGCACATGTAGAGCCTGAACTCATTCTCTCACTGCTAATACAGTCCGAACCGGAAGTAGGCAACCGGAGTCGTCGTCATGGCGGCACCCATTGTTTAGAACAGAATAAGGTGGATAGTTCAGTATTTAAATATCATAAACATGCGACTGGAAAAATCTTTAGTGGAGGGCAGCCCTAATAAAGCTGCATAATGCACTCTGGATTGGAGCTGGAAGCGGCTGACACTGAAAGCCTTGCGTTTAAGGTCAAAATTGTCCATTCTTACATTAAGAATAAGGTGGATATCTCTCATACCCCACCTAATGTTTGTTGGTCCCCCAGGGCCAGTCTCAAATGGGGCAAACCCAAGTGAGTCTTCATTTTCTGCACTGCTGTGGAAACAGACACCGGCTTATCCAGAACACTGAGTCGTCCTTGACCACAACCCAACAAGGGAGGCTAGAGAAGAGAAAGAAAAAGAGAAAACAGAGACAGGTCAAATTAAAATTATATATAACAATGTCTATTATCAAATTAAATTAAAAGTGTTTATAACATATGGTCCTAGAAACATGACTTTTTTACTATTTGCTTGCAGAGAAAAGGTTCACCCCTGGTTTCACAGACAAGGCTTAAGTCTAGTCCCAGACTAAAATACATGTTTGAACTGAAAGCAACTTGCACTGTAATATCTTAAATCATGTCAGTGCCATTGTTTTGTATTAAGATTCACACCAATAATGTTTCTAAGACACGTTTATAAAAGATACTTAAAGGGACATTGTGTAGGAATTTCTCCCATCTAGCGGTGAAATTGTATTTTGCATTCAAACGAATTGTGCTCTCCAGCGCCTCGCTTTTTCAAATGTGTGTTGCATCTACGGTAGCTGTTATGTACCAAAAAGCTGTGACAGGATGTCTTCTAATAGCACTTCGTCGAGTGTTCCTTCGGGTGAACAGGTTTGTTATTTCAAACAAACTGCAACTTGACCCAATGAACAAACGAATGTTACAGTATGAATAATAACAGTGCAATGCAGCCTTTTAAACTTGCCGGGGCCGTGACAAGCGCCTCTCACTGCTCTGCTCATCCGTTTCTGCTGCTTTCAGTCACATGACGCTGGCTCTGAACGAAAACATGTTGTGGAAACGCGTTGGCCTAGTACTTTTTGACCCTCTCTGCTATTATAGTTTTCAAAGATGGCGGAACGACATGGAAGCCTTCGTGGACCTACCCGTCACATGTATATTAAGATAATAAATTCTTCGTTTATGAGGATAAGTCAGAAAATTGGCAGAGGTATTTGTACACCATTGATGACATATTTATGAATACAAATATTGATTTTAGATAATAAAATACCTAAAAAACTAAACATAGTTTAAAAGTCCTAATTGAACTAAGGCTTAATCTAAGCCCCGTCTGTGAAACCGGGCCTCAATGTTTAGAATATTAAAATGTAATGAAACGCTTTGTTATAGATTATTATTTGTGTCTGATTCAGTTTGTGTTTGGTCATGTACTCTCCCAGCTCCACCAGTTGCTCTGCCTCTTGATCAAGTGCCTCTGCTTTCCTCTGAGTATAATTATCAGTGGACAAGAACCATCACCTGTTCTGTGCAATTTATATTACACAATTCTAATATATATAATATTAGTTTTTTGCTGGCATTTGTTTAGCATTTTCTGTTCACAGTTATGTTTGTGCAATTTGACATACAGTCACAGACATACGGACAATACCAGTCAAAAGTTTGAGGTCATTAAGGAATTCTCATCTACTCACCATGGCTGCTTTTATTTGATCAAAAATACAGTAAATAATATTGTTAAATGACATTATAATTTAAAATGACTTGTCTATTTGAATACATTTTGAATTATAATTTATTCCTGTGATCACAGCTGAATTTTCAGCATCATTACTGCAGTCTTCAGTGTCACAAGATCATTCAGAAATCAGTATAATGTGCAGATTTGCTGCTTGAGAAACATTTCTTATTTTTATCAATGTGGAATTTTTAGAGTTAGAGAAAGCGTGCAACATTTTTTCAGGATTCTTTGATGAATATTAAGTTCAAAAGACCAACATTTATTTGATACAGTCTTATATACATCGTATAACCAGAAGGACCAAGTACAAAATGCACTTCAATCGGATTTTATTATTGTTCAGAATTGGCTTAGAGAGCACAACCTTTTTCTGAATGAGAAAAAAACTTGCACTATGTTGTTTAAACTGAGACCATCTAAAGTTAATACGAATGAATTACAAATCTGTATGATTGATGGAAGATCTCTTGTAAATGTAAATACATTTAAGTACCTGGGTCTGTGGTTGGATACTGAGCTATCATTCAATGATCATATTGATGCTACAGTTAAGAAAGTTAAACAATGTTTGTGTCAGTTGTACTGTTCAATTGATTGCTTTACAATTGATACAAGAAAGCGTATTGCGCAGCAACTCCTATTACCCCTAATTGATTATGCAGATATTGTTTATCACACATCAAGTGTTACTTCTCTTAAAGCTCTAGATTTTTTATTTAATTCCATATGTAGATTTGTTCTAAGGTATCCATTTATGACACATCACTGCACGCTATATGAAAAATTGGACTGGCTCCAACCTAAAGAAAGAAGAATGTATCACTGGTATATGTTTATTTTTAGTTGCATTAATAATGCCAATAAATGTCCCCCTTATCTTCAACAATACTTTGTCAGACATAACTCAGCCTATCCCATACGACATTTGCTACATCCATTTTTTGCTACACCTAGAATACATCGTGAAATTGGGAGAAGAGCATTTTATTATAAAGCTCCTATGGACTGGAATAACCTCCCATTGTCATTGAAATCTACTACATCATTACACTCATTTAAATCAGCACTATTTTTACATTTAAAAACACCATCTACATGTTTTAATTGAGGATTTTATTTTCTCATTAGAATGCTGTAGTGTCATGTGAACACCCTATGAGGCCGTATTACTGTCAATGTATTCATGTAATTTATTGTATAATTTGGGGGGGGGGGGTGGTGGGTCTTGGGGGGAACATGCTGTGAATGATGTCCTGTTGAGTTTGGTCTTTATTTATTTTTATCTTTATTTTATTTTTTACATATGTTATTGTGTATTGTTATGTTTTGAGCATGTGTGGCTCTGGTTGTTATTTTCAAAAAGTGATTGAAAGGACCCCCTTGAAAATGAGATGGTACATCTCAAGGGGCTATCCAAAATAAAAGAATAAAGAATTTGCAATATAAATCTTTTTGTAACATTATGAATCTCTTTTCTGTCTCTTTTAATCAATTTAAAGCATCTTTTCGGAATTTTTTTTTAAAATTTATTTTAAAAATATCTTTCTGACGAATCAAAGATGACGGATACCAAAAAAATGACAAATTGTAGAGCTAAAAGTGTTCTTGTTTACTCACCTGCTGGACTTGTGTGATGTTCAGGGATTTGCTGGCATGTGGATTTGAAAGCATGATCTGCACAGCAGCAGTTAGTGCTGAACTATTACAGGTTAGATTCACCTGCTGCCCTCCACTTTCATTTCTGAAGATGAATATGGAGCAGTATTTGAATGGATACCAATGTATTAACGTACATATCATGAGCAAAACTACTTGCAAATGTATACTTACCTTATTGTAGAGCACTGAAAAGTTTCACTGCCTTCTATGTGTCTTAGCTGCTCCAAAAGGCTGTTTAGTTCTTCTTTATTCATGGACGAGAACTCAAGCCTGTGTTTCTGTGGGCCGCAAGAGTGGGCTTGACTTAATACTGACACCTGTCCGCTGCCTGTGAATAGAGGCACAAGTAAGAATTTCTGACTGTTTGACCCAGAATACAGAAAAAGTGTTCTTCTTTCTTACCCATTCCTCCAACTAGCCAATCATTAACGCCTCCTTCGACACTGTCCCATGAAGTGTGTGGGGAGAAAATGGCAATGCCGCCCTCTATTGCTCTGATAGTCAACCGCTGCTTCCAATCCTTCTGAAGCAGACGTTTGAAAGGTCGAAAGAGTGGCGGGTGGTATGAGACAATGAGGTCGCAGTTCATCGCTACAGCTTCATCCATGACGGCTGTTGTCAGGTCATTGGTTAGCAGGATTGTTTTGACTGGACGTGGTGTGCTGGGCTCCACCAACAGGCCAACATTATCCCACGATTCAGCCAATGACAGTGGAGCAAGCTGTTCGAGAACCTCGAGGACTCCCTGTAAATCCATGTGTCCAGCAGAATGGGGGAAACCAGAAAGATAACGAATAACTTTATCAGACTGGAGTACGGGAAAACTAGACTTTGAGGGAAGGGGGTGTTGAAAAGACAAACGTGGCCCAGGGGAATATGCAAAAAGAGAAGCGAGAAATGAATGCGAGGATGGAAAATGGAATGTAGAAAGCTGCGGACTACAGAGAAATCTGCTGTTTTTGAAGGAAATGCTACTCAAATGGAGAAGTTTTCCAGAAAATTCCCTACATCTGGTGAACATGAGTAACCTGTGAAAGAATAAATGTCACATTTAGAAACGTATTTCTAATACCAAACTTGCAATTCAAGTACAGGACTTTTTAGGAGCCTGTATTCAGAATGTTTCACAAATCTCTAACTGTGTTTTCATGGGGTCTATAAGACAAAATCACGACTGCAACTTTAAAAAAAAAGGAAAATATTTACTCAGCACATATCAATATAATGCATGTGATATCATGTGATACAGATTTTTGCCATTTGCTCATTGAATGTATCCTGATCACGATAATTGATTAAATAATGTCATTTTTCCACATGTGTAGTCTGCACTGCCATCATCAGGTAACTTAACAACTTGCTACAGCAAAAGCTGCACGCGGAAAAATATTGTCAGATTAACTGCGCTGCAATAAACTGTTTAAAACACAAACTAGAAGGATCGACAGTGCTCCGCATATTGAGATTACGCTAAACAAACTAAACAACGTGTTATATTATGTATAGAACTCACTTCAAATGTCACTTCCTGGAGCGAATGAAAGCGGCAGCTGTCATAGAACCATGGATAGAACGTGAGAACTGCTTGACACGTCATATCCGTTCATCCGCACTTTTTATTCTGGTTCTTGTAGTTTTTTTTTAATGAACGCCAAAAGCATCTTATCCACCCTATTTTAAAGAGAATGCAATAAAAAAAAAGAAAGAAAGAAAAAAGAAAACCCTCAGAAACTTATAGAAGGATGCTATTGAAAGACGTAGATTGATAATAAATGTTATAGCCTCATATTATTGTGATTTTAGTTGTTTTTTAATATTTAATTTGATTATTTAATATATTTTTTCTTAAACATCTAGCTTATAAACTGCAATTACTCAAACAATCGTGAAAAATTAAATTAAATTAAATCAAATTAAAATGCTCCCTGGTTCACGTATTATGCTGTTAAAGTGATTCTTTTCTCATATATAAGTGCTACATAATTACTGGAAATTTATGTCTCTGGGGATTTGTGACTTTAAAAAACATGGTGTTATGAAAAAGCTGATTAGAATGAGAGGTCATGATCCCGATCAACTAATAACGCTGCAGTCTGACCTGCTGAGCAGAAGCCACAGTATCATGAATAAGAGAGAGAGAGAGAGATTTATGCGGATAACACACCCTGTCATGGTTGTTTCAGGGATAAAACTGAAATGTGGGCCAGAGGCCAAAATCATTACATCATTTGCCATCGTATATCCCTCTTACAGCTCTCTTTTTCATATGAAAGATCCATCATCTGTCCTTCAGCTGGTTCATTCTCCAATCATACTCTTCTTTTCAGTAGGCATTCTTGTAGATGCCTATATTCTCTATTCTCTACAACCACATGTTTTTCTTTAATTTTTCTTTATTCCAAAAGGGTGAAGGTGTGGTGTCACAAATTTAGTCTCATTTTGTGCTTTGCAAGACTCTGAAACCAATACGTGTTATATAAGTTTTTAATCTAGCCCTTTTGAGGGATGAATCTTGGCCTTGGCACTGGACAGCGTGACTAGAGCCGGAGTGCAGTTGTGCGGGACAGATGTGCTCGTTAATATTGTGTGTGAGGGAAAGCGGTGTTAGTTTACTTTGGGTAATTTGTGGCCTAAGCCCTTCAATCCCAGCTGTCAAGCAAATACAACAGCGACTATTGTCATGCGACTGCAACAGAGGATTCTGGATATGTGTTTGGTCAGATCGAGATAATCTGGGCAATAACCACCTACAAAAAAATATATTTCAAATGATTGCAAGTTTGTTTTTCTTCTAACTTTCTATTCATCAAAGTACCCTAAAAAAATGTTTTATCACAGTTTCCACAAAAGTATTAAGCAGCACAACTGAAAATGCAGCACAAAATCAAAATGAAATAATGGCTGCTGAAATTGCAGCTTTGTATCACAGGAATATATTACATTCTAAAATGTATTAAAATGAAAACAGCTATTAGAAATTGTAATATTCATAATATTATTGTTTTACTGTATTTTTCATCAATTAAATGCAGAGATTTGAGATATTTCCCTTTCACAAAACAGACAGTAACAATCATAGAAATGTTTATGTAGATTTCACATTCGACCGCTTCAGACACATGTGTCGGCGCCCACCATCTTGAAACGGTCAAGTTGTCATCACTCAGAGTAAGAATCAATGATGCCACAACATTGCAGCTTCTGGTTGTGAAACCACCAATATTTAAATTCCCGAAGAAATGTGATAACCTTTCACATGCAGGGGAGAATGTGTTGGTTTGTGTTTTTTCCCCCCGGTTTCACATTCACTTAAATGCATGTTTGAGCTGTTTTAACTGAAAGCGACTTGCACTGACAAATCTTAAAATATGTCAGTGCCATTGTTTTGTCTCAAGATGAGAGTAATGTTTTTTTCTAAGCAACATTCATAAAAGCTACTTAAATAATGAAATGAAGTATCTATGTATTTATATCTATAACAACAGCAGGAAAGTGACTTTGCAAACACAACAACTTGAGATGGCCACAAATCCTGAAATAATGTCTTTTTTTATTTTTGGTCTGTGTATTTTAAGCATCTATATTTGATTTCTTAGATTTTTGGTTTTCTTTCCAGGATTTTCTTCACCCTTAAATCTGCAATCTCAAGCTGTTCACCTGCAGTTTAGCTGCTTATGCAACAGTGTCAAAGTTTTATCATATCTGTTGTAACTTGTGTCACGTGCACGAAGAATCACAGCACAACCGGTTCGTTTTCGTCTTTCAGTATATGAATCGACTACTCTCTTCCTTAATTACATTGATCCATTTCTTTCTTTATTTCCTTCTCCCTTGTTCTCTCTCTCTCTCAGGCTGATCCAGGATGCTTTGGGATTTTAAAGCATTTGTTAATCACTTAAAGATTTTCATGAGCTCTTTGTCAGGGTTATGTTCTGTTTGTTTTGTGTTCTGGTTTTGGTTTTACATCCCTGCCCGTCTGTCTGTGTGCTTTGAGTTTGTTGCCTTGGTTACTGATTTAGTTACACACCTGTTCTATGTTTCGTTAATCAGAGGGATATGTGTTTATAGCCTTGGTTTTGATTCAGGGTACGTTGACAACGAATGTATTAAAAATGGAAAAGTTTGTCTCTTGTGTTTTTTCCGTACAGACAAAACCATTGTGAAAACGATCTCATTCACATGGATCCGCAAAAACGACCAAAAACGGTGTATTCTGCTGCCAGGCCAGTAGTTGGCGACGTCACTTTGTAAAGAAACACTACGCACTAAGTGTGTTTGTCGGTTCTCATCAGTTTATTATTGGTGTTCTGTTCCAGTGTTTTTGAAGGATGTTTCTGAGTTCATAAATACTGCTGTGAATCAAGTGTGACATTCTGTCATTCTGGGTTTTGTGCAATTTATTCTAAACTTCCTTGGAGGTCTGGATGTTGAAGTTGTAAGTATTTCCTGTCACCTTGTTTTTGTTTGATGTAAGATGCTGATAGGAATTAGTAATAGTGAATAGCGACTCATTCAGGCAGATTAATCAAAATGATATTTAGCCATTTTGAGATTATGGCAGATATACAGTATATGCTCACTTGACAGATTAACAGTGTTCTCCGATTAGTTCCAAAATCTATCAATAATATATCTTATAGAGTTATGGACCACTATTTATTTGTTTGTTTGTTTGTTTATTTAATTCATTTATGTATTATTATTATTTTTGTTTGTTTGTTTTGTTTTTAATATTTTTTGTATTTCTATTTCTCTTAAAAAGTAAAATGCATAAATCAGTATTGGTCATAAAAGTTTACTGGGTAACACTTTACAACAAGGTTTTATTTTTTAACATTAGTTAATGTATTAACTAACATTAACTAACATTTAGCGAAACATCTGTTACTGTACTTTTAAATCTTTGTTAATTTTAATTAAAAAATACAGTTGTTAATTGTTTGTTCATGTTAGTTTGCAGTGCATTACCTAACGTTAACAAATACAACATTTGATTTTAATAATGTATTAGTAAATGTTGAAATTAACATTAACAAAGATTAATAACAGTACACACACACACGCACACACACACACACACACACACACACACACACACTCACCACAGTAAGCAGCTAGACTCCATGAATCCGCCAATCCAAACTGTATGCTTATTGTCAATCCTATTTGATGATATTGGTCCTGACAGAATTATTACTACTACATGTAACGTGTAACACAGACACTGTAAAATACAGTGTTACCTTAAATATTTAAGATAACTAAACAGATAACTAAATAACTAAATAAATCAGTATCTGCAATAAGCATGTATACCAGTGTATATGTCACTTCAAACAAGTGTCTCATTTTTTCCTCCTTATACAGTTTTTGCCGTAATCCACATCAATTTGCTCACAAACAGTCCAAAATCTTTCTGCGCCTCTCATCCCATCATCCTTCCGTTATCCCCTCTAATCTTCCAAAGAAAGTTTCTCTTAAAAGTGATTTCTCATCTTCACCATCTGCTCTCGGCAGCAACCCAGTACATGGCTTGTTTCAGATTTTTGTCTTTTTTCTGAGAAACGACAGATTAATGGAGATATCTGGTTACAGGAAGCCCAGGATCTTGCATCATGAATAAAAATGATGTCATCGAGGGTGACGACAGCGGACCATGCAGAAGAGCAGAGTCCAGTTGAGAGTCACTTAATATGAAGGTCTCAGACATAAAGATTAGCAGACAGAATTCATGCTGTGATGCATTTAGACAGACGCTGCATCCCAAATCAAATGCTCTCTTAAAAAGGTTCTTATGCTGAATAAGTAGTGACTTACTCTATATAGTATGATTGTATGTAGAATGAATGTAATGGACGTACTGCATTCGGCATGTTGTCATTATCATGTGAGTCAATTGCGTCACTTCACAGCCATCCTCTCCTATGGCCTCATGGGATATTAAAGTCTCCTAAAGAAGAAGAATGTTCGCCGGATACCCTTTTATACTGTGAATTCAGACTTAATACTCACCCATTAGTTGGGATGTGTGCGATTTCTTTCTTCTTTTTGAGTGCTCAAGAAAACTCACATTGACATACACAAAAAGAGAAGCATCACTCCATGCCATTTATTTCTTCATTTTGTATTTTATTGAGGAAATATCATTTAAAACTAATGTAATGATGATATTATTTTATATATAATTTCAGATAAATATTGTGAATATAGTTCTAAGATCAATAACTTAGTATTGCATTGAAAGCTTGAGATTTTTGCATAGTTTGTGTGTGTGTGTGTGTGTGGGGGGGGGGGGGGTCTTTCTGTACATTTCTGTTATATTTATGTCCACGCATATCCTGTCTTGTGTGCAATCATTTTGCTTTATGTATGTTTTATGTATCTGCAGCATCCAGAAGAAGATGATTTTCTCAGCAGCTTGACAACATCTTCACAAATTCTGCAAAAACAAGCAGAACAGCATTTCACACGTAAATGTGTGGGAAGTGTGAGGAGTCTATAAATGCTGGATTTGTCTAGCATGTCGTGCACTGAAAATATGTGTCATTTCTCACCTTCAAAATCTACTGTACCGTCGCCATTATTGTCGGCCTCTCGGACGACAGCGTCAATCTCTTTGTGGTTCATGTGTTCTCCCAGTAATTTACTCATAGCACTTCTCAGTTCCTCAGTAGTGATCGAGCCATCGCCATCCATGTCAAACTGTAGATGGGAAAAAGGAGCAGAATTTATGTGAAAATACAGATATTTGCATTTACGCTGGCCGTGACCTCTAAAGAACAGACATGTACTCTATACTTGGGTCATAACCCACCAACTGAGAACCACTGATCTGCTTTCCATCCAGAGCAAATTGAGTTCATTAACTAAGGACTTCATCCTCCTCCCACCCGCTAAGATGAGAGATAACATTATGGTAACAGGTCAAATGGAGTTTGCTGAAGCCAGGTGAGAGTTTTGACGCCTTCTGTTTGGGTGAATCCACGAAATACCTTAATTGTTCGTCATTGTGCATCAACAGACACATGTTTCTCTTTAGTTAGTCTTCTCACCTCTTTGAAAGCATCTCGCAGTTCCTTCACACCAATCATGCCTGATGTTTCTGCCAAAAGCTTTGGGGTCATTAACTCCACAAAGTCTTCAAAGTCTACCCTCCCTCCCACTGAGACAAAAAGAAAGTGAAAACAGATTACAAATAGATAAACATTTTTCCCTTTACTTTACTTTTTTTCCAGGTGTATTAATGTTTTGCTAATATCGTATGCAAAACAATCATGCCAGTACTTTGAATTTGAGCAAGAAAGCAACATAGTGTCGGCCCAGATCCGGCCCACATCTGGTACGTGTGAAATCCACATGTACCAGATGTGGTCCAGATCTGGGCTGACACTATATTGCTGTCTGGGATGCCTGATAGAGAAAGACACTCTTTATGCTACTTACAATTCATGTTGATGTTCTGGCCCAACTCGATCAGTTCCATCTCTGTTGGCATATAACCCATCGTCCTCATCAGGTTTCCCAGGTCCTTACAGCTAATAAGACCATCTTTATCTTTATCAAATTCATTGAATGCCTCTCTCAGCTCTGAGAACAAAGACAGAGTCATCAAGTTCACTCTTAAAAATAAAGGTACTTTAATTGGCATTGATGGTTCCATATAGAACCTTTGAAATCCATGGAACCTTTCCATTCCACAAAAGGTTCTTTATAGTGGAAAATGATTCTTTAGATTATTAAAATGTTCTTCACACTATGTGGCGTCACACAACACTTTTATTCCCTCGACTTCCATTCATGCGCATATGAATGCTGAATACTGGAAACGCAAGCTCGTGTGAAAGTTTCACATTTCGGTACGTTAATACGGAGCCCTTCACATGACATGCGGACAAAAATATATATAGTGGCCACAAATTAAGAATTTGTTCCCTTCCCATGAATTAAGAATTTGTTCTCTGTTTTAGTAAATTGTGGCCACGATTTAAGAATTCGTTCCCAGGGCAGGTAATTAGGTAATTTCGGACAGGCTAGCAATAGCGAGCTAGCTTTGAAAGCATAAGATCCCACCCTCCCTTCAGAGCGTCTCCAAAGCCATGCCTCCTTCTAAACACCAGAAATGTGTCCGTAAAATCATTTGTCTTAATAAAATGACTTTATATATAATAATTTGTAATATCTATAATTTGTTGCATATTTCAGTTTAAGCTTTGACAGTAGAATATCCACATATGACAGCTGACAGGTGTGTTTACCTTCAATTTCATCATCTGCCAATTCTCTGTCCTGCAAAACCAAAATGACAGGTATAGTTAATCCTCTCAAATGTTGTCTGGACGTCCTGGTCTCTATTTAGATTTTTTTCCCCCAGATTAATCTAAAAGGCTTATTTTAAACCCCAGTTTGATGATGGAAAAAGTGCTTTTTAAAGTAGTCACAGTGCTTTGTAATATATCTCATTAAGAAGATACTCTCAATGGCACATTCCTCCCACTTTCATATGAATTAGAGGGTTTATCGGCTGAATGTGACTAAGGGTTTAGTGTGATGACAGATTAATACCCCAGATGATTTAGTGGGGCTGAATATGATTATGTGTCTGCTGAATCAGGCCAAACACAGACAATAATTTAATACAACACAAATCCATTAATGACAATTTTCTGATTGCACAGCATTTCCGTTTTCCTCGTATTTAAAGATTTGTTTCATACTAAAACTATAATAATAAAAATTAATATTGTATTTTAAAGATAACAGTAAACAATAAGGTTAACGTAATAGTTAACTACATTAGTTTACATGAAATAAAATTCTAAAGCATCTATTAATCTCAGGTTGGTAAACCTTTACCAATACATTATTAAAACCAAAAGTTGTATCTGTTAATAATTTTTATTGGTCATGGGTGAACCTGAACTAACAAAGAACAGTTACATTTGAATTAACTAACGTTAACAAAGATAAATAAATACTGTTTTAAATATATACTGTAGCTCATTGTTAAAGCATTAACTGAGGTTAACTAATGGAACTTTATTGTAAAGTGTTACCAAATTAAATAAAAGTAATTCAAAATAATAATATACAAAACATAATAAAATGGGATAAAGTAATTCAACACAAATTTATTAATAACAATTTTCTAATTGCATTGTACAGCAGTTATGTTTTTTCCCCTCATAATTTAGACTTTTGTTTCATAGGTAACACTTTACAATAAGATTTATGCATCAACTAACAATACAATACATTTGTTACATGATTTATTAATCTTTGTTAATGATAATTTATAAAAATAGTTAATGTTAGGTCAGGTGAGAGGTATATTAAATAATATTAACATATACAACTTTTGATTTTAATAATATTAATACATGCTGAAATTAACATTAATAAGATTAATAAATGCTTAGGAACTAGATTTCATTGTTCTACATGTAACCTAATGTATGAAGTTGGTTGACAAATCAAAAGTTATTATAAAGTGTTAGCCATAAAATTAATTTAAAAAAACATAATAATAAAACATCATAAAAATTATATCATCTTTAAATCATCAAAATAATTTATAAGTTATATATGAGATTCAACTCGACTTTTTAAGTCAGTTTAATATAATTCAAGTTGAAATGACTTGTACAACCAGGTTGATATTGTTAAGGCAGCGACTGAACTTATGTTTCATTGACATTTTTGACATTCTATATACATTTGATTTTCTATAAACACAATTAGTCTGGCCTGTGTTCCATAAGATCTGATGATGATGAAATAATAAATACTATAAGAAACAAATCTGGCATCTTTAATTGTAACTGTAAATATTCAGCATACTTACAATTTTGGCTCCCCGTAAGAAGATGCATGCAGTCATGACTGTGAGTATTAGGATGAGCTGTCTGTGATCAGTGTGTGTCCAAAACTGCGGATACAACCAAGGCATAAGTACATACAGTATGCCATATGTGCATGTTTCAGCTTATTCATAAGGTCATTATTAAATGCATTGAAGTTAAAGTAAACGCTGCTTTGAACAGTTAATGACAATATTAATATAAATATGCTTACCCTGTTCTGCAGTCAGTCTGGAGTGAAATTCATCAGTGTGTTAGCTGACTCTGGTGAGTTGATCTTGCTCTGATTGACTGGCTCGGCTCATGAGGGCTTTTGTATGCTGTCTGAAAGTGACCGGGGGTGGGAGGGGTCATACTGACATCAATTTGAAGACTCATATCAACAATCAGAAATAAAGTCAACAAACTGCTCTACTTACCTTGATATTTCTGAAAAAATAAAAATCCTGTTCAATTAAATAAATAAGGTACACTGTAAAAAAAATGCTTTTTACAGAAAGAATGATTGGCAGAGTAGCTCAGTAAAATACAATGAATAAGTAAACGTAATTATAGACCAGCCTTTACATTTTACAGGTTAAAACTGAAGAAAAAAAAACATTTAGCTGGTAAATTAAACAGCACTTTTCTGATGAACTTGCAAGCCCATATTGCTACAAAAATCTAATTTTACTGACATCCACCAAAATAACACTGGTGGTAAAGAGCAAGGCAAATGATGAATCACAAGTTCATCACAAGTTTCACAAGCTGAGGTAATTAATAATGTAAGGTGCACATTAACATGCACACAGATACAAAACACCATCATGATAACACATGTGACACTAAAATAATGTAATAAACATTCCTTTTAACAACATCATGTGTGGCATAAAACCCACAACTGATAACAGAAAACTAAGAAGAAACATAATAAATAAAATGAAAAAGCATCAAATGCGTAACACAGGGAACTCTGGGAATGTCAATTTACGGCTTTTCACAGTAAATTCTAAGATATTTGTTTCTTTTTTTTTTTTTTTTTTTTACATTTAACAGATTTTAGAGTGAAATTATCCGAAATGTAAGGTTAGATCTATTTCACTACAGCGTTTCTCCATCTATTACAAGATTTATTATTAATTAATTAACAGGTTTTTACTGTCACGTTTTTACAGTCTTGAAAATTGCAATATTTTTTTTTTATACAGAGGACAAAACAAGCTGGCAGCTGGGATTTGCCTGAAATTCACTTTAAAAAATTTTTTTGCAGGCATTATGGCATTTTGTATCTAACATATTTTTGGTGGAAGCAGTAGATAATCTTGCGGGAGCGGGATTGAATAATCCATCCCATACAGATTCTAACAGGTTTCAAAGTGCACGTTTTTGAAAACAATACCGTTATTGTCTCCGTATAAACTACAAAAACGTGAATTTGTGAAAACGGTGACGGCATGTGCATGCGTATTGCGTGTTCAGTTCATAAAGGCGCGTAGTGTTTCTTTAAAAAGTAACATCGCCAACTACTGGCCTGGCAGCAGAATACAGCGTTTTTAGTCATTTTTGCGGATCCGTGTGAACAGGGATAATTTTTAGAACGTTGTCGTCTGTAAGCTAATAACATTTTCTGTTGTAGTACATCGTTGTCGTGTAAACGTACCCTAAACTAAACAAGACATGATCATGACACTAGGACAGGATCTTGCATAATAACGTTTTTTCAGTGTAGGTTAGTGCGCACTTCCGCTCAATTTCATTTTCCTTCAGTACTACGTCTGGGATTGCGCTGTAGACTTTGGTTTTCTCCGATCAATTTTTTACCGGGCCAATCAGCGAACAGAGGGAGTGGCTGAGAATGATGACGTTGATCTCGTGCGTTATTTTGAGTTGTAGTTCAAAATAAGATAGATGCGAGCGAAGCCATTCGGTCCGTTGTGGCAACGCTGCCGAATATCAAGAAGTTAAAGCCGGAGCAAGAACAATCTTTGCTTAGTTTTGTGTTTATGGCCATCCTCCCACGGGGTTCGGGAAAAGACATATGTCACGACCAAACGTTAGCGATTGGTTATGGCAGATAGAGCGACTCTGGGCAGATCCAATAGTTTTAGACTTCAATAGAGTACCCGCCTACAAGGAAGTTAACGCTTGTCAATGGAGCGGTGCCAGACTCTCTGTACAAATGAAATGTACGAGAGTCTGGTAGAACCAGGCTAAGAGTATGATGCATGATTTTATGAAAGTATGATGTATTGCGTCATCACAAACGAAGTACGCTCCACCTATCGGTTATTGTAACGCTTGCCGTAAAGCAAGTCAAATTAGTAGTTTTCTTATGTCTCATTAGAACTACAGAAACGCGACCCGATCTGGCAATCTTACATAGCGTGGATATATCAGATAAAGGACCGCAAAGCTGTGGCATAAGTGCATTTCACCATGTCACGACTTGATGAAACACTGAAACGATTTGAGAAACATTGTTTTAAGGTAAAAAATCTTACTTAGTGCTGCTTTAACAACACAAAATAAAAATCATAAGAAACATAATTATTTAAATAAAATAGAATCAAATATAATGTATCACATTTAGTCATTTTACAGTTTTCACCTTAAATTATAAGATCAAAAATGTAGGGCTAATAAAACACTTTTAACAATATTTTATACTAAAATTATGTCTCATTAAATTTAATATAATCTTTCACTGTATATGGTAACCAATTAACAGGTCGTTTAGATTGTATGCACATTATACATTTTACATAATCCTAAATAAACATGTATTATTATTATTTATTTATTTGTTTACTTTTTTGTAGTTCAATATTTTAGCATAATCTGTGCTTTTCAAGCACCACACAGATATGAGGTTATGGCAAATATGTAGTATTTAACAATATAATTTTATGATAATCTTGACACATATATGTGTTTGGTGGTATATATTTTATTTGCATCTTCCACATTAACATTATAATAATAAGATCTGACAGATTAATCTGAAGAGATCCTCTTCTGATTGCACATTCATATTATTTCCACAGGCTGCCAATAGACAAATAGGGATTAAATGAAACACCCATGCTGTTTCTACAAGGGCGTTAATTCATGTCATCATAATGTATAATAAATCCTTTCCACGAACTGCTCACAGAAATTTCTCAGAAAATGTCCCTTTTCAGAACCGTCCTAGAGCTTTATGATGTGCACATCACACAATTGTCTACATACTGCAGTAACATTACAGTTATCAGAATAATTAATACACAATGTGATGCTGGTCATGTGCTAATATAAATCATATAAAAACAAGACTAGAGACGCTAGTGCACGTGTGAATGTCATTACAGAATTGTCATTAACCGTCTTTATTGCACTCATTTGTCACAGCCGTCATTGTTATTCCACAAATACATTTAACTCTTTACCTTGTTGCTGTTACATAATGTATGGTTTCATCCAAATCGTACCCAAATTCCACAAATCTGTTGCATAAGGGTCTAAAGCTTCGGCCTTGGTCAACTTAATACAGATTTTATTTTTATTTATTTATTTTCCTCTGTATGTTTTTTTTTTTCAGAGGAGGGGAGTGTTGTCAGAAAAGGTTACGTAATGGCCAGCATCAAGGAGAAACTGAGGAGCAAGAGGCTTATGTTTAGGTGACCCAGGATGTAGTTCAAAGAGAAGTTGAGGAGATGACAATATCTAAAAGCGAGGATAAGAATGATAAAAGGCATCACATTTCATAAACGGATAAACAGATCAGAGACAGATGGGGTGATTCATGTTAAGGTCCTGCTTTAATGGCATCCAAAAGCACTTTATTTATTTTTTTACAAGTCATTTTATTAATTATAGCTAGAATATAGCGTATAATAAATATAATAAAATATATGTGTAATCTTTTCTGTCATGATGTTTTCCTATTTCATATGAAAGAACTGTTCCCAAACATATACCATGCTAGAAACATAATAATCACAGCAATAATGATCCAGTCATCTTAAAGAGATAGTCATGGTGTAAATGTCTTTCTTTTTTCAGACGAATACAATCGGAGTTATATTAAAAAATATCCTGATTCTTCCAAGCTTTATAACGGCAGTAGATTGCTTTTCACTGTTTCTGTTTTGAAGTCAAGTGCATCTCTCAATCATAAAAGTGCTCCACACGGCTCCGGGGGGTTAATAAAGCCCTTCTGTAGTGAAGCAATGCGTTTGTGTAAAAAGACATTTTGAATATGGATATTTTTCTTACACAAACTCATCGCTTAGCTTCAGAAGATTTTTATCAACCCCCCGGAGCCGTGTGGAGTTCTTTTATAGTGGATAACCTTTTATGGACTTCAAAACAGAAACAGCAATTCACTGCCATTATAAAGCTTGGAAGAGCCAGGACTTTTTTTGTTGTTGACATATCTCCGCCGTTATTATATTCGCTGAAAAAGAATGTCATATACATCTATGATTTGAGGATGAGTAAATCATGGGCTCATTTTTTGTTTGGCTGGGCAATGTAGTTAAACCATGGTATTTGTAGTAAAACTGTGGTTATACAAATACATCAATCCACCCAAAAGACACTTTTACTATAATAAAACCCTAGTTCATTTACAGAGATACATTTTTTGTTTATAGTGGTCATTTATTACCAGTTAAACCCTGGATGGACATGCATTTACTGTGGGTGTTAGGCCTATAATTCTCACAAAATTACTCATTTTGTCTATTCACTCTCAGAAAAAAATGGTACAAACGCTGTCACTGATAATTATAACAACTGAGTAGTAGGCTAACAGTGGCAATTATGATTCTGTATTATTGATGTGAAACCTATTGCACTTTAATATGAATTATTTTGAAGCAATTTTAAAGCAATACTTTGATGTGACATGGGTTTAAAATAGCTCGATTAATATAAACACACAAAATAGTAGGCTATAGTGTTGTTTTCCTGTTGTTAGATAAATGCTGTTCTATATACATTTTATCTATGAATGTTGTTTTAGGCTGAGTCTGACAGATAGACTCAAACCTGTAGACTAGAGCGACTTGGCCTTCTCATTTCACTCTGCAAGACGCCACTAAAAAAATCAGGCTGTGTGTGTGTGTGTGTGTGTGTGTGTGTGTGTGGATTCTGTGTTGTAATGAAATGCGTATTTAAAAAACATTAGAAACCCTTAATTTGACTTCACCCGCACTTCCGATTTCCGGTCGGCTCCCGCCCCGCTCCGCCATCATGAAGTCCTGAACAAAAAGCGAATGAGGCAGGAAAAGAAAAACAGGCACGGACATGTCGATGACAGAAAGAGGCGAATTAAATGCATGACGCCAACGGCGTCAAAAATGATAAAAATACGCGCGGCAGAGGCGGAATATCGGACTGTAGTTTAAAGTGCTCATCCGTTGTGTTTGACAATCAGCTGATCGAGTCCGTTAACGGTTAACAACAGTATTATCCATTCAATCATATTATGAACGGACTGATTACCGGCCGCTGATCGCGATCGTTACGTTAGAAGTAGATGGATCGCTATTCAAATCGATCGCTTTTTGTGAAGTGAGAAAGGAGAAGAAGAGGCCAGATTTTCCCCAGCAGGCCGGGAGCTAGCTGCCTCTAGCTAGCTACAGTGGATCCCATAAACCACGGTAGGACAGGCTCGTGTAAATCATTTAATGCAGAGCTGGGTGACATACATGGCGTGGAATATCGCTAAACTGTTATTTTTGTTGTCTAAACGTTATATGCAGCTGTTTTTTGCAATGCATTTGATGTGTTTTGGGTAATTGCATTCATAGGCTTGCATAATGTAACATAACGTACATTCGCGTCGTTTCATCTTCCTTGTGCTCCATCAACTGATTGTGCAACATAATCTATTATTTAATCTGCCGAAGCCTGACAGACAAGTTACAAATCATTTTAAAATAGAACAGTGTGTTGAACCTTTAAACAAAAAAAACAAAAAAAAGGTGTGCATGTTTTGTCATATTTGATACACTTTTATGGCACATTATAAGGAACATATGGAGCTCATACTCGGAGAGAAAGAAACACCAAAGTCATTCAGAGGTTCAAATTGAGCAAAAATATGTAATATAGTGCAACTATTATTTATATTAGCAAAAAAGAAAGATGAAATTCTGATAGCTTGTGATGTAAATCAATGAGGTCTTTATACAGTATAACACATTACTTACATAAAATGCATACAAATATCAGTTTTCACTCTTTATCTCTCAATGATAAGTCTTAAGATATTATTTAAATACTTTTGTTTATGAACAAAGCTATGTGTTTCTAACTGTGGGGGGCAAATCATATGTACTGCGATACAATGATGATTGAGAGATGAACATCATTAACAATTTAAAAGTTAATCTTACATTTACTTGGAAAAATCATGAGAGATTTCACAGCAACCACATCCTGAAGGTGGACATCAGATGACAGAAGGTATGTATTAGATAGTGTAAAAGTATTTTTCAGCATCTTGTTGATAATTTAGAGGCCTTGGAAATTAATTTATGAAATATGCTAGTATGCATTAAAGTGTTAACATTAAAGTCACACAAGTTTGACAAAGAATCCTGTTATTTATGTGAGAGTTCCTTCTGCTCTCACATTGTATATTCTCAGATTTCATCTGCTATTTCTCTTTCCAGGTGAATCTGTTTTGCATGTGTTTAATCTTAACACGAACATGACTCAGCGTCATGGCGAGGTGTGAGTCTGAATTGTGAGTCAGGTGTCTGGTCCGGCATCCTGCTTTTGAATGCTCTTATGTGATGCATAATCGAGCACAATTATTCTCATACAATTATTTCAATTGTGGATGGTTGAGATCATCGCCCTATTTTAGTTGTTCTTATATAATGCACGCTGTTGCATCTCATTATATAGTGGCGCTTGACTGTTGGTGAACCCTTACGAGTTTTCTGCATAAATCTGACCTGCATTGAGACAAGATCATCTAAGCCATATAACTAGATCCATAAAGTCAAATTCAATAAATAGCACAAAAACACTGTATTATTTTCACTTAAACTGGAAGAAGTGCTTTTGGTGTGAACCCAGTCCTGCACATTAGCTTGGAGGAATTTTGGTCCATTTGGTTTCAACTCTGATTTTGATGGGTTTACATGCAAGAACTGATTTCAACATTTCCATTGGGCGAAGATCAAAACTCTGCCTTGTCCATTCCGAAACGTTATATTTCTTCTGCATTGTCTCGCAGGACTTCAGTTCTTAGATCGACACCTTGACATTTTACTGCAGAAGACCTGACAAATCCGTCCTGGTTTTACATAGAAAACAAAAAGTTCTATTTTGGACTCATCTGTCCACAAACCGTTCTTTCAATAGTCTTCTGGCTGTACATGTAGGCTATGTGGTTTTAAGCAAACTTTAGACTGGCAACAATGTTCATCAATTTTGATTCGTTCTATCCTGCGTTGCGCACCCATGATGCTTTTTTGTGACCTCCTGGAATATTAATTTGCTCCTGGACTGATTTTATCCATTTGTACACTCCTTAGATCGGACACAAAATTCTTTCATATAATGAATTTTTGAAAATGTTTCCAGAAACTTACAGAGATCTAGCCTACAAACTTCAGGATTTGACTAGATAGAGAAGATCTGGGTTTATGTCCTTTCGTTAAAGGCAAGGCTGCTAAACTTCAGAATCAGAATCAGAATCAGAAAGAGCTTTATTGCCAAGTGTCCTTGCACACACAAGGAATTTTCCTTGGTACTGAGGCTTCCAGTGCACATGTACAAATACAGATACAACAAGTAATAGTAATACAAATAGTAATACAAATTCTACAAAAAAAATTATAAAAAATATGAAAATACTATAAAAATATATGGTCACTAAACTTGGTTTAGTATTTCTCATTAGTTTTCAATTATTCCAGTTACCTCATTAATTAAACTGAACTAATATTCGTAGTGATTCACATACTTTATACCAGCAATGCACATTAGCTTGGATTTTCATTAGCATGAAATACGATAATTCTTTATTTTGAAAACCGATATATTGGCATATAAATCTAAATACAAATTAGATATGTTCATCAGAATGAAGATCGATTTAAATGAATCCATATTGTCAACCCTGCCCTAACTGTAATAGGACCAGGATAAAGATAATGATGTATTAAAAAAACAAAAAAATTCTAGCTTTGTTTATTTTTGATCAGATGCCTATTCTGGTCCATATTTGGAAATGGCACTTTTGATATGTTGAATGTTTCTATTATTGGTTGTTGGAATGAATTATTCATAATTTGTTGTAGAAATATAGGCCTGGCCCCTTTTTATCAGCATTAACCCTGAGCTGTATCCTACATTCTTGAGTTGTTTTGCTGTATGTAGGGTAGATGCTTTCTAGCTGATTTGTCCTGTTTAGTTTCTCCTAATGGTTGTATTTTAGCAGTCAATCCTATGTTGATATTGTGTCCCCTGATGTTAATGTGCAAACTTCCTATTGTTTGTGTGTGTGAAGGCGCTGGCCATGCCGTCGAGTGTGCGGGCTGGGAGTCTCAAGGACCCGGAGGTGGCGGAACTTTTTTACAAGGAGGATCCTGAGAAACTCTTCACAGACCTGCGTGAGATCGGCCATGGCAGCTTTGGAGCCGTCTACTTTGTAAGTGGCCATTAGGACGTTCAGAGCTTTAGCACTGTTCAGTGAACAGAGATGAATTGACTATTTGTGTCTCTCTTCCTCATGCGTTTCTGCTTTTATTTGTCCACTTCCTATAGGCCCATGACATCCGCACCAATGAGGTGGTGGCCATCAAGAAGATGTCCTACAGTGGCAAGCAATCTAATGAGGTGAACACAAACACACCAACACGCAGCGTTCCTGTATTTTTAGTTGTGCAAAGCAGTGCGACTTGGCTAGAATCAGTCTGCTAAAAATCTCGAATATTATGCAGGTGGCTTTATGTAAGAGCAAGATGATGGCTCTGCTCCAAAACCTATTGAGCTGCCTCCCTGGGAAGCATTTTCAGGCATCATAGGCAGACTTCTCACACACAGGATGTTTTAAAATGGTAGCAGAATCATTGTACTGCCTTCAGTTTTGAGGTGAACGCCTTGTGTATGTTCACAGCCGAACACGTAGCCTTTCAAAGTGTGGGTGAATACTGGCGGTCGAAGCAAGCGCACTACAAGGTTTCATCCTTGTCCAGTGTCTGCACTATTTTTCTCCAGAATTTGAGTGATAAAAATGTTTTTTTAATTTGTTTAAACTAGAGTTGCATGCATTTCATAACCCCTCACACAAGCACTTGTCAACGCCATCTCTGGTAGTTTGTTGTTGTTTTTGTCTCATGATCTGTTTCTTATTTGACTATGAAACAATAGATTGAGGCAGTGTTTCCTCCTTGTGCCAAAAATAAAAGTCATGCTGATAACGAAAATTTACACCACTGTATGCTTACTCCAGTGTACACAAAACAAATACGCCAGTCCCATGATTCACTGCAGCATACGCACTTATGCAGTGGGAAAATCTGCAAAAGATGGTTCACAAACAAGAAAAATTCAGTTATAACTGAGAAATGTCAGCAACGTAGTTGCTAATTAACATACTTATTAGAGTGTTGCGTTGTTAGCTTAGCTACTTTCTAAAAGCAAACTCCATTGAAGTCAGTAGAGTTCAACAGTCTGTTCTGGAAGTAAAAATTACATTATTTTTCTCCATAGGGAAATTATTTTTTATGGTAACTTATAAACTTTAAAAACAAACCTACTTTTAGCTATGAGGTGGTTAATTCCAAAACGGAATTCCTGGTGGAAAACTACATTACCCACGATTCTGCAATGAAACTCTACCAATCAGAGAATCGAAACAAGCTAATTGTGCCAAATGAACTCTTTGGTCACACTTTAGATTACGGTCCAATGCTCACTATTAACTATGACTATTGCTTCAATAAACTCCTAATTACTGCTTATTAATAGTTAGTAAGGTAGTTGTTAAGTTTAGATATTGGTTGATTAAGGGATGTAGAATATGTTCATGCAGAATAAGGCATTAATATGTGCTTTATAAGTACTAATAAACAGCCAATATCCTAGTAATATGCATGCTAATAAGCAACTAGTTAATAGTGAGAATTTGATCCTGAACTAAAGTGTTACCAACTCTTTTTATATTTCTCCTACGTTTTTCAATTTGATTGTCATTTTCAATGCTTCATGGGATTGTTTCTTTCCTTACTTGTTTTGTTAAGTTTGTAAGGTTGTGATCCTCCTCGTAGCTGGTTTGCTTGGTTCTTGTCTTATAACAGCAATTCTCAAACTGTGGTCCGTCAAGGTACTGAATGTGGTCCGTGGAAAGGCAAAATAAAATATAAAATAATATTTTTTTACCTTCATTTGACCAGGAAATTCCCATACAAAAAAATAAAAAGTAAAAAGAATATGTAGGTCTATATTGATATAAAATTTAAATTAAATTGTCAAGTTATTGTGTGATTACTAAAATAGGCTAGTGGCGCTCGGCCGTGACGTTCAAGTTCAGTGCCGTTAGAACCACAACATGGATCGGTGGATAGCAACAGGTTCTTCATCAGGGCTCTCAAGTGTCACACATTGAGCGTGACAGTCACTCATTTCGGTCTTTTGTCACGCACTCCCGCCACACATTGTATTTCTCACGCAGAAAAACTATTTATAATATATTTAATATGTCAAAATTTCTCTGGCCGCGCCGCTCTAACTATGGAACCGTCAGGAATCAAGCGCGTCTCCCCTGGTGTTATTAGTCGAGCCACACAATAACCAATCAGGAAATAGCACAAATGTATCTGGGTAAGATTTAACGCACCAACCAATGAAAAACAAAATTAAAATTGTCATGAAACACCCCCCTCCCCCCCTGATTATGCCCTCGAGCGCTTGAGTAAATACATAAATAAAATATGTGGCAACCGTTGTGTGCAGTAACTTTCTTTTAACAAGCCTGTTGTACTGATGTGACTCTGAGTTGAGTCTCCTCAAGTTGGTTCCCATGTTGAGCATTTTTAAATCGCTCTCTTATGAGGTTACAGTTAGGATGCTGCCTTTGTTGGCACTAGACAGGAAGGCAGTTCAAGTGTTTTTTTGTATTGACTGGCATGTTACCAAGTTCTGCTCTTTGCAAGCCCCAGCATTGCATTCAAATTATGCAAATCAGACAGCATCCCTCTGGCCGAAATAGACCATTGTGCCGTTTAAACAGCAGAAAATACTCCCTTCACTGTGCCGCAGAACACTCAAACGCCAAGTGCCACGCTACGCCTCATTTGCAATCTCACCGCAATGCCACACAACATTTGAAAGAACACATTTTCGTCTTTTTTACACAATCACATACATCAGAAATTTGAAATGAAGGGGAGCAGAAGCCGACGCTGAATAGTCTCTTGATTGTTTCATTGTTCTCTTATTCCTGCTGTAGAAATGGCAGGATATCGTCAAAGAGGTGAAGTTCCTTCAAAAGCTGCGGCACCCCAACACGGTGGAGTATAGAGGCTGCTACCTGCGCGAACACACAGCATGGGTGAGTGTTTCTGTATGTGGGAGGAATGCTAAACGCTTTTCAAAAGCCACGTTCAGGGAAGAGAATGTACTGACCCGCTAACACTGTTTCCATTTACTACAACAGCAACCCTACATGCACCACTTTTCGCTCGCTAACAGCAATTAAACCTTTTCTTTATATCTGCCTTTCTCTTTTCTGTGTCTACCTCTCATTGATCTTCCTGTTCTACTTTTCTTGTAGCTGGTGATGGAATACTGTTTGGGCTCTGCCTCGGATCTGCTCGAAGGTGAGTGAAGTGTTTCAGGGAGCATGTGGATGTTTACAGCTGTTCGGTCAGATGCGGAAGTGTAAAACGTCACTGGTCAAGAAGTTTGCAGAAACAAAAAACAGGATCACACTTTTTTTCTTCCCCTTTCCCAGTGCACAAGAAACCACTACAGGAAGTGGAGATAGCAGCAATTACTCACGGTGCATTGCAGGGCTTGGTATACCTCCACTCGCACAACATGATTCACAGGTACAGAGCAGCTTGAGTCTTGATTTTCAAGAACATCACGCAAATCAGGGGTGTGCGATGTGTATTGTCCACAACAGGCCTGTCCAGTACTTCTCCTGGAGGGCCACTGTCCTGCAGCGTTTAGCTCCAACCCCAATTAAACACACCTAAACCAGTTAGTCAAGTTCTTACTGGGCACAGGCCTTCCAGGCCAGTGTTTGGACTCCCCTGGTATACGATAATATAAATGTTTTTTTAAGGATGTGGAAGCTGTCATTATCTAGCATGTCACTCACTTTACAAAAAACAAACACACACACCTCGAGTGCACACTTTCACTGCGTGATGTAGCCTAGTAGGTTGACTCTAAAATTCAAGTTATGGGGGACTAAAAGGAGTTTTTCCTATATTTCTATATGATATAGTTGAGCAGTCTTACACAAGCAGTTTATCCCAAATATAAGCATGATTGCAAATGTGATTTGTTTTTATACAAGAGTTAAGTAAACAAGAAGTTAATATTCTAAGTTACATTTCAGACATAATGTTGTTAATATTGTCTGTTTTTGCTCTTTCACCAATGAAAATAGTTCCAAACAAATCCTAAACAGAACCGTTGTGCAACTTCGAGCAACACACAGTGGCTTTTCGTCTCTATTTAAATCAGAGTTTTTGCACGAATCAATGAATGATTCTATGATCCATTCATAAAGACTGGAGCTGTTTTTGAAACCTGCATTTGCATAGTTTGTGCTTGCTATTTAATAATCATTTGAAACGTAGCAAACTGGCAACTTCAGTATTACTGAAAAGATTTATCTTGAGCTCCGTCATGGAAACTATGTATAAACCTTAATTAAATAATTTAATAATCAAATAAAAAGGAATTTATACCTGTATGATATTATGCTGTAGCCACATTGGACCAGCGGTTTGGAAAATGGATGGATTGATGATTCAGCTGCGGCCGTCATCTTCTGACTTCTTCATTAGGCGTGATTGTCACAGTGCATTATGGGTATTCTCTAGACGTTGAGCGTACATCGGTTGTACACTTGTTATTGCGGTGCATAATGGGATTTAATGTCCTTGATAACATCCACTATGTTACACTCCTACAAAGGGCTGTACTGTCAAATAATTGAAGGGTCTAGGGGGTGATTTCAGACACAGACTTAGTTTCAGAATGAATCAGCCATTTGAATCGGTTGAATGAATCGCTCATTAGGACAATATGCTGCCACATACTAGCATTTTTAGTTTCATAACTAACAGAAACTAACTAATAACTAACTAACATAACTAGGGTGCTAACACAGAAACCTAAAATTCTCGGGACAGCAGCATTTGTCCAAATTTCAATCTTAACCGTTCTATTTCATCAGAAACGATCTTAAAACAGGGCTTTAAGTGTAAAATACCGAACTTGTACTTTAAGCAATTGTAATTGCAGTGTAAATGCATCTAAATGCTGCTTACATCTGCAGTGCAAAAATAGATTTTTTTGATGGTTTCATTTGATTGTTAACAGCCTATAGTGTCTTATTATTCTAATTGAATTTATTGATTAAATGAGGGAATTTGACGTAAAAGATGATGCGTGCATGTAATAATGTTAGAAAAATACCTTTATAAAGGTAAAAATGCCCCTGGAAGTCAATGTAAGGTGGCAAATAATACCACTTAAAGGTGCAATGTGTAAAAAATTTGAGTATCTATTAACAGAAATGCAATATGACATCCATAACTACGTTGTCAGTGGTGTATAAAGAACTTACTTAAAAAAACGTAATGTTTTTATTACCCTAGAATGAGGCATTTATATCTACATAGGCGCGGGAATCCCCTTCTATGAAGGTCGACATATTGTGACGTCATGTTTCTACCGTAGCCGACAGCGAACAAACAGCGCTACAGAGCGCGTTTCGTCACTACTTTGAAAGAGAAGCAGCAGAAAGCTAGAAGCCATAAACACCGTGAGTAGTGACTTTTCCCTTGTCAGTGGTGTAAAATATGTAGTTGGATTGTTTCATGTAACTTAGTTCTTCTCCCTCGCTGTGTTATGGCTTTGCTATGTGGGGATAAATGTGCTGCAAGTTCGTGAGACAGCAGATTAGTACTCTTGTCATTGACCGTAAAACAGTAACGTTACAGGAATCACCAACCCGTCGATCTTGGAAGCTTTTTAAGTCGATCGTGAAGAGTTTTCAAAATCAGAGAAAAAAAGCCTATTGTGTGTAGTAAATGGTGTCTAGGGGATGCGGACTGTTACAATCATGCCATTTTTGCCGCGCGCACCTTTGGGCTCATGCGGACGCGTCGAGTTTAAACAAGGCTTTACGCTTTAACCAGCTCAGCCACAGTAACAGCTCATATTTAGCCAGCTAAACTTTTACTACCCTGTTAGAAAAAATATATAGTTGCATAGTTTCATGTGGTTCTTCTCCCTCGCTGTATTATGGGTTTGCTATGTGGGGGAAATGTGCTGGTTACGTTTGTGAGACAATCAGCTGATTATTATTATTATATTATATATTAAGACCCTTGATCCTCACCTGACTATGGCTTTGTAAACTTTATCCATGATGTGGTTTATAATGGACTGTGGTACAGAAACAGTGACAATGTTACACACTCTTGGCTTACTCTGGCTATTATCTGCTGTCTCAGACGATATGTTTGTCCAGTTTCTGGCACCGTAGCTTCTTCGAAAGGGAGGGGTGAGCAGTGGGCTGAGCCCCCAGTGCAACTCGCAGCCGAACCGCTAGATGAACCGCTAAAAATCACACACTGCACCTTTAATGAAGAAAATTCTGTCAGTACTGTGAACTGAACAACACACAGAATATAAAGACTATGAAAAGCTTCAGGAGTCAGATGTTGTCTAATTATCGGTTTCGACAAAATCCCAGAAAATATCTTAATAGGATTTGTCAAAATCGCACACCCCTAATGCAAACACATTCTGATATATTGCCTTTATGATCCAGTTTTGTCAATTCTGCAAATAATTTTGGCTGTCGCCTTCACTTAAAACATATCTTCTTTGAATCTTTAATGTTTCTTCCTTTTATAGGGATGTGAAAGCGGGTAACATCTTACTGACAGAGCCTGGCCAAGTCAAACTGGGAGACTTTGGCTCTGCCTCCATTGTTGCTCCTGCCAACTCCTTTGTGGGCACACCTTACTGGTACAAAAACACTTCCCATTAATTACAACACCTTTTATCAACATATTAGGCAGAAATACACCCTTACACATGAGTTAAACGTCATTTTAAATGATTTTCTTGCTCATTAGATTGTTGCGTATATTGAGATCATCTGGTTAGTTACTGTTAGGAGAGTTATGACAGCGCTGTGCTCTGATTGCAGGATGGCTCCAGAGGTAATCCTCGCTATGGATGAAGGGCAATATGATGGCAAGGTTGACGTGTGGTCACTCGGCATTACCTGCATAGAGCTTGGTGAGTCATGCGATATGTGCAAGTGAACACCTGTGTGTTGTATGTTGAACGAGAACACTGTGTCAGTACATCTTTGGGGTGAAAATGTACCATTTCTATGTTCAAAATATTTCACACTTGTGGCTTACTGTTGGTTAACACAGACCAAATATTAAAGAGGCCCTATTACGTTGGTTTACAAAGTCTTGATTTGGTTTTTGGGTCTGCTATAACATGTCTTCATGCTTGAATGTAAAAAAACCAACAACATTATTTTTCACATATTCGACATTGTGGCAGTATTTCTCTTCCGAGTACGTCAGTAACGCTCTGGGCTCTGTGTTGTGATTGGTGCGTTTGAGAAATGTCACGCCCCTTACCATAACTGAGAGTTTCATCACACTACTAAATAACTCAACCAGGCCTTTCCCCTTTATTCTACGTATGCCTTGGGTGGGAATTATTTAAATTAGGAATATTTTGACGTGGTCAAGAAACTCTAAAATGGGGGCGTTTAAGGGAGTTCAGAAACAGTGACAGTGATATAGAGAATAACTCCTGCTGGAGGGACTTTGTAACTTTGCAGACCTTTTTCATGCTCAAAAGCAACATTACACACCAAAGAAAGATAAACGAAAAAAAGCATAATGGGTCCTCTTAAGATGAATGTTTACAGTAATATACTTATAATAATGCCTTGCAACTAACTGCTTGCTTGTTTACTTTTTTTCTCTATTGTAGCAGAGAGAAAGCCTCCCTTGTTTAACATGAATGCTATGAGTGCCTTATACCACATCGCCCAGAACGAGAGCCCAGTCCTGCAGTCCAATCACTGGTAGGGAACCAGAAAAGCTTCATCCACACTTTCATCTTTTTGCTTTTTATGTGTTTTCACCAGCTCTGTATTGATATACCTCAAACTTTCTGATCAGGGATTGCAGAAAAGCTTAACTACAAAGCTTAAAACCATTTGCCATACTACAGCAAAAATATGCTGTTGAAAATACTCTTATTTAAAATATTGTAGATTAAATGCAATTCATCATTGTTTATATATACAATAATAGAGTGATGTGGGGCCTTCAAATAAAATGAATAATTAAGTAAAGGCATCAAGATAGGGGTGTGATCCTTTTGGCTAGTGGCGTCTTTATTTTGGTGATTTTCAAATATCAACAGCATTTACTATAAATCCCTTACTACAACTTTAACAACTACCTTACACTTAATAAGCAGCAATTATGAGTTTATTGAGGTAAAAGTCGAGGTTAATGATGAGAATTGGACCCTAATCTAAAGTATAACCTAAATTATATAAAATATTTGGGCATTTTGACATAGAAGTGCATTTGATCATAGGGCTGCAGCTATCGATTATTTTTGTAATCGATTAATCTAGCACTTAATCGATCGATTAATCGAGTAATCGGATTTTTTTGTGTGTGTGTGTGTTTTATTAACAGAATAGTTATATTAAACTTGTGTCTATTTCAGTTAAAGCTGTTATAAGTTATATACTATAAGTTATATAGTATGCAAGTTATAAAGCTATCTCATATGTGAATTTTCCTTTAAGATGTTATAATATAACCACTCTAAGCATATTTGTGTATTCTGGTAGTTTAACGCTGAAGAAGAGCTGTAACGTGACTTGTTGTTGAACACGCAGTAAAAGCTGACGCACTTTTTGTTCCGTGCGTTTTAACTGAAAAATGAGTACTCCGAATCTTTATTAAAAACCAACAGGCTGGGGACTTTAATTTGTTGTTGTTGTCTGTATTTGGCAGACGTAAAATACAAAAAAGGTCTCGCAAAGACTGCAATACAATATTTGTTCCTCCATCACGTCCCGGTGTGTACAGTGTGAATGCATGCTGAAATTATTGTTGCGTGGCTAATTTACATAAAAGTTTAAGCATATGTGATTCATTGCTGCAATTGGTCTGACTGGTGTGTGTGTGTGTGAGTGAAGGGGTTCTTTTTTTAGGCTATACTCTCTTGCAATTGAACGTGATAGTTACGTTTACTACTTAAAAATGTCATCAAAGCTAAAAATCATATCTAGTCAAACCGCACCACGACATCGGTACAAATACAGTATGGGATTAAAATCAGCGAACATCAATAGGCTTAGACTACGTTACCTTGTTTCAGCGAGTTAAGTGTATTAAGTGAATTAAGTGTGTAATGATCCCACACTTTAGACAACTTCTGCCGTTTATTTACATATTTATTCTCCGCCATCGCGCCAACTAAATTCAACATATATGCTTCCTGAACAGGTCTGTGTGAATAAACGGTCCGTGGGAAACAATCAAATCCCTGCGCCACGCGTGTAGTGCGCGTCATAGGAATTTAACGAGGCTTCGAGGCAGAGTTTTGGCCTCGAGGACTTTTTGTAATCGTGTAACTCGAGAAACTCGAGGAATCGTTTCAGCCCTAATCATACCCAATTTAGTATCAACTTGGTGCCTAAAGCGTTAACACTATTCACTTTGTACCAAGTACCTCTTTAAGGATGTGCCTTCTGAATTGCACTACATTCAACTAACAAATTTGCATATTTTGTTTCCCAATCTCTCAGGTCAGATTATTTCCGTAACTTCGTAGACTCGTGTCTGCAGAAGATTGCCCAGGACAGACCTACCTCTGATGTGCTGCTTAAAGTAAAGATCTTTTGAGGAGCTTTAAGCCTGTTATTGTTACGCTTTCTGAGCACGATGCGTTCCAGTAGTTGCTGTTTGGAAATAAACCTGTCTGCTTTGTTTCTCCAGCATCACTTCCTGTGCCGTGAGCGTCCAGTGACAGCGGTGATGGATCTGATAGCACGCACTAAAGACGCTGTGAGGGAGTTAGATAACCTGCAATACCGAAAGATGAAGAAAATCCTTTTCCATGAAACACATAATGGGCCTGCTACCGAGGGGACGGAGGAGGAAGAGGTGGGAGAACCTTTCAACTTGTCTGGTTGTCAAATAAAAAAAAAAAAAGGAACTTTGATTTTCAGAATCCCTCACATTTGAAAGAGTCGTGCTCTATCAGTTCATGTTTCCACTGCAGTAGAAGAGCTATATTTGGAAACATCAAATGTGGTCAGTACAATAAATATGTCTGCCTGGGTTCCGTACTCTCATCCAATTCTTAGATAATGGAACCAGAGAAGAATTTTAACAATAGACAATTTAGGTTTTGTTGTTCACTTGCGTTTCAGACGTTTTTCAGCTCATGTTTCAAACGTTTGGAGTCGGAAGGCTTTTGTTCATTTGCACCGTTCCGACCTTGGGTGTGCTTGAGTGATTTGTTTGTGACACAATGGCAAATTGGCTCTTTGATTTAGCTAGCCTTAAAGTCAATATGAACTCGAGAATTATCTTATTTGCTTTCTGAGCCCGCTATTGTAAAGAGATTTTTCTTTGTAGTGTTTCTTCAAATGTAATGACTTGCTTTGGCTCTGAAATGGCTTTTCTTTTTGTATTGTTTTATTTTTCAACCTTTGTTATAGAGACCACTTTTCACAATCAATCAATGGACATTTTCTTTGTCTGTAATCCATCACATTATGTATGTAAAATGGGTTATGAACACACTTTAGGTGTGAATCTTAACTTTCCTCATGATTTGATTGCTATTCAGGGAGCAACGAATAGATGCATCACATTGTATCTTGTCCTCCAGTTATTAATAATACACACACGTAAAAAAAATGTATTAACTATTTTCAAACAAAAGACCATGTCAAATTACAAGACAACCTTTCTTTTATAGAGTTTTTTAGATTTTTTTTTAAGTTACTCCGCTGTAATATGTAAACACAAAACAATTGTTTACAGTGGATGTAAGTTATTTGCTTATGAAAAATAGGCAACTTTTTATTAATACTCAAAAGTTCTTAATTTACAATAAAACAGTACAACGTGATATTTAATTACATTTAAAAAAAACAATTCTTTAGTTTTTATGCATCAGTGCGGAATCCTTCACATCAGCATTGGGATGCAACATGAAAACAATTATATTCCACAGATCTAGAACACACATTATGGTGTTTTTTAATCGAACTAACCCTTTAATAGGATTGATGGCAAATGGCATTTCCGGGTGAATTTAAAAATGTAACCATCACCTGCTGGTATAGTAGTTTCTGTTTTTAAATGCAGTCTTGTGTTTTGCAGGACGTAGAGCAGTATATGTTGCGGACGGGCACGGTGAACAGCATGGAGAGCTCCCATTCGCTGCCGTCTATGTCGATAAGTGCCAGCTCCCAGAGTTCTTCAGTGAACAGCCTTGCAGACGGTTCGGATGACAGTGGAGAGATGGCTATGATGCAGGAGGGCGAACACACAGTGACCTCCAACAGCTCGGTGCTGCACAAACCCCTGGTACGTGTCAATGGCTTTGTTTGAGCTGCTTGTGGCGAAGCAACTTAGTCAAATTACATTTAAAAAAAAAGCCTCTTTGTGTCTTTAATACTCACCAAGGCTGCATTCATTTGATAAAAAAAAAAAATTTGCATTTATAATTGGTCCTTATTTTTTTTAATAATGGTTCTTATCAATGCAGGTTAATGTTTTTGAGGAAAACCTGATTATTTTTTCAAGATTCTTCGAAAGTTAAAAAGAACAGCATTTATTTGAAATAGAAATCTTTTGTAACATTATGTCTTTACTGATCAATTGAACACATCCTTACTGAATAGGTGATCATTTAATTACCCCAAAGTTTTTAGTGGTAGTGTATCAGGGTTTTGAGAACCAAATCAGCATATTAAAAATATTTCTGAATGATCATGTGACACTGAAAACTGGATTAATTATGCTGAAAATTCAGCTTTGAATCACAGGAATAAATTACATTATAAAATATCTTCAAATAGACAATTATTTTAAATGGTAATTATTTTTAACAATATTACTGTTTTTACTGTATTTTTGATCAAATAAAGGCAGCCTTGGTGAGCAGAAGAGTCTTCTTTTAAAAACATGAACTATTCTTTATTCTAAACTTTTGACAGGTAGTCTATTCATATATGCATGTATGTATATATGTGTATAAATCTACACGCATGCACAGATTTATTTTCATGATTCTTCCTTCATTATCTTGGCCTACCTGCAAAGTCCATTAAGCGACTGCAACACATACAGAACTCAGCTGCACGTGTTCTTACACATACTCCTTTTCGTCAGCATATCTCTGGTGTGCTTAGGAACCTGCATTGGCTTCCGGTACATGCCCGTATTGATTTTAAAACTCTTATTTTAACATATAAAGCTGTACATGGAACTGCACCATCATATATATGTGATTTGATTACGCCATATATGCCCTCTCGATCTTTGCGCTCCGCCCACTCTTTTCTACTGAAACAGCCTTCTTGCAGACTGAAAACGATGGGTGAAAGAGCTTTCTCTGTGGCAGCCCCCAGGTTGTGGAATGCACTTCCTTTAACGATTAGGAATGCTACAACATTAACGAGTTTTAAGAAACTGTTAAAAACCCATCTTTTTTAAGAAGGTGTTTGTGTCTTAATTGGTGTATGTTAATTTATCTTAATTTTTAATGCATTTACTTTTGTACTGTACTTGTAGCGCTTTGGGTACAAGAAAAGCGCAATATAAATAAAATGTATTATTATTATTATTATTATTATTATTATTATTATTTGTCCCTTTGTACCCCACACAGATCCACGATAACATCTATGACGACCCGTACCAGCCGGAGGTGGAGTCCCAGCCCCAGGGCCCCTCTGGTGGTCGCAGACGTCGAGGACGGGACCACTTCGCCACAATCCGCACAGCCTCATTGGTGACCCGTCAGATCCAGGAGCACGAGCAGGGCTCAGCGCTGAGAGAGCAGATGTCCGGATACAAACGCATGAGGCGGCAGCATCAGAAACAGCTGATGGCTCTGGAGAACAAGCTGAAGGCCGAGATGGACGAACATCAGCTCAGGCTTGACAAAGAACTGGAGACGCAGAGAAACAACTTCGGCAGTGAAGCAGACAAGCTTGGCAAGAAGCACCAGGTCTTCCTGGAGAAAGAGGTGAGTGGAGGAAACAATGCTAGGTGGTTCCAGATTTATCTTCTTTATAAATCCCACCTACTGACCTCTAATCAACCAGTATATATTAGATAAATATGTCTGTAAAGCATGTTTTGTGTTATCTGTTGTCTGTGTTATATGATTTCTTCTTGTGTCGTCATCATTTTCAGTTCTTTATTTAACAGGATTGAATAACTCAGCGGAGGGAAGAAGGTTTAAGTTTCCTTCTTCAAAGTTTTATTTTATTTTAGCTAATATATGTTCAGGGGTGGTACAGGGATTCATCCGATAAGAAGTGTACACGACTTCATATAGAAATGCTACAGAAAAGAGAATAACCAGTCCAAATATAGGATCCTTCCGGAACACATGAGACTTTTCCCCATCCTTGACTTGTTGGCCCAACAGTAAACCCACTGACCTTTCTCCCCTAAAGGAGCAACCTACCATCTCTGCCTTGAACACCTTCTGGGTGGTGGCAAAAACAGATGTGACCATACAAAGAGAGATAGTGAGTGAAAGTCAGGCTGAGAGCCGTTTTATTCTGCCAATCTGCCCATTTTAAATGTCATGTGACAATGGGTTTTTTATGGCAAACCCTGAAGAACTTTTGTATCACAAGTTAAAAAATGTTTGTATCACAAGTACATTATCAGAGAATCTTTGATAGTGTTGTATATACATTTAGTAGTCTTTTTTTCTCCATCTTTTTGTAAAAGAAAATGCATAAAAAATGTTTTTAATTATGTAAATATTTAATATATATATATATATATATATATTTTTTTTTTTCATTTCAATTAAATATGTGCATTTTTTTTTAAAATATCTCTTATTTTTATAAAGTGTTTGTATTTATAGTTTGTTGAATGTTGAATCTGTATCTGCCTGTGAAGATGATATGGCAATGAATTTAAATACAACTTTTCTTTTCTGCTTGTCTTACCACTTAGACTAAGGGTGCTCTCACAGAAGAGAAGAAGTTTCAGCAACATATCCTGGGCCAGCAGAAGAAGGAGTTGACCAGCTTGCTTGAGTCTCAGAAACGGCAGTATAGGCAGCGAAAAGAGCAACTGAAAGAGGTACGTCAGAATCTGGTTTGGCTGTGGATTTGCTCAGATGTGGAGTTGAATATTTTCGCCCTTTGTGCAGGAGCTCAATGAGAACCAGTCCACGCCGAAGCGAGAGAAGCAGGAGTGGCTGGTTCAGCAGAAAGAGTGTCTCCAGCAGATCCAGGCAGAGGAAGAGGCAGGGTTACTACGCAGACAGAGGCAATATTACGAGTTGCAGTGTCGCCAATACAAGAGGAAGATGCTGCTATCTCGCCACAACATGGAGCAAGACCTGCTCAGAGAGGTACTAGCGAAAAATCTACAGATATTTGATAATTCATGATTATCGGCATTATTAGTTGTTTGTAATTAGTTTGATATTAATTTGCATGACTCTACTGTGACACAGCTTGTGTTTCAGATGACCGCTTATTCACAAAGGAAAACTGGTTTATTTGCTTATGTCAGTCACATGCCGTTTTTTTACAATGGATTTTGTGAGACTGTGTTGGATAGTCCCCTGGAAGAAACTTTAGAATATTTCAAAAGTTAATTGCATCAGTCTAATGCCTATGAAAAGAAACAGCACCCAACCACTTATGAGTAACCAGATTAAGTTTTTATTATTATCATCTCTAAGGAATATATTACTATTTGAATACAACTGCATTGTAAAATAAAATATAAATATTTGATAATAAGGATGTAAATTAATATACTAAACACTACAGCAGTAAAATTACAAAACTTCATTTCTTCACTTGCTAGAGTTAGTCCATACATTTTTTATTTTGGCGAATGTGAAAATAAAGCGTAACTGGTACACATAGCATTCAAATACACGTTAAACTCAGTACATAAAGAGATGGAGTTCACTGCATGAACTGTGAAGCGAGCCGCTCTAAAACGCTGCAAACACTGGATGTGCTGCTGCTGCATTTCAGATTATATACTTTGTTACTTAACAAAGGCTATGATTTAATTATTTGATAAGCACACTAAACCATATTGTGATCTATGATTTTAGCTCAGTTTGACAGACGCTTTAACAATGCAACAGCGCAAAAAGATTTTTTTTTTTAATTGTGCCCGCAGTCTAGGTAATTATGGGGAAACACTGCAAATATGGCCAGTGTAAACTACATTTTATTTCAAATAATGAGAATGTTTTTTATGGTTTTAGCTTTAGTTAATGATAAGGTTTAACACGGCAGCGAGTTCAATGATTAAGGTCTGACGTAGATGCTCATTAATGTCTTCCAGACAGCCAACACTTTCCAAAGGGAGCTCTTAAGACACCATTCCAATGAAAACTAATAATTAAATACCATGTACTCATTTATTCCTGACCACAGTTGCCTGATGCTTTTCTAACCACCATCCTCCATCTCTGCCTCCTTTCTTTCCATGTACTTGTCTCAATGTAGGACCTGAACAAGAAACAGACTTTGAAAGATCTAGAGTGCGCCATGTTGCTTCGCCATCACGAGTCGACTCAGGAGCTGGAGTTTCGGCAGCTGGGTCTGGTGCAGCGCACACGGGCCGACCTGATCCGGACGCAGCACCAGACCGAGCTCACCAACCAGATGGAGTACAATAAACGGCGTGAACAAGAGCTTCGGCAAAAGCACGCCGTCGAAGTCCGCCAACAACCCAAGAGTCTGAGAGTGAGTGACTGTGACATTACAGAGGATACAGAAGGGGAGGGGCCTATTGGGGAGGGGGAGGGTCATGTTGAAAAGGAGGGGCTTGAAGATGAAGGGGTGGAGCCAAAGGAACAGCTAGAGGATGAAGGAAAGAGAGATGGAGAAAAGATAGATGGAGATGAGAGGCAGCCGGTAGGTGCTGTTGAAGACACAGCTGAGCAAGCTGAGAGGGAAATGCAACTTCTTGAAGGAAATGACACTGAAGAGATATTTACTGATCAATCTGAAACAATAGACAGTGAAGGAAAAGTGGAAGATGCTGCAACATCAGCTAACAGTGCAAACGAAATTGAAATGACGTTAGATGAACAGCAATATGCTGAGGGCAAATTTGATGCCGATCCCAGACAAGTAGAAGGGCTCCTGTGGGATGACGCTAGCGAGTCAGAATGTGAGGACGAGGATAGAGGTGTGGCCGACGGCTGTCCATCAGAGCTAATTGCCGCCCCTTCTTTTGAGCGCCGCCCACTAGAGCGTGACGCAGACGAGCTCTCTGAGTTCTACTTTCCGGATACGCTAGAAGAGCTAGAACCTCCGCCCGTCTACACTCCTCCCTCTTCCCAGCCTACCCTTCCCTCGCTCTTTTCTCACGCAATCTGCCTCGTTCTTTCGCTCTCGGCTGCCATGCAGCCATCCGTCTTCACCCTTCTTTTCCTTTCCGTCTTCCTGCTTTCCTTGCGCCGCTCGCCTCCTCTTCCTTCACTCGCTTCTATCCTTCTCTCTGGTGAGCTTGCCCTCCTGGCGCTCTTCTTTTCCTATCTATTCCTGCGTTCCTGCTGCTCGCTCTCATTTTCCACATACCTTTTACTAACATATTGGGGCTCAGGGGTGTTCAGTCTGGGTTTGTCTTTAAGCTTAGGACTTTATTATGTCCCCGTAGCCTTGATCTCTGCGTCCTTTCTCAGTTCGCCTTCACTTTTCCTCACCCTTTACCTTGTGGTGGTCTTGGTCGTCCGGCCGGCCAGGATCTTCCTCCAAAACACTCCACGCAAACTCAATCGCCTCTGGATGCGAGTTCTTTTTCGACTACCAAAGCCTCTTTTCACTGTGTGCCAGTCTCTTCTGGGTGGCCTGACCGAGCGAAGCCTCTACGACATGTTCCCTAAAGCCGGACGCAACTGGGGTGGGCGACAGTCCCGAATCCCTATGCCTTTAAATAGCCTTCTTGCACAGTATGAGGCCAAAAGCAAACACTCGGTTCTGTTCGCACGGTTCCTGCTTTTGGGACGCCGCTTTGTCCGGCGACCTCTCGGCACTCTGACAGACCTGGCTAACTCTGTGGTGTTGCGCTTAGCCAAGCGTGTACTGAAGGAACTGCCGCAGAATTACCTGAAACGGCTGCAGGCCTTCGGGTTGCTGCGAAGGGAGAGACCCAGCAAGCTGCCGATTCTTTTGCCTAGAGCCGTGAGGGAACAGAGGCGGAGGATGAGGGAGAGACGAGAGAAGGAGAGGAGGAGAAGGGAGGAGAGAGAGAGGATGTACAGGGAAGACGGGAGGTGGGAGAGTGTTTTGAGGAGAACTGCCTCAGGGAGGACTTTAAAAGAAAAGATAGTGCCTTGGAGATAGATTGAGATGGAAGAAGGGAGGTATGTGAGCATGCACATGCCATCATCCATCATTGTTCATTTTTCTTTCTGATCTTATGGCTGATTTATTTTGTCCGTTTGCTTACATGCACTCCTTTTTTGTGCCTGATTTTACACGGAAGTACCGGTTAAATGGATAGTTCACCCAAAAATTAAAATTCTCTAATTTACCCTTGTGTCATTCCAAACCCATAAATGTTAAACATTGAAGCAAAAATTATGTTGTTTTTTTTAATGAAACCAAAGGTTTCTGTCTCTCATTTGAAATTCCAGGTAACCAAAACTTAGAAGGTCCAAAAGGTTGTACAGGTGTCATAAAATGTATTACCTGGACTTTCATTGGCGGGAGAGGAAAAAATATATTAATTTGTGTTATCACATGAGGGTGAGTAAATCATGGGAAAATATTTATTTTGGGTGAACTATCCCTTTTAGATTAACCTACTATTTACAACTCGCTCATTCACGGTCAGGCGCTCGTGAATGGAAAGCTTTATTTGATTATTGTGCTTTTTGTAAAAGTTCCTGGGTTTTATTTTTTATTTTTTACTCTTGAGTTATTTTATTTTCAAATAGCAAGAGCTATACATGTTATTATGGTGATTGTTGAAGCCATGTCTGTGCAATCTTGATTAGTTTTTATTTTGTTTTGAAGGGGGGGTCTTGATTTCTACATTGAAATTGTATTAGATTCCAAAACCAAAATGGCTCTTTATGAAAAAGACCATAGGCCTTTCAATTAAGCCATGCACGTTAAATGCTAAAGTAATTTACTGTGTCTACTGTGAAAGTGCATTATAATACTGTGCTTTACACTATAGATCTCCCAAAAACGCAACACTACAAGCTTATTCTTCCAAAAGTGCAATAGAAGTTTATTGAATAAAGCACCAATGATTTTTCCTACTTTTCAAAGAAGTCCTGGTGTATAAAAGGTTTTGTATTAAAATAGTTAAACATTGAAAACTAGGCTACATATTGTTGCAAAATCAGTGTTTTGTATAATTTCAAAAGCCTCAGAACAACTGAAAGCCGCTAACATATTAATAAAGTCCTCTCACTGGAAGTTTTAGAGGCAGGACCTCCAGAATGGCAATCATATGCCACATAATCTGGGGGTTTTCCACCATCAGATGGATGAGCAATCCTAAATGCTGTTAGTTCAGTTCTGCCGCTTTAGCAGTGAACTTTTTTGAATGTTAATGTTCATTTAAACATTAATCTCTTAACTTTAAGTAATATATTTACTCTTCAATGTGGGTGATCTATTATAAATTCAGTATATTAGATATGCAATTTTATTTAGATTCCTGTTGTATTACTAAAGATGTGGGTGGTTGATGTGCTTTTTTGGCACATAGAAGTTCATATACTTGTATTTTAGTACCCAACATTTTTTTACACAACAGTATGTGAGGAAATGTGTTTGTAGACCATTGAATTTGGGAATATGTATTGGAGTTTAGAGAAATATATTGTTATTGCACTAGAGGCAATGATCTGATCATATTTACCATGTAAACAAATGTTTTGGAAATATCCTTACGATGAGAGGTCTAGCCTGTTTAGATGAAGCATTTATGCAAGACTTTCAAAGGTTAGCCCTAGTTTTTCAATGTTTGCATGGCACTGTTATTTTATATTTATTAGTAGTCTATTACTGCATATCAGAGACTATAATAAGAAGCCATTTGACAATCATCTTAATGTAAGGCTTGACAAGAAGAATGCATATTGAAAACCAAAGATTAAAATGGAGTTGTGAGACAAGAAATGAAGAGGTTGATGGTTGGATTGATGAAAAATAACTTGCACTGCTCACAAATTATATATATGAAACGCTCTGTAAAAACTCATACTAAAAGGTCTTCATAGAAATCTTAACATTATCAAAGGGACCGTTTGTATACTACAATGGAAATGAGACATGAGTAATGAGGAAATACAATATCAATATTTTAGGAAAATTCAATTTCTTGGCAAAAAAGAATGCATTTCAGTTTTAGCCATATTTGTTCCTGTTTTTGAAAATGTCAATTTTGTCTTTTTACTTATTGTTTACATATGCTATGCTCCCTTTAAAAAAAAAACAACCAAATCACAAATTATGTCTTAATTATTATTTGATGAATGTTTGTGTTATTTTATGTTGCATTGCACCGTCTGTTTCAAGGCCATTGTGTGTGCATTTCATCCTCATTTTGTGTGTTTGTGCATGAATGGATGTTTACTTCAAGCTTAAACAAAGATTTCTGTTATATGTTTCTGAAATAAATTCTCTATTATAATCATTGTCCTTTGGTTTATTTTATATTTTACATTATTTGAAGTATTTTTGTCTTATTCATCATCATCTCAGTTTTATGTTTTCCATGCATATAGCTTTGATGCTGCTGCTTTAATATCTTTGTAATTAAGTTATAATTTATAATAAAGTGTCTTAATATGAATTCTGATCATCACTTATGTTTAATTGAGAGCAGTATTAGCTTATTAAATTGTACACTCAAATATGTAATTTAAACTAAGTTTAAAATGTTTTATTAGGTAAAAAGTGAATCCTTTTAATTGGATTGTGCAGACTGTAGAGAATCTGAATATACAGATTTCTGCTCAAAATTAATTGTGCTGTTTCATGTCCCACAATGTCATGCTACATTAAAATAAATACATTGTTTTAAAGAGTTTTATGACCAATGATGGCACATTTGTGCTGTGACACTTCTGTCCTTTCCCCTCCACTCTTTCTTATCTGTCTGTTGTCAAACCTTGTTACAACCTTCTTCCCTGTTCCTATAGTCCAAAGAGTTGCAGATTAAGCGTCAGTTCCAGGACACGTGTAAGATCCAAACACGTCAGTTTAAAGCTCTGAGAAACCACTTGCTGGAGAACACACCGAAGTCGGACCACAAGGCCGTGCTGAAGCGTCTCAAAGATGAGCAGACTCGTAAGCTGGCTATTCTGGCCGAGCAATACGACCACTCAATCAACGACATGCTGTCCACACAGGCTGTGAGTAAGGCAAGGACACATCAATCACAATTCCCATCCCACTGACCACCAAAACCCTCACTCAAACCTACACCATCAGTGACATACTCTCAAAACTGTACATGGTAAGGTATATCACCCTACATCTGATCCCAGCAGCCACATTCCAGAATCAGTTACCCCTGCCTCATTGATCTTTGCCGTTTTGTGTTGTTTCACTCCAGCTGCGATTGGATGAGACTCAGGAAGCCGAGTATCAGGTGCTGAGGATGCAGCTGCAGCAGGAGTTGGAGCTGCTCAATGCGTACCAGAGTAAAATCAAGATGCATACTGACACCCAGCACGAGAGGGAGGTTAAAGACCTGGAGCAGAGAGTGTCCATCCGCAGAGCCCTGCTGGAACAAAGGGTAAAGGCTGACTGCTTTCATTCATGGTCATGATGGTAGACAAATGGAAACTAAAACAGTGGTTCTCAACTGGTTACGCATCAAGTGACAACTAAACAGTATCTAAATTGTACAAAAATATGCAATGTCCTTCAAACAAATTCCAATAGAAGAGAGTGTATCTTAAGGAGAAGTGTCCAGTCAAGGTGTTCTATGGTCTAGTGTTTTTATTAGTCCACCAAAGAAAACTTCAGGATGACCATGGCACTCTTTCGAATTAAAACAAGTTTTTAATTTAATTCGAAAGAGTGCCATATGCAATGTCCTTTTTCATTAATTAATTTTTGTGATGTAAAATGACTTAAAATGACTATCAGGTTGGTATACTGTTATCTCCATAATCAGACAACGATTCATCAGTAATGTTTAACTTGGGAACAGTATTTCAGTGGGGCTCATGCCCCAGTAAATAGGGTCTAGCCCCTAATCATGACCCGCCAGTTGAGGACCACTCTTGTACAAGTGCATTTCTGACATCCACGGATCTCTTTCTCCAGATCGAGGAGGAGATGCTGGCCCTGCAGAACGAGCGTTCGGAACGCATTCGTTCCCTCCTGGAACGCCAGGCGTCCGAAATCGAGGCTTTCGACTCTGAGAGCCTCCGCTTAGGATTCAGTAGCCTGGCGTTGACGGGAATCCCCTCCGAGGCTCATCCCAAGCAGGGCTACCCGTCTAGCCAGACCCCCCGTCCATCCGGCCACTGGAGTCACGGCGGGGCGCCGCATCCCCACTCCCGCAGGGGTCCGAGCCGTGCCGAATCCTCTTCCTCATCGTCCACCTCCCACGCATTGGGATTACCGAGAGACGGGCCTATGCACCACTCATCCCGGTCCTCGTCTTCATCTTCATCCTCCTCCTCGTCCTCCCATCACAACCGGCACCACCTTCCCCAGCACTACCATCACCAGAGCACGCCACAATTGTACAGGGATAGAGAGAGGGAGCGGGAGAAAGAGAAGGAGTGGGGCGGAGGGAGCAGGGGGGACCTCGCACACCCCCACGTCTTCTCCCACCACCTTCCCTCCCGCTCCTCCTCCCAGTCCCTCGCTCTCCTCCCTCCTCCTCCTCCCGCACCACCTTCCATCACACTGTCATCCTCCTCCGCTCAGCAGTCGTCGGTTTCTCAAGGAGTCTACGGAGGAGGAGGGCTGGTGGTTCGGGGTCCCAGCCTGATGGCGTTGAGGAACAGCCCGCAGCCCCTGCGCAGAACCGCATCTGGCGGCGGCCCAGGAGGGTCTGGCGGAGGAGAGGGAGTCCTCAGCCGTAGTACCTCGGTCACCTCGCACATCTCCAACGGATCCCACCTCTCTTACTCTTAAGGGAACGGAGTAAGGAGGTCGGGCTTGCTTTGTTGAATTCCTCCAAGCCATTACAACACGAGTGAGAGCACATTTTACTTGTCCTATTGCTTTTGTTTTCCCAGCTCGTTGTTGTTTTTGGGGGGGGGGTTTGTAAAAAAAAAGAAAAAAAAGAAGGGGAAACTGGCTTGGAAAATCACCACTGCCTTCTAGACATCTTAAAGGGATGTTGCGCAACTTCTTTAGTGTGATGGGGAGTATTTGTACATGCACACACTATAGTATGAACACAGAATGTTTATAAAGTTTTCAGTCAGACTTTATGAATACATTTACATCTATGGGAGTTGCTCCAATGCATGAGATTAATGTAGTAAATACATTTGTATTCATATGTTATCCAGTCACATTTGAGATGTAAAGGTGCGGTCACGTTAGCAGTTTCAGGGAAATTTCACGGATAAAAAAAGGGTGGATGTCTGTTGTCAATAGCGTTACGAACTTACGATGTATGAAGCACTGCTCACACAGAAGTCACTTTCAAACTAAGCAGCTTTCTGTTGGTCAGCACTACGTGTGGAAATTTGTCGCCTTACTTTTTTTTTGCTTTATGCGAAACTCCTTAAAGCGCTGATTCCTATTAGAATGACTCGTTTTTCGCCTGTGAAATTTCGTCTTGCAATGGTAAATGTGACCGAACCTACCTTTACAAAATTCGCTGCATCCAAAATTGCATACTTCCCTAATATATTAGGTGAAAAACAGAACGTGGCCATAGTAGTATGTCCGAATTCAGAGTATTCATAAAACAGTACTACTTCCGTATGATGGACACTTTACTATCCCATGAGGCCACGGGAGAGGATTTGGGAATGGGAGTGAACGGACGCAACTGATGCTGTTTGGTCACATGACAAATGTAGTACTTCCGAATAACATTCTTAAATTTTTGTTTAAAAAATAGTTGTGAAGTTACTTATCTAAAAGGAGAACTTACTTTAAGTGTATGCAATTCCGGATGCAGCCATATACTTTTTGAGTAATTCTCCCACCAATTGGATCTTTTAATGTGTATATATATATATATATATATATATATATATATATATATATATATATATATATATATATATATATATATATATATATACATATATACATACATATACATACATACAAATATATAGTATCTAAAGTGTTGAAGCATTGTGTCCACAGTTTTCTATAGTAATTATGACTATTGTCATTTTGATAAAATAACATATGAACAGAATAGACCTAACATTTAATTGTAGAAATTGGATCTGGAGTGGATGGCGTAACTCATGATACCATGTTTGATGTCATCATGACAACATTTTTAAAATTTCTCAAAGCATCTGGTTGTACTTTTTAAAAGCAAGAAAAATTGCTTAATCTGGTCTTGTGTGTTAACAATGCTTTATAGTCATTTTGAGTGAATGCATTCACTGATTGGGATGTGGTCTGGTAATATTGCCACTTTTGTACACAAACACATCAAAAAAAAGACATGATTTAAAGGAAGATCTAGCTTATTCACTTGGGTAAGCATCCTTTAATTCATATCCTAGAAAATAAAAACAGACTTGATTTAATTACAACGAGTTACAATCACTAATCTTTTGGAAAGAACTGAATCATTGTGTATTATTTTGAATGTTGAGAGGTTGGGTGCATTTACTGAAACTCCAGAGACAGGCACGTGCAGTAAGTCGTCATATGGAGGACTCTTCATTACAATGAAGATGTGAAGAACTATGGGAAAATGTTGCGGCTGCTATAGCTGTGTTTCTGTCTAGATTTAATCTGAGTGCACGTGTGTGTGTGTGTGTGCGCTTGTGTGTGTATAAAAATGTGTTTAAGTGTTCTCTGATCTTGGGACGCGTGGGATACTTCAAAGTGTGTTTGACAATGAAGAGAGCATTTGAGCATTCAACAGATACTCAGCTGTGCATCGCCATGGCTGTTTTCACAGATGCATTCAGAGATATCCAAGAAGAACACAAGTGGAACTTGATGAACTCCAAAATCAAACGAGAAACACCAGCTGTGATATCTCTCTGTATAACCTAATACTTTATGCTTGGTTTAAAGTAAAACAGTGCATGCAGAACTTCTAATGTATTGAGGATGTCAGATATAGTGTTTGGAGGGCCAATGAAATTGTACCATTGAATGGACTGACTTGTTTGTGAGATATGGTTTGATGTTACTTCATGATCTTGACATTGATCCCATTATAATGTTATTGCAAAAGCAAGTCCACGGGCAGGTCAAACTAGTCTGGATCCATCCATGGTGGTAAAGGAGGCTCTCCTAGTTAGTCTGGGGTGAATTGTAGAGATAGACTATCTGTCTATCACCTGTGTATGTATGTGTTGGCTGTGAAACAGGTTGTTGGGTCAAAGTGGAGGTTTTTCTGAGAGGACATTTCTTGCAAAATTAATTTCTGAAATCAAGCCGTTTCTGGCTTGAATGGAGAAAACACCTGGAAGAAAAATAAACGCGAAACAATTTAAATGACAATAAATTGATATTAACGTGGATTTGTCTCGTTTTTATTTTGTTCTTTACACAGTTTGTTCAGTATAGAAAAATATAATCATTCCTAAATTCTTTGGAGGTTTTACATTTACAAACATCTAATCGTCACTATAGCCTATCCGACATTGATGTCTGGCATCAATAACAAATCCGTGAAAAATCCTATACGTCATTGCGACGTGCCCTTTAAGACTCGAGCTTACTGCGTTTTCATTCATTCATTCAAAAGACTGACACAAAGTACGATCTTATAAATATAAATAAAATAAAATGACGTAGCCTAAATTAATGTAAAAAGTTGATTAAAAAAAGCACATGCCCACAACTTTACCTTTTTGTACGTACTGATTGATTTGGTTTTTTTGTTGTTGTTTTTAAATAGGCTACAAATAAGTTAAACATGCCCATTCTATTTGGATTTGTAAAGTTATAAAAACCAAATATTTAACCAACAGTGAAAAACTCCAAGCAACTATTTTTAATATAAATTAGCAAAAATTGCTAAAAATGTATCCTGTGAATATGGGATTCGGCTTGTAACAGTATACTATAGATATTAATAGATACACACATCCTCTTTGAGTTCGTAAGGTTATAAAAACCAAACCGTATCTTTAACCAACATGAAAAAACTGCAAGCAAATAAACAGATAACTCGTTTACAATTTTTTTTTTATAAATGAACGCAGTGCAGATTCTCTAGAGGTCATTTTGTCTCGGTCAACAGACTGTAGTCATGTGACGTCAACAGCGCGATGCTGTTACTGTATTTCTGTCGGCTCATTTTCGGAGAGGAAGGAGGAAACCGACGGAAATAGGAGGGGGAGAGAGCCATCCATCCCTTTAAGAACAACTGGGACATAGCGGAGAGAGGAAAAGGAGAGGAGGGGGTAGAAGAAAGGGGAATTAAAAAAGAAAAGGAAGAAAGAGACAGGGGTGGGAGGGAGAGAGAGTGCGATAAAAAAAGAAAGATGACATCCTGTGAATTGAAGCGCCGAGGTGGAGCGGCGGGCTGCGGCCGGGCTCGAGTGTTATTCGTCCGGGTCACGGCTTGAATCCTACTGCGAGGCTTCGACAAACACCCGATTGGCCTGTCGGGGGGATCGAGGAAAAAAACACTGATTTATACACAGCAACCTTTAAGTTTGACTATTTAAAATGCGTCAAGCGCATGACGTATAACCGTTTTTTTTAACATCTCAATGCCTCAACTGCTGTTTTATAATGCATGTTGTAAGAGTGTAGGAATAACATTATTGGTTTCGGATTTTAAAGTCATGCAAATGAATAAATAGCACGTTGTTGTAATGTCTCGGGTTAAACTTGGATAGGAGCAAATTAAACTCTAAATAGTGTGCATTATTGCCTTTTAATCTAAGCTGTTAATTAAATATGTAATTGGGGGAGTAGTTTAAAAACACATTTAAACACTATTTGCAAACTACAGACGATTGAAAGGATGTCAGTTGTGCGCTATTAATCTTGATGATTGTGTAGTTGATTATAATATTCATCGCTGTGGAACAAAATGGATGCCGCGTGGAGCAATTTTCTCTTCCAGGTGAGATTTAACGGTTTGTGTGTGTATAAATAAATGTACATTGATGTGAAATTCATGCTATTACAAAGTTGTAACCACATTACTACATTAAAATTGCGAGGAGGTTCACTTCAGTGATACCTATTACCTACCTACACTGTAGTTTTAAATTCAAACTTAGTACTTTGTGATTGTTCTTTCCCAGACCACACCTTCCCAGACCCAAGTGGAGGGGACCCTCCAATCAGAACTTCTGCCAGTCCACACGACCTCGCCTCAAACCCCGCCCAACGAGCACATAGCTCCGCCTCCATCGACAGTGGACACCGCTGCTCTCAATGAGGACCCTGTACCTGGTGGGTGAGAGGGAGGGAGGATTGGAGAAGAGTGAGGAAGCTGGCTGGGAGGGGTTGGAGGTTTTCTGTGGTTGCTCAGTTCCTCTGTGATCACATAGAGCAGTGCAGTAGAACGGCTGTCTGGAATATAGTCATGTTATCTTCAGCGAAGGCCCTACAATCTAGCTTCGTTATGACATTTTTAAGATCCTACCTCTAGAAATGGGAACACGGTCATAAAAAAACTGGAAATGGGGGGAAACTGATGGAAATTGGTATAGAGGAATGAATTTTGTTGTCAACAAAATTCATTGGTCAAAAAGAGTATTTCTAGAGGTGTGGACACGTATATACAGTAGTCAAAATTTGAAGTGGATCAAAACCTTTATACATTTTGAACAATAACCGTTCTTGTCTTAGGACAACTTTGATTAACTTTTTTGATCCACTTCAAGTGTTTCGCTAGCAAAATCCAGTCATTTCAGTAGGAATCCGTGCAGACAGGAATTTCTCACGAGGGTGAAATATTTACACAATCAGATTTCGCAATGAATCTGCCGCTTTGACCAACAAAAAGCTGACTTTCTTTGAGAGTTGTGCTTAAAGGGATAGTTCACCCAAAAATGAAAATTCTGTCAGTATTTACTCACCCTCATGTTGTTCCAACCCCGTAAGGCCTTCGTTCATCTTCGGAACACAAATTAAGATATTTTTGATGAAATCTGAGAGCTGGATCACTCCTCCATAGACTTCTTAAGGGATTGACACTTGTTCCCCGAAAAGTTATTAAAGACATTGTTAAAATAGTCCAAGTGACTACAGTGGCTCAATCTTAAGTTTATCAAACGACGAGAAGACTTTTTGAGCTCTGTGGGCCTCGAGTCAGTTCACTAGTATAATAGCGTAAGCTTCTGTTGTTGTACGTCACACGCATCACACACATGACCAGCGTCGGCTAATAGTGAGCCTACGTGTGACGTAGCTCTACGCTATTACACTACGTCAACTGACTAGAGGCCCACAGAGAAGGAAATGAATAGTTGAAATAAAGTCGTTATTTTAGTTTTTTTGCGCACAAAAAGTATTCTTGCCGCTTGATAAACTTAAGATTGAGCCACTGTAGTCACTTGGACTATTTTAACGATGTATTTAATAACTTTTCAGAATAACTTGACAGAATTTAAATTTTTGGGTGAACTATCCCTTTAATACATCACTATACTATCAACACTAGAACTTTTTTGCCTGCAAAATTTTGCTAAAGTTTTTGGAAAGTCAAAAAGTTCAGCGCTTCATAGATTACTACTATTGCCAAAATATAATGGACCTTTTTTGCCCTGAAGTCGTAGGTCAAAAAAAGTGTGTCTGTAAAGGTGTCCTCACATTTACCGTTGTACTGTGTTTTCATGGGTGAAATCCAGTCCTTTTAGTCTGAATCTGTGGGATCAGGAATTTCAGGGTGAAATATGTCCAATTGCAGATTTAGCAATGGGTTCAAGTTGGTCACACCACGTGATTTTGATTTTAAACAGGGATCCAATCCACCTGGGAAAGATTTCACCAAGCAGAGTTCAAGTTGGACACGCAAATTCGTAGGTCAAAAAGTTCTGTGCTTCATACGTCGCTACACTATTGACAATAGATAATGAACCTTTTCTGCCCTAAAGTTGTAGGTTAAAGGGTGTTTGTAAAGGTGCTGTCACATTTACCATTGTACGTCCAGTCATTTCAGTAGGAATCTGTGCGATCAGGAATTTCTTATGAGGGTGAAATATTTCCACATGCAGATTTCGCAATTGGTTCAAGTTGGCCACACTAATTTGTATCTTTGACCAACTGAAAGCTGCTTGTTTTTTTAAAAAACTTCTTTGTGAACTGTACTTAATGCATCGCTGTACTATTGTCAATAGAAAATGTACCTTTTTTTTTACCTTAACTGTCTTATTACAGATTAGTAACACTTTTTTTTAAACTTTCCATCCCATCAGTGAAGCCAGTGTCCAGGACGGCCCGTGCGGCTCATATCTGCTCAATTTGCAGCAAGCAGTTCAAGAACAGCTACAACCTGCGGCGTCATCAATCCGTCCACACCGGCATCCGCATGAAGGGGGGCTCCCAGAGCCAGGAGACTGTGGCCAAAGAGAGTGCAGAAAGACACACAGTCCCCCTCTCTCTCCTACACCTCTCCATACCCCAACAGCAAACCCAAACGCTGCCCCCTAATGCTGTGCTGCCCCTTCCCCACACACAAATCCTGGTCACTCAAGATGGAAACAATGTTACCATGGAGAGCATGGCTTCCACTGTGACCGCCCTCCCTCCTCCGGCTGCTGTTGTCATGGCAACAGGGGAGCCTGTACAGGTGGGCATCCGTTTTTATGTGTGTGTGTGTGTGTTTTTTCTCAGATACTGCGTTCAGTGGCATACATTAAATCACATAATGTTGTGATCAATTTAATATACAGTTGCTTTGTTCATATGTAGAAGCTAAACTTATCCAAGCCTTGGCCGCACAAAGCTTTGCAGACTATGTTTTATAATTCCCATGCTCAGGGAAAACTAAAACTTATTGGAGTTCTCCACACAATAATAAATATAATAATTCAATTATAAAAATTCAAAAGCTTGGTAGCTGACATTTAAACGGAAACATTCTGTGTTAGATATAAAAGAGAAATAATGATTACTTCTCTTTTGATTTGTAACATTTTATATATTTTTCTTGATTTATTTTAGCTTAAGGCAAAAAAATTATTAATATTATCAAATAAATCTGTAAATTTTTTAGGTAACATCCCAATTACTCAAAATGAGATTTTATTTAAATTAATTGTATTTTGCGTAATAAAATGACACACTGTCGTTTATATGTAAGAGTGATTTACAGTACACTGTGAAGTGCTTCACTCTGAGACTGGCAGCTGGAAAAACAGTCAAAATAAAAGATAGATGGGTAC